>NW_022436994.1:9432152-9577372 GCF_009761245.1 Sapajus apella
GGACTCCGCTGTGACATCACCTCTGCCCCCACAAGACACAGACCTCCAATCAGGCCCAGAGCCTGTGGCTATAACCACACTTGTGCTCCAGCAGGCTGAAGATGCCCTCACCTTACCCCAGGACTCCGCTGTGGCTGTAACCACACTTGTGCCCCAGCAGGCTGAAGATGCCCTCACTTTAACCCAGGACTCTGCTGTGGCTGCAGCCACGCTTGTGCCGCAGCAGGCTGAAGACGGCCTCACATTACCCCAGGACTCTGCTATGACAGCACCTTTGCCTCTACAAGACACAGGCCCCACCTCAGTTCCAGAGTCTCTGGCTGTGGCCACCCCTCAGACCTTGCAGGCAGAAGCAGACTGCACCCCAGGGACAGAGTCCGTGGCCTCCATGGCTCAGCAGGAAGCAGGTGCAGCCTTAGGTCCCAGGCCAGCACCTGAGAACATAGCCCTCCCTAGAGTCCCAGAGCCTGCAGCCTTGGACCAGGTCCAACAGGATGACCCACAGCCAGCTGCAGAAGCTGGGACACCTTGGGGCGCACTGGAAGATGTGGGTCCCACCTTGGGCCTGGAGGCCCCCCATCTCCCTGAGCCTGCCTCTGGTATGGGGGAGGAAGTAGCAGAAGCCCTTCCTATGCCCAAACGGCAAGCATGTCTGGGAGCCCGAGTGCACACAGGTGATGGGGACTTGCCCCCAAAGGAGACCCTGGAGGCTGAGAACCAGCAGGGAGGAGGCCTCAAGCCACCGGCTCGGGCATGTGGACCTGGGTCAGCCCTGGGAGGTGCAGGGGAGGTCCCCGAGGCTCCTCCTGCTGCCTGCCCTGAGGTCAGCCAGGCCCGGCTCCTGAGCCCAGCCAGGGAGGGAAGAGGCCCGAGTGGCAAGTTCACCCTGGAGCCCAGACTTCCCTCAGCTGTGGCCACAGAAGCCTGTCTGGACTCCTGCCCAGAGTCTTCAGTAGGGGCTGTGTGCAGGCTGGACGGAAGCTGCCCTGAAATGCCTGCCCCCACATCTGCACCAACCTCCCAGCAGCCGGAGCCTGTGCTGGGCCTGGGCAGTGTTGAGCAATCCCAGGAAGCACCTATTGTCCTTGGCCCCCACTTGCTGCAGCCCCCAGAAAACCTTGCAAAGGGTCTGCCCAGCTTACCCCTGGACAGGCTCCTGGGCCCTGACCCTTCTGTTCCTGGTGTCCTTGCTGAGGCAGCCCTACCCCCACTGGACCCCCCAGCCCCCTGCCTGTGCCAGGACCCCCAGGAAGACTCCGTGGAAGACAAGGAGCCCCCAGGCTCTCTGGGCCTCCCACCGCCCCAGGCAGGAGCCCAGCCTGCCACTGTTGCTGTCTCAGGAACCACACAGCCTCTGGGGATTGAGCTGGGAGTCAGCCTCTCGCCTCACTCCCCACTCCTCAGCCCCAAGGTGGCCCCCACGGATGCCAAAGACCTGGCCTTGCAGATCTCGCTCCCTTGCCAAGTGCCTCCTCGCTCTGGGCCCCAGAGCCCAGCTGGCCCTCAAGGGCTCTCAGCCCCCGAGCAGCAAGAGGACGAGGACAGCCTGGAGGAAGGTAAGAGGGAGGGTGGGAGTTAAGTGCCCTGGGGCTTGGGTCAACTGGACTCCTCCTCACAGCTGTCCTGTCCTGGAGGGCCTCTGAAGTGGTGGGGTGGTGGGCCCAAAACCCATGCATGGCCATCATGGAGAGCTGGCCAGGGTCCTAACCCCCTGACCCCCAACTAGAAACAAGAGGCATCCTCACACCTCTCCCCTTCCCCAGACTCACCTCGGGTCCCGGGCTCAAACCAGCATTCGGATAGCCACGGGGAGTCGTCAGCCGAGCTGGATGAGCAGGACATCTTGGCTCCTCAAACTGCACAGTGTCCAGCCCAGGTGCCTAGTCCAGGGAAGAGGGTGGGCCTCTGGGAGGGCCCCACACTCCACTCATGGATGCTCAGCTGTCAACTTTTCTCAGGCCCCAGCAGGCGGCAGTGAGGAGACCATCGCCAAAGCCAAGCAAAGTCGCAGCGAGAAGAAGGCCCGAAAGGTGGGCTGGTGGTTCCCCAGGGACCACCTGTGGGGGAAACGTCCTTACCAAGACCCTCACACTCCATGGCTAATGAAATCCCATCCATCAGGGGGCCTCTGGGTCAATGCCCATGACCCATACACCTTCCCCTAAACAGCTGAGGCTGGGATGTCATGAGGGCCCTTACAGACTGAGGCTCATGGGGAGGGACCAACCACCAGCCCAAGGTCTCAGGGAAGTTGGCGGTGGAGACTTTGCCTTCCTTCGCACTGTGCTGCTCTCCTCCCCCGACATGGGCTAACACCAGGTCTGAGCCCCGCTCTGCCCTCTACTCCAGGCGATGTCAAAGCTGGGCTTGCGGCAGATTCAGGGAGTCACCAGGATCACCATCCAGAAGTCCAAGAACATTCTCTTTGTCATCGCTAAGCCTGACGTCTTCAAGAGCCCAGCCTCAGACACTTACGTGGTCTTTGGCGAGGCCAAGGTTTGTGGTGGAGGCTGTGGTGGAATGGGGGGTCCGAGGGACAAGGATGGTGTAGGCTCTACTGACACAGCTGTCTTCCATGTTGCAGATTGAGGACCTGTCCCAGCAAGTGCACAAGGCTGCAGCTGAGAAGTTCAAGGTGCCCTCAGAGCCCTCGGCCTTGATCCCTGAGTCAGCACCCAGGCCCCGGGTGAGGCTGGAGTGCAAGGAAGAGGAAGATGAGGAGGAAGAGGTGAGGTGCAGGGGCTACAGGACCTTGCAAGGGGGTGGTGAGATGCACTATATGGGGGCTCTGCCCCAGGGACCGCAAACAGCTCCAGCCACTTCCCTGCTCCCTCAACCCCAGGTGGACGAGGCGGGGCTGGAACTGCGTGACATTGAGCTGGTGATGGCGCAGGCCAATGTGTCCAGGGCCAAGGCCGTGCGGGCTCTGAGAGACAACCACAGTGACATTGTCAACGCCATCATGGTGAGCAAGCACTGGCCCCTTTCCCTGCCCCTGAGCTGTCCCCGAGGGCCTCAGAGGAGTCTCGCTGTTGGCTCCACTAGGGGCGTGCTTCCACCAACATGACTGTCTCCTTCTGCAGGAACTGACCATGTAGCCACTGACCAGAAGCTGGAGCCATCCTTCGCCTTTCCTTAGCTCTGCTACTCAATAAATCGGTGTCCCTTCATTGCCCTCTGGTGTCTCCTCCTCGCCTTCCGGAGTCCCATCATCACCCCTTAGCATCTCTTCATTTCCCTCTGATGTCCCCTCACCACTCCCTGGTGTCCCCCCGATGTCCCTTCATTGCTCTGTGGTGTCCCCTCACTGCCCTCTGGTGTCCCCTCATCACTCCCTGATGTCCCCTCATTACTCCCTGGTGTGTCCCCTCATTACTCCCTGATGTCCCATCGCCCTCTGGGTGTCCCCCCATCGCCCTCTGGGTGTCCCCTTACCACCTTCTGGTGTCCCTTCATCGCCCTCTGGGTGTCTCACCTTCCTCTGGTATCCCCTCATCACTCTCTTGGTGTCCCCATTACTCCCTGGTGTCCCCTCACTCTGGGTGTCCCCTCATTGCCCTCTGGTGTCCCCATTACTCCCTGGTGTCCCCTCATTCTGGGTGTCCCCTTATTGCCCTCTGGTGTCCCCTCAACACTCTGGGTGTCCCCTCATTACCCCCCGTGTCCTCTCACTGCCCTCTGGTGTCCCCTCATTACTCCCCGGTGTCCCCTCATCACTCTGGGTGTCCCCTCATCGCCCTCTGGTGTCCCCTCATTACCCGCCCTCCTAGTGTCCCCTCACTGCCCTCTGGTTCCCCCTCATCTGCTCCATGGCCTCTGGTTCCCCCTCATCTGCTCCATGTCCTCTACTCTTTCTGCTGGCACAAACCAGTGACCACAGCATGGGGATCACATCTGGGATGGGCGCTGGAGGGGCAGGTGAGTGGTTCCTGTGATGCTCTACACAGAAAGCCCACACAAGGCCATGTTCAACCCATGGGCTGGAAGGGGGACACTGGCGCCTCCGGCACAGGGTAGGCTCTGGTGGGGGGCAGGAGCCCAGGACTGTGTGGTTCATCCTCAGCCTCTCTGTGCTTCCAGGGCACATCCATTTTCATATAAACCTAGAGACAGCATCAGTAGTAAATGGCCTGCCACCTGCCCCGGCCTGGCCTGGTCCCATGAGTATAAACAAACAGCTCTACAACAGCCCAGTACAGTGGGAAAACTCACCCATAAAACAGTGACCAGGGCCAGGCACGGTGGCTCATGCCTGTAATCCTAGCACTTGGGGAGGCTGAGGTGGGCAGATCACAAGGTCAGGAGTTCAAGACCTGCATGGCCAATATGTCTACCTGTCTCTACTAAAAATAATACAAAAATTAGCTAGGCGTGGTAGTAGGCACCTGTAGTGCCAGCTACTCAGGTGGCTGAGGCAGGAGAATGACTTGAACCCAGGAAGCGGAGGTTGCAGTGAGCTGAGATCGTGCCACTGTATTCCACCCTGGGCAACAGAGTGAGACTCCATCTCAAAAACAAACAACACTGACCAGGCCCTTTCCTGTCCAGAAGCTGTGATACTGCACAAACCCATCCACCTTATTCAAGAAGGTACCTGAATACTCCGGATCCTCTGGCTTGCCCTGGACACAATCGGGGTGTCCATGGAGCCCCAGAGGCTCTCCGTTCTCCCCCGAGCCTGAGCCAGAGAAGTCCTGGGGCCTGACATGCAGCCCCTCCACCCAGTAAGGCCAGGCCCCCAGCCTGGGCAGGAGGGAGATGTGACAGCCAACATCCTTCCCAGATGTCTGTCCCCCTGGGGGGGTCTCAGCGGTAGTGTAGCTACTCTCCAGTGGAGGGAGAGGCCCAGGACAACCTGACCCAGGTCACCTCTTCTCCCCTCCCCATATCCAAGGAAGGTTTGTGAGGGCCTAAAGGATACAGGCAAGACCAAGGCCAACAGGTCTTGGGGAGAAGAGCTCATGGGACAGGGATGGAGACAGACCCACAATGAGGACACAGGGAGGGTTGGCAGAGTTGCACTCTGGCCTCTCTGAAAACCCAGCCCCTGGGCTCCAAGGTGACGAGATCTCAGATAGCACTTGTGTTCCGTGGGGGAGTGCAGGCTGTTTGAGGAAAACACCTGCAGCACGGGGAGTGGGAGGGAGCCTTGGGCATAGCCAGTACCTCAAAATGCACAGGATGTAAAAATCAAGGTGCCCCCAACACATGCCGCACGCTACCCCACAGAAGGGCTTAGAACACTCGCTCCTGCCCCACATCCACACTGCCCAAGTCGAAATGAAGTCCTTCCTGTGGCTTAACAGCCTGCTGCCTCCTCCGCCCCAGCCCGCGGGACCAATGTGCTGAGTCCCAGGTGCTGCAGGGCAGATGGGGACCCAGGGACAGAGGCCAGAGCGGACACCCCTCCTGGCACCAATGGTTTTCACCCCACTGGATCAGAAACAAAGGCTTGGCAACCAGAGATTAAATTATTCACATTGCAGTAAACTTCTTTTTAAGGTCTCTGAGAGTTACAATAGGAACATCATGTGCAAAACTGACAGCTGTCCAAGGGCCCAGCCGACAGGACACTCTCCTTGCCAGCTCGGCCAGGCCCTCCCGAGCGGGGACAGCTGCAGGGCTCGGCTGAGCCCTGGTGGACAAGGCAAAGAGCCTTCCACCTGCACTGGGGCTCGTGTCCCTCGGCAGCTCCCTGCTCCTTCACAGTAGAGGACCTGAGCCGCCCGGGACTACCTGTGCCTGGAGCTTCTCGCTGGCCCCGAACAAGGGCTGACACGCAGGTCTGGACAGCTCCTTTCGGAAAGGCCTACGACGACTGTGCAGAAGGTTTGGGTGCCCCACCATCCGCTGCCCATCATGCTGAGTCCTGGTCCATGCTGCAGCCCAGTGCCTCGATGTCGCTGCTGATGTCCGAGATCATGCGGTCCCACTCATCCCCCTCTGAAGGTGCTGACCGGTCATCAGAGCTGCCCGTGGCCCTGTTCCCATTGGTGGTGGAACTGGACGTGGTACTCAGGGCCCGCCGGTGCCTGCCAAAGCTGTCGGTGATGATGCCACGGCCATCCTTCACGCCAATGGTCTCCAGGAAGTTCTCGAAGTGCTGGCTGTCCTTCTCAGGGATGAAGGGCCTCAGACCTGCAGACACACGACACCCAGCATGGCACCTCCAGTTCGGCTCAGCCCACTCAGCTCTTCTCCCAGGGCTCAGAGCCCTCTGACAGGGCCACAGCTGCCCCTGGTGCATGGCCTGCGGGACTCTGATGCCATGCTCCTCGCATCTGGCATCCTGGTTGAAATAGTTTCCTGGGTCCAGACGGTTTAGCTAAAACCTCCTCTGACAGGCACTGCGGCTGGCCCTGACAGCTTACTGCCTCTGCCACATGCACCCACCCTGGCCTCAAGGCACCAGCACAGGCCAAGAGCCTGTGGCCTCCTCTCATTGTCTACTAGTCCTCACAAAGTCCCCATTTTACAGTGAGGAAAGTGAGGCCCACAGCAGTCCTCAAGGCCACCTGCTGGCACACAGCAACAAGGCTGCAGTCCTCAGAGGTAGGCCTCATGCCAAAGTCCACTGTTCCCCTGCCACGGCCTGGCCCAGGGTGATTGCCGCAACTCAGAGGGCTGCCCTCTTATTTGGCAAGCCAAACTCTACTCCCCACTGTGGGTGGGCACACAGAGCCCCATGCTAGGAAGTGACGCAGGGCCCAGCACAGAAGGAGTTCCTGATCTCTGGACTGTGCTTTCATGGTCATCTCTAGTTCCAATCTCCCATCGCTGATGGAGCCCCTGTTGCACCCACTGAGGGGTCCGTGTGCACATTCCCAGGAGGGATTAGCCTCCCCAAGCCAGGTTTGGACAAGCCAGTCTCTCTCCGGGGCCCACTCACCAAGCAGCAGGAACTTGCGGCTATCCCCATAGAGCTGCCGCAGGTTGATGCAGAACTCGTGGATTGAGGCCCCATTGCGGTACTCGTGCAGCAGTGCCGCAAACTGCTGGATCTCCTGCGACGACAGCTTGGTGCGCAGCTGCAAGAGAGCAGGGCCAGGTGCAGGGTTGGGTGCAGTGGGCAAGAGTCGGCAGTCGGGCCTACGCTGCGACAGCCACCAGCTCCAGCCAGAGCACCAGCTCTGGTTTCACCTCTGCATAGGCTGAGGCATCAGAATGCCCACACTGTGTCCCCATCCTGTCAGGTCCGGCACAAGGCCACCCAGAGGAAACCAAGGCACCCAGACAGCTCCACCCTCCTGAGCTGGAACACAGAGTGCACAGGAAGGACAGGAGCCAGCAGGGCAGGGTGGAAGTTGGCAACCTGGCCTGGGGCCAATGCCCATGCCCTTAGGCTACACACAGGGAGGTCAGGAACACTGTTTTCAATGACAGAACTATATAAGATGAGAAGAATAAAAGTGCCTGGCCACGTGGCCTTGCAGGGACCACTGTTCCCTCCCCTCCCCCAGGACCGAAGCAGAAGCCCAAAGTCCAGCCCTGATGACCACAGTACCCCCAAACTCAGCCCCACTGACTCATGCTCTCCTAGACTGTCCCCGGGAAAAGGTGGCGATCTCAGCAAAACTGATCAAGAGTACCCTAGGTGACCTCACTCACTGCAGCCTGCCCTGCACTGCTGCTCCCTCTCCTCCCTTCCCCCATCCTCCCTGGGATACCCCCTCCCTCATGCAGTCCAGTGTCCCTGTGGCAGAGGCCTACTGTCAGCATGTAGTCTTGCAGCAGCTCAGTGGCGCTGGCGCTCAGCTCACTCTCACTGATGGTCTTGCTGTGGGGTGACGCGCCACCCACATCCACGGATTCAGGGAAACAGCTGGGAAGAAATGTGGTATGTGAGCGGGTAGCTTCCCCGACCCTTCCATCCCACACACGTTTCAGGAAACCTAGTCTGTGCTGTGTGTGTGGGTCCCCGTCCTCGAACAGAGGAATGTAAGTGATGACAATGAGAGGAGAGCTGGCTGGGCATGCAGGGTGGTCAGCTTGGCCTGGTCCTGGGGCTCCCTGCGGGTATGGCTCTGAGTTAGGCTCTGAATGAAGGGAGGGAGTACGTAGGTCAAGGCGGTGGGCAGCACTGTTGGGAGTGGGGAGCAACAGGCTCGGAGGGAGGAGCTGGGGTGGGGGGTAGCAGGAAAGGAGAGCGTGTGTGGGCTGAGCTACTACAGAGGCCCAGGCAGAGGCAGAGACAGGTCAGAAGGCCAGTGCCTCAGCAGGCTTGGGCAGGGGGACGGCTCGATCCAACATGCCTGTTACAAGCTCATTCTTGGGAGGCCAAGGGAAAGTGGACAGGGAGAGACCAGAGGGACAGCAAGCGCTCTAGAAATCTATGAGGAGAGGGCAGTGAGCCAAGCTTCAGCCACTCACTAAGCTTGGGACAGTGGGTCTGGGGATGGCTTAGTGAGGGTGAACTAAGTTAGGGGGCCAACTGGCTGCAGCCTGGACAACACAGAGCAATGCATTTGGTGCATGTCCCACCGCAGGGCTTGATGGCATGTGCACTCACAAAGTGCTGGCTTCCACCTCATAGGTCTCCTTAATGTCCACTTTTGTAGAAGAGTCATCTGCAAGGAAGATGCAAAAAACTAAGATGATTTTTGGGAACACAGTGGGGAGGCATTTCAAGTCCAGCCTATTGCTGTTTACAGGAGACAATGGCAGCCCCAGCCTTCAGGGACCCTGCTGTCCTTCATCAAGCTGCCCGCACTCTGGAATGTGCTGTGTGCCTCAGGGCAGGGCCCCCTCAGACTTGAGCCCACACACACCCCTCCTGGGGATCCTGGCAAATGCAAATCCTGCTGCAGGCTGTGCTGAAGTCCACATTCACCCATGGCCAGAGCCAACAAAAGCTGTCCTTGAGGTATCACTCATGTGCCAGGCAGGGTTACTGGGGCTGTGTCTCCTTTAACTCAGGCACATATCACCCCTGTCATCACTTGTAGATGAGGAAGTAAGTCAGAGAGGTCACAAAACTTAGCCCAGGTCACACAGCAGAAACCACAGTCAGAGCCGGGCAGTCTGACTCCCCACCTGAACCCCGTGTGAAGCCACAGGATTCCTGAGACCCTCAGACCAGCAAAGGGTCTGGCACTGAGCAGCAACATTCAACAAATGACATTAGGTCTATGTGACACAGACTGTAATTTGCTATTCCAAACCTGGGGAAGGCACATTTCCACACCACCACAGGCAGTCAGTGAAAGCTTTGTGAGCGAGGCAGGTGAGTGTTGTGGAGAGGGTAAGACTAAATGGGAGCAGAGGGAGACACTGGGAGATAAAAGGGACATTTCTGGCACTTACTAAAAGGTAAGTATGGCGGGCAGAATAATGACCCCCCCCAAAGATGTCCACATCCTAATCCCTGGAATTGGTGAATATGTTACCAATTTCAAAGGGAAGTAAAGGATGCTAATTGGCTGACCTTGAAATAGAGAGATGACCCTGGAGAATTTGGGTGGGCTCAATGTGAATGCAAGGGTCCCGAAATGCAGAGGAAGCTGAGAGTCAAAGGAAGATGTGACTGTGGAAGACGTCACGTGGCTGGCTGTGAAGATAAGAGGAAGGGCCATAAGCCAAGGCATGCGGCCACCTCTAGGAGCTGGAAAGACAAGGAAATGGCTTCCTCTCTGGAGCCTCTAGAAGGAACCAGCCCTGTGGACACAACTTTAGCCCAGTGAGACCCACACTGGACTCTAATGTATAGGATTATAATATATTTCTGTTTACATTGCTATGTTTTGGCATAGCTGTAGTAGAGAGAACTAACACAGCAAGCAAAACTCCAAAGCAGAAATAAGCGGAGAATGCACGCATGAGTGAGTGCGCGTAATGTGTACACATCCGTGTGTGGATCCCCTGAGGAGGTCTAGGGAAAGACTGGCAGGGGAACAGGCCCACTTAAGCAGCCCCAAGTAGTAGTGTTACATCATGTGTTTACTTTGTGAAAATTCATTCAACTGTACACGTATGACTTGTGTACTTCTCAGTTAAAAATTTTATTAAAGAAGGCCAGGCGTGGTGGCTCACACCTGTAATACCAACCCTTTGGGAGGCTGAGGCAGGTGGATCATGAGGTTAGGAGTTTGAGACCAGCCTGGCCAGCATGGTGAAACTCTGTCTCTACTAAAAATACGAAAGATTAGCCAGGCATAGTGGTGGCGCACCTGAGTAGTCTCAGCTACTTGGGAGGCTGAGGCAGGAGAATTGCTTGAACCTGGCAGCCGGAGATTGCAGTGAGCCGAGATTACGCCACTGTACTCCAGCCTGGGAGATAAAGTGAGACTCATCTCAAAAAAAAAAAAAAAAAAAATTAAAGAAAAAAAGGTCTTTTGGGAATTTTAAAGCACAAGGGTCAAACCAATCACACTAAAACTGAAGGTTTAATTACAGATTGATAAACCACCTGCTCCTCACATGGTACATTCCTCTGGATGAGCTGCTGACTTCTAAGCCTCCACTTCCCCATCTCTAAAATGGAGAAGACTGCACCTATCTCACTGGGTCACTGCGGACTAAAAGAGATGGAGCTCAGCAGCTGTCCTCTCTGCAGCTGCTGCGCCAACACAGGGCGTGCGGCACCCACAAAGGGCTCTGGTACTAGCAGCAAGAAAGGGAGGGAGGAGGAACTAAGCAGCAGCTCTCATGCCGGTCTCCCCAGGGATCTCCATGATGTAACACCATTTACTCTCTTCATGGAGATGTATGAGTTACTGGGGAAAAGGTAGAGGGCTGGGACTTATCTCCATAAAAAGAAGAAATTGCACTCAACAAGCTATACTGTCCAGTAGCTTTCTATGTAGCCAATTTATGTAAACCATTAATCCTCAATAAGTAATAAATCTAAAAAAAAAATAGATGAAAAAACAGATGATCTTGGTGTTTTTAAAGGCTTAAGTGAACTTGCTGATGAAGTATTTTTAATGGACTAACAGACTCCTGAAAATGCTGTGTGGGACATGCAAGAGGAGGCAGCTCCCGGTTCCCTGGATTCTTCCCCATCTGCCACTGCTCTATTGCTGCCAGCTGGCCTCCCAGGGCAGCCTGAGCAGCTTCCCATGGGTCTGGCCATGGTCCTGGAAGGAGCCTCACATTAAGAGCAGCCATGGTCTGGGCATACTAAAAGGAAGGCTCCCCAGGCCCACTCAGCCTCCCCAATTCCGTCATAGGCCCCACTGCTAGGAGCTTTCTCCCGGCTCTTTGTTCTAAGTGAAGTGACTTTAGCCACAAGAGGTTCCAGAAAGTGTTCACAGACCCCAAATTTATGCCAGGAAGCCACCAGGCTGACCTGGTGTAACTCCCTGAAGGACAGGTGACATTTCTGCCTTGAGGAAACCCTATGGACTAATGTGAACAGCAAAGTCTGGAAACAAAGTCACCATGTCACTGCAGTAACTGCACTATTCCAGGAGTAACTCATGGGAGCTGGGTCCCCTGAAGTAGCCCCTCCTGTCCCTGCTCACACCCGCTGCCCATTCTCACTCAACATACCGCTGTGCAGGGACAGGTGGTGGGTGGGGGTGGAGGCCCCATCAAATATCGCTCTGTCCAGAAAGTCGATGGTGGACTCCGTGTAAACAACCTGGAAGACCTGGCCTAGCAGACAGCAAAGCTCCTCCGCAGCGACCTGCAGTGGGGGAGAGCAGCTGCTCGGTCAGTCTGGCTGGAGATCGCACCTTCCCAGGCGGCCTCCAGGATACTTGGGGCAGCCTAGATGCTCAATAAACATGAATGAAGAACAAATGCCAAAATGTGTCCCTCTGCCTTTTACTGACCCAAAGGGGTGTCAAAAGGGAGACCCAGCCAACTGCCCCAGGACTCCATCTAGGACTGTCCTGTGGCCCGGGGTGGTTTTCCAAGTGTGAGGGGATTGTGTAGGCCACAAGCGTTAGCTCCCAGCCCCACGTTCTCTTTCCATTAACCTGACCTGTCAACACCCTCACAACCCTATCCTAGCCCAGGAAAGAGGTGAGAAGAGATACTATCAGTATCACAGCCCGCCTGGAAGTGTTTCTGACAGCTATAAAATGGTTTTATAACGGTGAGCTGTCAAAAGCAAAGGGTCTCAACTGGGGCAATTTTTGTACCCCTCCCAGGGGATATGTGGCAATATCTGGAGACATTTTCAGCTGTCACAAGGGGAGAAGCCAGGGATGCTGCTCAACACCCTACAATGCACAGGGCAGCCTCTCACAGTGGAAAATTATCCGGTTAAAAATGATAGTAGCACCAACACTGAGAAATGCTCATTGGAGGATATTTAAGGTGGGTGGTCACTAGTATCCATTTCACAGATATGGAAATTAAACAGAAAGGTGTTAAGTGACTGCCAAGGCCCCACAGCTATTGGGCAACTGAGGGGGCCCCAAACCCTGGCCTACAAGGGCCTGGTCCTTGGCTCTTCCAGGTCATGAGGAATCTGCAAGCACAGTCTGAAACACTAGGCGGGTCTAGGATGCAGCCCCCAGGCAGGTGACAGCCGCTGCCTGCCCATCAGCGTGGGGACACCTTGAAGAACGATGAACAAAAAGCTCATTGGCAGCCGAGAGTGTTGGCTCATGCCTGTAATCCCAGCACTTTGGGAGGCTGAGGCAGGCGGATCACAACGTCAGGAGTTCAAGACCAGTCTGGCCAAGATGGTAAAACCCCGTCTACTAAAAATACAAAATTTAGCCAGGCATGGTGGTATATGCCTGTAATCCCAGCTGCCGAGGAGGCTGGGGCAGGGGAATTGCTTGAACCCAGGCAAAGGAAGATGCCGTGAGCCGAGATCATGCCACTGCACTACAGCCTGGGCAACAGCAAGACTCTGTCTCAAAAAAACTAAAAAGAGCTCAGTGGCCAGGTGGTCTCAGGGAAGGTGTTCGGGGTGGGAGGGACGGGACTGGAGACGGGAGGGGTGGAAGGCATAGGGGTGGGAACCAGCAGAGAGCCTGGACCTGGGGCAGGACCTGGGATGCAGCCAGGGGTAGACAAGCTGTAGGCAAGGGCAGGATAGGGGGCCATGTCTGGGGCAAGGCTGAACAGAGAGAGGGGTGCTGGGCAGGGACCAGGGTGTGGTGGGGCCAAGCAATGGTAGAGGAAGTAGCTGGGGCCTGGGCAGTGCGCAGTGCTGTGCTGGGTGTGGCCAGGGTGGGGCCATGGGCGGGGCCGCGTTTGGGAGGAGCCAGGGACAGTGCACCGTTTTAAGTGAGTGGGGCAAGAAAGTCTCACCTTGCTCTCTGCAGCCAGGATGACCAAGCAGCATGCCTCCACGGGCCCAACTGCGCTCTCTGACAGGGAGCCTGCACTGAGGCCTCTGGAACTTTCTGCACACAGACTCTGGCTGGGGGAGATCCCTGGGTCCTGGGCTGTGAAGTCAACACCAACTCAGGTTAGCGCAGTGGAAAGGCAGGCAGGAGGGCACCTGAGGCAACAGCTGGAGCCGCTATAGAAACAGGCTGAGAGGCCTTTTACCTGGCTTAGGTGCCCACAGAACAACCTGGGTGAAGGGGCAGCACCAGGCATACCTCAGGGCAGGCTGCCTCCCTCCCCTGCTTCTCTAAACAAGGGTGGGAACAAATGAGCCCTAAGCTCCAGGGCACCAGAACTGCATGTCATCTTGCAATTTCACATGCTCCAAGTTCATATACAACATACCACACACACAACCCTGAGAACAGTCACCTCCAGGAGGTTTCCATGTGTTCTGGCCAGGTTGTTCCCTTCTTACAGATGGGTAAACTGAGACATGGGGAGGTGAAAGGCTGGGCCTGAGGGTGTGTGAGTTGCACTGTCCATGTGGCAATCTAGATGGTCAGACCCAAGTGCCCTTGTTCCTAAAACCCTACCCACCGCCTCCCCAGACAAATGAGTCTCTCCTGAAATACATGGAGTAACTCAATGGTTTGCCTGATGGCAGGAGGGAGGCCCATCCCCAGGAAGCAAGGCTCTGACCATCAGTTTGGACTACCCTGGGAGGACGTCAGGACTGAAAACAAAGCCTACAAGTGCCACTAGTGCCAGGATGTCGGAGGGCAAGCCAGCCTCAGGAGGGAGAGGAAGGCCGTCCCAGGCCAGATGCAAGGTGGGCACATGCACAGAGACAAGAGTTCCATAAAGGACTGTACCTCAAACCCCACAGTGAGACTCCTGGAGCTGCTCTGTCCCTATGGCAGCCACTGGCCACAGGACTACTGAGCATGCAAAATGTGATGAGTTCACACTGAAACGTGTGAATTTAAACTACACACGGGATTTCAGAACTCAACAATTTTTATATTGATTATATACTGATATGACAATGTTTTGGGTACAGAGGGCTAAATAAAATATATTATTGAAAATAATTTCACTTGTTTCCCTTTTTGTATGAGTTTGGTGAAAAATCTCTACTTTTCAAATTTTTTTTTTTTTGAGACGGAGTTTCACTCTTGTTGCCCAGGCTGGAGTGCAATGGCGTGATCTTGGCTCACCGCAACCTCCGCCTCCCAGGTTCAGGCAATTCTCCTCCCCAGCCTCCTGAGTCGCTGGGATTACAGGCACGCGCCACCATGCCCAGCTGATTTTTTGTATTTTTAGTAGAGACGGGGTTTCACCATGTTGACCAGGATGGTCTTGATCTCATGACTTCGTGATCCACCCGCCTCGGACTCCCAAAGTGCTGGGATTACAGGCGTGAGCCACCACGCCCAGCCCAGACATTCTTTAAATGTTGGCTCCCTGGTGCGTGCCTGTGGCAGTTCTCAAGGAAGCAGGGTGGCCAGCTTAAGGATGCAGGCAGCGAGTTGTGTGCCTCTCCTGTATCACCCAGCAAGTGCTACCACGGGTGCACAGATGACCCTGCTTCCTCTGGCACCAACTCAAGTCACTGCCCTCCAAGCAGCTACTGCCACACACACGGACCCTATTGCAGCTAGACCTGACCCCCAACTTCCCTGCTCCTGTGCTGTCCCAAATACAAGGGTACTTTTGGTCCAAAGAGGCACAGAGGCTTGCTTGCACGTAGCAGGCACTGAGTAAACGTTAGCTGGTGAATACCTGCCAGTCACTATGTTGAGCACTCTCAATTCCTAATCCTAAACACAGTGTGGTGATTCAGTGCAGTGGCTCATGCCCATAGTCCCAACACTTTGGGAGGCTAAGGCAGGAGGATCACTTGAGGCCAGGAGTTCAAGACTAGCCTGGGCAACACAGAGACACCCCATTTTTACAAAAAATTTTAAAATATTTTAAAAATTTAAAAATAAACACAATATGCCTCATGTAACACAAGAGACACACACTGCTCCTGTGCATCTGCAAAAAGAAGGAAGATGGCCCCAAGGACACAGGGATTCACTCTCTTTCTTTAAACCAAAAGTTCTCTCAAACGTCCTGTTTTTCATGTATTTTTGGGAAGTTTCTCCTATGGCGGTCATTCTCTCTCCATTTAAAAAAATCTGTTATCTATTTCCTTTAGCAATTTGTTCTAATAATTAAAGCTGAGAAACAGTTATGCAGCAGAAGAAACAAAGGAGGCCCATCTCCCCTCCCTAACAGCTTGAAACACCTGCAGTGTGGATAACACCCCCCATGGGCACCGAGGAAAGAGAACTGTCCAGACCGCAGGCACAATTAGTGCTTGAAGAATATCTTAGTTTATAGTGTTATTACTTAGCTATTTCCTTTATATAGTTCTTCATATATAATTATATATTAGTTTACAGAATTAGTGCCTGAAGTATAGCTTACTGCTTACATATATCTAGTTTATATAATCATACTTAATAGTAATACCTAGCATATTTAGTTCTATATAATCTTTCTATATAATCATATAGTTATTGTAGTCGGAGCTGTATTGACACATTTAGTGCTGATTTATATAATCCTTCTATATAACCATATAGTAGTATGTAGTAGGAGGAATGTCTAGAGCAGTTACAGAACAGAAGCAGTACATGGGAAAACAGCCAGACCAGGATGAGAACCAAAGATCCCGGCAGTGGCATCCCTGCCTGAAAGGGTATACGCCGTATGGCAGGCTTGGAGCAAGTGCCTCTCTTCCTGATAAAAGAGTTGTAGTATCTTGCATCCAGTTCATGTGGAAAGTAGGCCTCAGGCCTGAGATCCTGGAAATAACCAAGGGAGAAGAACCCATCTGGTGTGACCAGTCACAGAGGCTGTACACCCTGTCAGTCTTTTCTCGCTTCTATGCTAGCTCAAATCATCCTCCCATAAATATCTTAAGAGCACAAGTTTGTTAGCTCCCACTGCATTAAGCTTACAGTATCCTTTTATTAGAAATTCTTTGAAGTCTCCAGCCCCTAGATAAGAAGTGTTGCGCACGACACCTGTTGCACAGCCCACCTCCTTGCCTCAGTGACCTAATGGGGGTGGACCCCTTATTTTGTACATGACCCTCTACTACTGCTCATGGCACAGCCCTCTACTGCGCAAGGCCCGTCTCTCTGCCCAGGTGACATAATGGGGTGGCCTCCTTGCTTGTGGCTCCTGTGATTACGTATGCCCTATTACTAAGCCTATAGATGACCTCACTACAACCCTGCCCCCTAATTGTACCTAATAAATACAGATGCTCTTGGGCATTTGGGGCACTCGCTGATCTCCACTCACAGGTGGCATGGTCCCCTGAGTCCAGATGCTCTTCACCAGTTCTTCAGTGTCCTGTCTCTTTACTTTCTGATCCTGCACCTCAGCACAGCATAAGGGATACCCCACGACACTGTGGGGACCAACAGCCCTACACTGCAGGAAGGATGTCCTAGCCCTAAGGCCTCCCACAGGGTTCAAAGGTAGAAAAACAGGAGGGTCACCATGGTGTCGGACAGTATGGCTGGAAGTAGCCACCCAGCCAGCCTTCTAAGTCAGACAGGGTGAGTGATGTATGTATGTGTAGGTGTGGTGTGTGTCTGTGTTGGGGAGGGTACAGGCAAGTCTAAGCTACTGCTACACAGAGGACAAAGCAAAGGGACAACAGCTACCTTCATAAACCCCTCCAGTGTTGCCTGTGTGGTTTGTGACCACAGCAACCCCAAGCATCTAGACTCACAGGCTTTCTGTGGACTGTTCTCAAGAGTGCACCCAGGCTGGCGGTTTGTGGCTCAAGGAGTTAGTAATGAGCATACTCGCCAGATTCTCAATAAACTACTGACCTTAAGTGGAATGACAACTTCCCCTCTCTGCTACCTAAAACACAGTGTGTGGTCTAGGAGACCCACTGTGACCCCTCACACACTGCCACTGGCACTCTGGAAATGAAAGGCTTTGGGATCAACCCAGTCACCAGCAAAGATCCAAAAAGCCCAGAATTGTGTCCCCACTGCTACAGCAACCTCAAAACTCAGGACTGGAAGGGACAAAGTGCAGGGAGGGTGAACCACAGTCTCTTCCCTCATCCTCACTGGCCTGAATACCTGGGCTGGAAGCACTGGAAATTAATGGGCAGCCTGGGCTAGTGTCCAGTGAGGCAGCACTGTACTCATCACAGGTTAAGAGAATGAGCCAAAAATAACATTTTGCCCGATTCTATCTGCCCAATTCTATCCCAGTGTGAAAGCAGCAGATAGCAAGGACACATTCAGAGTAACCTCCACGACCAAAAGCTCCTGAGAGGTCTGGGTCTCATCTTTGCTGTCCCAGCTTTGGGGATACTGTGCAGGGCTCAAAATGTAAGTCAAGCTGAGGTGAGGTCCCTGCCCACCACCTTCTCTCTCGGCTCCACCACACTTGGGCAGAGGAGTGACTCCAGTGTACCGGGAGGGAGTCAACAGGAGCCCCAATGGGCAGAGGAACAGGGTATCAGTCCCAAATACTGTATCCCGGTATTACTGAGTCCCCAAAGGCTCTTAGTGTGACAGTGAAACCGGGGTCTGGTAGCTGATCTCACGCCCTCCGCTGTTTGATCTCAGAGACAGGAAAGCCAATTCTTGGTCATAACAAAACAGGAGCACCCAACATGAAGCTGCAAAACTGTCTCCAGAACTTCATAAAATGCACGCATGTACTCCTGAGGCAAGGACCCTCCTGACCCCTGACCTCCTGTACCTGTCTTCAGGACCACCAGGTGTGCAGCATCATCCCGGACATAGGAGACGGCGGCGATGTCATGGATAGGCACCCTGAGGATGATATCCTCCCCGTCCCTCCAGGCCAGCTTGACGTTGTACGCAGACAGGCTGAGCACAGCATCGTGCTCCTGAGTCAAGTGTCCTGGAAGTTGGTGGGCTCTCTGGAAGGAACCACAGGGCATCAGAAATGCTGACTCAGCTGTCAAACTGCATGGGGCGCTTCTCCCGAGAATACTGTGCTGGCCAATGTCACTATGTGACAAACGCTGAGTGAATAAGGTCAGTGTTATTCCCCTCAGAACAGTGGTGCTTATTCCAGGGACACCAATGCGTTCAAACCATTTGGGATTCTTCTGGAACTGCTTTCAGATTCTTCTGGAACTGCCTTCAGGACTTACGGACGGCATGTGGTTGGAAATATCTTGAAAACGTAAATTTTGGAAACAGCCCAAAATCACATGGAGCAAGTCTCGAGAATCAAGTTAATGTCCATACTGAGGAACAGTCTTTACGGGACTGGGTCATTCCTCACAACCACGAGGCCAAGAGTACAGGGACCAAGGGCTGGTGGGGGCTGAGGGATAGTGCACAGGGTTAAGAGGATACAGTTACCTTTGCATTGTCTATGAAATGCAGGATTTCAGTCCTACTGGAGGGATTCAGGTATCCTGGTATGGACGTTAACTGACCTAAATACTGAAAGAAAGTGAAGAAAAAAAATGCCATGAGAAATGGGAGCCGAGTCAACACAACCATCACTATTGCCAGGAGCACAGACCAAGTGCTTCATACTCAGGCCACCAGGCCCACGGGTCTCCATTTCGGCTCGCACAGAGGCCTGACTCTAGGAAGAGAGTCCTGGCTTCCTACAGAAATCTCTACTGACTGGGGACAGTGCTGCCCCATCTCCTACTGTTCTACATTCAAGGTTATCATCAAAAGTCCTGCAACAAGCATCCCAAACTACTAGTACCAAGACTGCTAGTTTTGGTAGAATCTGTATTCTAAGACAGGGATGGCCAGTGTTTCCAGTCACTGCTGAGGAAACGGAAAACAATGGGACCATGCACAACTTCGCTAAAAATACTAAAAAATAAACTTCCTCAATTGCAAAGGTCAACACAGCTGAAAAATGAGAACAGAGAAAGTAAGTGCTACGGTTTCAATGTGTCCCCCAAAAAGCATGTGCTGGAAACTTAGTCCCCAAATGCAACAGTGGTAAGAGGTGGGGGCTTTAAGAGGTGATTAGGCCACACAGAGGTCTGCCCTTGTGAGCAGATTAATGCTGTTATCCTGGGAGAGGGTTTGTTATCTCAGGACCAGGTTCCTGATAAAAGGATGAATTCAACCTCCTTCCCTCTCCTGCCCTTCCACCTTTCACCCTGGAATAACACAAAATGCAGATGCTGCCCTTCACGAGCTGTGTCCTTCAGCCTTGAACCTCCTATCCTCCAGAACTATATGATTTTTTTTTTTTAAGACAGAATCTCACTCTGTCACATAGTCTGGGGTACAGAGGCATGATCATGGCTCACTGCAACCTCTGCCTCCCAGGCTCAAAGCAATTGTCCCACCTTAGCCTCCTGAGTAGCTGGGACTACAGGTGTGTGCCACCATGCCTGGCTAATTTTTGTAGAGACGCGGTTTTGCCACGTAGCCCAGGCCGGTCTCAAACTCTTGGACTTATGCAATCTCCCCACCGTGGTCTCCCAACATGCTGGGATTACAGATGTGAGGCACCATGCCCAGCCTAGAAATTTCTATACGTTATAAATTTCCCAGTCGGGAAGGGGAAGGGGAAGGGGAGAGAAAAAGGCACAACCAGAACATTCTGTCATCCTTAACAAAGGCCTTTCCTCAAGGAAAACTATTTTACCAGAGCCTAACCACCTAAGAGTAAGGAAACACCCAATTCCTGCCTACTCTATCTTTTATATCTCTCCTAAGGGAGAGGGAAAAAAACAAAACTGAGAAGCACGTGTGAAGGTCACAGCCCAGGGACACAGGCTCACTAAAACACTGAGCCCCAGGACTACAGAACACTCCCTCTCCTCTCCCCTGAAAGCCACATCAACAGGACTCCTGTGTAATAACAATGATGCACACTGACAAGACCTGCAGGTCTCAGACTCAGATCTAAGAAGGAATCTTGAGGAAAACCCAAAAACAAAGAACACACAGGATATTTCATCCCCCAACATTTACAAGGGCAGCAAACAGTAAACACAGTCCAACTCCCAGCCAAACAGACCTCACACTAAGGCCTATTAACCTGTCACTGATGCCTAAGTTCCTCATATCAGAACCAGACTCACACATGGCGGCGATTTTGGAACTATCAGATTGGGAATTTAAAACAACTACAATCAATATGGTAATGGCTCTAATGGAAAAAGTAGACATCGTGTGAGAACAGTTGGGTAGAACAAACAGATGGAAACCCTAAGCAACAATCAGTAGGAAATGCCAGAAAGTAAAAGTCCTATAACAGCAATGTGGACTACCTTCAACAGGCTCATCAAGAGGCCAGACACAGCCAAGGAGAGACTCTCTGAGCTTAAGAATACATCAACAGAAATTTCCAAATATGAAAAGCAAAGGGAGAAAAGAATGAAAGAAACAAAACAGAATATGCAAGAACTTCGGGACAGTTACAAAAGGTGTAACATATGTGCAACAAGCATATCAAGAGAAAGACAAGAACCTAAGAACTATTTGGACTAATGAGAGCTGAGAAGTTCCCAAATTAACGTCGGACACCCACCTACGGATCCAGAAAGGTCAAAGAACACAAAACGGCAAAAAACAGGGAAGCTACACTGAGGCACATCACGTCAAACTGCAGAAAAAGAAGATTTTCTCTTTTGCAGAAATCTGAGATTTCTTTCCATAGGAAAAAAACACCTTACCTATAAATAGCAAGAACAAGCATGACACTGGACTTCTCTTCAGAAATCATACAAGAAGAAAGAAGGAACTATTTAAAGGACTGAGAGAAAAAAGTGCACCAACCCATGATTATGTACCCTGTGAAATTATCCTTCAAAAGTGACAGAGAAATGATTTTTCTCAAAAACTCAAGAGATTTAACATTTCAAGAAAAGTTAAAAGAACTTCAGAGAGAATGAAAATGATTTGGTCAGAAACTCTGTTCTACATAAAGAAAGGGAAAAGCATCAGAGAAGAAATAAATGTAGGTAAAATTAATCTTTTATTTTTCTTATTTTATTTTTTGAGACGGAGACTTGCTCTGTTGCCAGGCTGGGGTACAGTGGCACGATCTTGGCTCACTGCAACCTTAGTCTCCTGGAGTCAAGCGATTCCCCCCGCCTCAGCCTCCTAAGTAGCTGGGACTACAGACGTGCACCACCACGCCGAGCTAATTTTTTTATTTTAATAGAGACGGTGTTTCACCATGACCAGGATGGTCTCAATCTCCTGATCTTGTGATTCACCCACCTCAGCCTCCCAAAGTGCTGGGATTACAGGCTTGAACCACCGTGCCTGGCCTATTTTTCTTATTTTAATTGCTCTAACGCATTAACAGCTTGTTCAAAATAAAATTTGTGTACTGGGTGACTATAGCCTAAGGATAAATGAAATAAATGGCAGCAATGTTATAAAAGTGGTGGGAGGAGTGAATTAGGAATACTTGGTTACAAGGTACACCATTATTTGAAAGTGGATTCTGATTAGTTGTGAGTGTATAATGCAAACCCTAAGGCAACCACTAAAATATGTGTGTGTGTGTGTGTGTGTGTGTGTGTGTGTGTGCGCATATATATTTTCTATATATACGTACATATATGTGTATTTATGTTATATATATGTGTACGGGTATATATATATATATATATATACACACACACACACACACACACACACACACAAACACACACACACACATATATATATATATATTTTTTTGGACACAGGGTCTTGCTCTGTCACCCAGGCTAGAGTGCAGGGGTACAAGCACAGCTGACTGCACCCTCAACCTCTTAGGCTGAAGTGATCCTCCTATCCATAGGTTAGACTACAGGTACATGCCACCACACCCAGCTAATTTTTGTATTTTTTGTAGCGACAGACGGGATTGTGCCATGCTGCCCAGGCTGGTCTTGAACTCCTGAGCCCAACAGATCACCCACCTTGGCCTTCAAAAGTGCTGGGAATACAGGCATGAGCCACCACACTCAGCCCATAGCTTTTCTTTTTCTTTCTTTCTTCTTTGTCTTCCTTCCTTCCTTTTCTTTCTTTTTCTTCTTTCTCTCTCTCTCTCTTTTTTAAGAGACAGGGTTTGGCCACATTGCCTAGGCTAGTCTCAAACTCCTAGGCTCACGTGATCCTCCTGCCTTGGCCTCCAAAGCGCTGGGATTACAGGCATGAGCCACCATGCCCAGCCAAAAGTTTTAAGCAAAGTATTAGCAAATTGAATCTAATAATGTATTAACAATAATTATACACCATGATCAAGTGGAATTTCTCCCAGGTGTGCAAGGCTGATTCTATATTCAAATATCAATCATTGTAGCCTGGGTGCAGTGGCTCATGCCTATAATCCCAGCACTTTGAGAGGCTGAGTGTGGATCACCTGGGATCAGGAGTTTGAGACAGCCTGGGCAACATAGCAAAATCTTGTTTCTATTAAAAATACAAAAAAAAAAAAAAATAGCTAGATAGGTGGCGGGCACCTATAATCCCATCTACCAGGGAGGCTGAGGCAGGAAAATCGCTTGAACCTGGGAGGTGGGGGTTACAGTGAGTCAAGATTGCAACTCTGCACTCCAGCCTGGGCAAAAGTGAAATTCTGTCTTGGAAAAAAAAAAAAAAAAGAAAATTAGCTGGGCATGGTGGTGCATGCCTGTAATCCCAGCTACTCAGGAGGCTGAGGCAGAAGAATTGCTCGAACCTGGGAGACAAAGGTTGCAGTGAGCTAAGATCATACCACTGAATTCCAGACTGGGCAACAGAACAAGACTCTGTCTTAAAAAAAAAAAAAAAAAATTGTAATCCATCACATCAACTAACTAAAGAAGAAAAATCATATGATCAATAAATAAATGAAGAAAAAGCATTTGACAAATCTAACACCCATTCATGAGAAAAACTCTCAACAAACCAGGAATACAGACTTCCTGAAATTAAGAACATCTATTTAAAAAAAAACCCTAAAGCGAACACCATACTTAATGGCAAAAAATTAGATATCTTCCCCCTAAGATCCCTCTTACCACTATCATTCAACATCATATGAAAGTCTCAGCCACTGCAATGATGCAAGAGAAGGAAACAAAAAGTATAAAGGTTGTGAAACTGTCTTTGCTCACAGATGACCTCCCTCCCAGATGACTGGGAATCAAGCAGGGAGGTCACTCTGGAGATTTCCGAATCCAAGCAATGTATACACACTGTGACATGCGTCGGTCTATCTGCTGTACGATGCAGCCTTCTCACTGGATGGAGCAGGGAACAGGCAGAAGAGTAACTGGCTGAAGCACACTCAGAGCACACTGGCAAATATGAGTTTATCTTGGGTTTAGTCAGATGGACAACCTAAATTTCAGAACTGTCTGTGTGTGCTGGGCAGCTCCATAAGGAAACGTAGTTATTTCAAGAAGTTTTAGATTTCATAAGGTGAGGATGGAGGTAGGGAAAGAATAACTCCAAAGTATGTATTGACTTCCCAATCTCTATAGAACTGGTCAGCTCCTTCTGATAATTAGAACAGTTTCAAAATGAATAAGCAGTATATCCAAGTACCCTGCCCTGCCCCACCCCCGCCCCCACCCCTCCCCTCTCCTCTTGGTGTGCAAGTTTTGTGCACCAAAGAATACAATCAACAAGGTAAAAAAAAAAAAAAAAAAAAAGTATGAGAGAAAATGTTTCCAATCATATCTGATAAGGGATTAATATCTAAAATATTAAAGAAGTCCTAGAACTCAGAAACCAAGAACTACCCAATTAAAAATTGGGCAAATGACACTTCTCTAAAGATATACAGATGGCCAATAAGCCAAGCACATGGAAAGATTTTCAACATCAGTAGTTATTAGGGAAATGCAAATCAAAACCATAATGAAATACCACTTTACACCCACTAGGATGGCCACTTTCTTTTATAGAGACGGCGGGGGCAGGAGGGAGTGTCTCACTATCTTGCCCAGGCTGGTCTCAAACTCCTGAGCTCAACTGATCCTCCTGCCTCGGCCTCCCAAAGTGCTAGGATTACAGTCGTGAGCCACCACACTGAGACCAGATGGCTACTGATAAAAGGGAAAATAACAAGTGTCGGCAAAGATAGAGAGATATTGGAACCCTTGTGCATTACTGATGGGAATGTAAAATGATAGTCACTGTGAAAAACAATATGGTGGTTCCTCAACAAATTAAGCACGGAATTACATATGATTCAGTAATTCCACTTCTGGGTATATATACAAAAGAAATGAAAGCAGGGCCTTAAAAAGACATTTTTATACCCATGTTCGTAGAAACATGATTCACAATCAACTAAAGGAAGAAACAACTCAAATGTTCATTGACAGATAAATGGATTAAAAAATGTGGTCTATACATACAATGAAATATTATTCAGCCTTAAAAGCAACAGAAATGCTGACACATGCTACAACGTGGAAGAACCTTGAGGACACTGTGCTAAGTGAAATAAGCCAGTCACAAAAGGACAAATATTGTATGATTCCACTTACATAAAATACCTAGAGTAGTCAAATCATAGAGACAAAAAGTAAAGCAGTGGCTGCCAGGGGCTGTGGGGAGGAGGATGAATTGGCATTGTCTAATAATGGGAACAGGATTTCAGTAAGCACTGGTGGGAAGCTTTGGAGACGGACAGTACTGATGGTTGCACAACAATGTGAATTAATTTTATGCCACTGAACTCTACACTTGACAGCGATTAAGATGGTATTTTTTTTTTTTTAAAGATGGAATCTCAGTCTGTTGCCCAGGCTGGAGTGCAGTGGCACAATCTCAGCTCACTGAAACCTTCACTCTCTGCAACCTCCACCTCCCGGGTTCAGGTAATTCTCTGACGCAGCCTCCTGAGTAGCTGGGATTACAGGTGCCCACCACCACGCCTGGTTATTTTTTTGTATTTTTAGTAGAAACAGGTTTCACCATCTTGGCCAGGCTGGTCTTGAACCTGACCTTATGATCCACCTGCCTTGGCCTCCCAAAGTGCTGGGATTACAGGCATAAGCCACTGTGTCCAGCCGATAGTAAATCTTATATTTTACCGCAATATAAGCTTTATTCAATAATCTCATTTGCTATCCTTTCTAGCTCTGTATCATCCACAAATATAATTCTCTGTTCTCAAAAGGGTAATAAAAAATATTGACTGAGATGGGCGTATATGTCAAGCACTCTGCTAAAACAAAAATACCACTGCATTATATTTATAGAATTGTACAGGAATTCTCCTTGGCCTCCTGTAGCTGGGGTGAGACAATATCACCATCATTATCTTGCTTTTCTTTGATGTTATTCAAAATCTGGCCACCATGCTTCAAACTCAGTCTCACACTTCTCCAAAGAGGATTCAGGATTCTACTTTCTTCATATAGGGATGAATCTTCACTCATTTAAGGTTTTTTTCCACTGTGAAATATCTGTATTAATAAAACAACTTTTATCAATAAAGTACAGCTCTAATCCTTGTTCTAATTCTGAATAGGACACAGTATGTATGCCTCCTGTACAGTTCTCACAATCGGTTCCCCATCTACCCTGGGGAACCCTGTCTCCTGGGTGTCCCCCAGCCAACACCCAGTGCCCCTATGGCAACGCCATGCCCAGCCCATAACCACTGTCCCAGCAAGCCAAGAGCACAGCTGTAAGAGAGGACCACAGTGAAGCAATGAGAAGAGCAAGGGAACATCTGACCAGTCAGCTATCAACTCCATTAGTTCTGGAATTAGTGAAAGACGGCATGGCCAGGTGGCCTCTTGCATACCCTCTGCCAACCACCTGGCTCCATGCTGGCAGGCTCACTACCTCCTCAAGCACCCTACCTAGGGTGTGGGTGGGGGGGCTGGCTCTAAATAGAACTTTTCTAAAAATAACTTCTGACAAGATATAAGTTTTTTTTTTTTCTTTTTAAAATATTGATCCCAAATCAGCCTCCCCATAACTTCTCTTTATTGGCCTTGGTCAGTAAGGTTCCCATGGCAGGGTCTGGACAGGGAAGAAACAGGACTCTGAGATTTGGGATGGGGATATCTGGGTAAATGCCCTTGAGAACCTCAGTCCTCAAATTCTTCTGAACACTGTGCTTAGAGAAGTGACCTATCCCCTTTTGTTGGATTACGGAAGCCTCCCCCCCATACTCCTTGTTTGAATATAACACATAGGGCTCAAATGAGATGGGAATCTCATGAGATAATGCTTGCTCTCCCCAGAATCTGTCCTGTTTATCTCTCGTGGCTGAGACCCACTAGAGGATGTGCCTAATGAGTTCTGACAGGAGCTGGGGAATGCACCTGGGAGAGGACCTCAAGGTGTTAGATCCAGGGGGACAGAACTTTAAGATGAATGAGAGATCTTCTCTACTAGGGTGCACACTATAACACAGCACTTAACACCCTAAGGGGTCCAGAAGTTGTTCTCAGACACTGCTGGCAGGCTCTTCAAAGTTCAGCAGAAGTGATGACTTATATTAAAGCAAAGATTGTGAAACTGCTGTGGCAAACTGGATCTAGGTATCGAAAGGCATGAAGAAGTGGGCATACTAGAATCGATCTACAAAATGACAGGAAAACCCACTAGCGGCCCATGTCTCTCAGGAGAAAGTGATGACATTCTATCCACCATGGCACTGAGTGTGCAGAAGGGGCATGGGCATCACTGGGAACTTCTGTGCTGGCCAGCCTCTGAAAGGGAAGCTAAGCATCAAGTGTGCTTGTACAGAACTGGGCTCCCCAGGAGCAAGGGGGGTAACAAGACACTCCCTAGCAGAAGCCAGGGAGCAGCACTGACTCACACAGAGCAGGTGTAGGTGTCATCCGGTAACAGGCAGCAAGGTCAAAATAGTAGTCAGGAGAGCCTGGGATCTATGGAGCTCATAGAATGCTGGAGTTTCCATGGGCAGGGCAGACAGGAAGACAAGAAGGGTGCTGCTTAGTATATGATCAAAACAGAATAAGCAGAAGGCTAAGGTAAGCTTTTGCAATGGAAAGTAGCAATCCCTGAGTTCATTTCCAGATCTGAAGCAGCTCTGACTCAGAAACACTGACTGAAGGAGAGGCCAAGCCTGTGTGGGAATCGACCTGCAATGCCAAGGCAAGTACACACCACAGTGATTTCCCTAGCTCTTCCCAAACGGACTCATTTACCTGAGTAAAAGTAACATGGGAACTGAAAGCCTTCAGAGGTTTTTGAAACAAAGGGTCTGAGATGACTCAAACTGCCAACAAGGTCCTCTGTAGGGTAGGAACATATGGGAGTCAGGTAACACATGAAGCACAGCCAGGTCCACCTAAAAGTGCATCCACTGGGTAAAGACTCAACTGGTGCCCATCTGCCCACTTCCCTGAATAAGTATTAATATAACATTCTTCTTATATTATTAATATAATATTCTTCTTATATTATTAATATTCTTCTTATATTAATACCTGTTATATTCAGGGAAGTGGGCAGATGGGCACCAGTTTGCAGTATGCAGAATCCTTCCATTGGTCCTTTGATCTAAAGAATGAGAGCTATTGAAGTAGAAAAGGCCATTTGGCAGCCCCTGACACTTATCCTGGTCCCTGACCCCTGGACATACTAGTAAATCAAAAACAGTATCATTTCCCAGTGGGAAAAGCAGAGATTAATGCTGCTGTTGAAAACATAAATGATACAGGGTAGGGGTCCCCATCTCATGCCCCGTCTGGCTCCTATAGAAATTATGGTGGACATGGCCAGGCACGGTGGCTCACCTGAGGTCAGGAGTTCAAGGCCAGCCTTTACCAACATGGTAAAACCCTGTCTCTACTAAAATTACAAAAATTAGCCAGGCATGGTGGCAGGCGCCTGTAATCCTAGCTACTCAGGAGGCTGAGACAGGACAATTGCTTAAACTTAGGAGGCAGAGGTTGCAGTGAGCCAAGATCACACCACAGCACTCCAGCCTGAGCAACAGAGCAAGACTTTGTCACACAAAAAGAAGAAATTATGGCGGATAAATTGTGGTAGAAGACTGTAGACTGCCACAAACTGAGCTAAATGGAATCTTTATTCAAGCAGATAAACAATCTTGGGTATAGGGTTTGTAGCTATTGATATGGTAAATGTTTCTTCCTCAAACCAATCAGGAACTGCTGATGGTCATGGGTGATGGACAACAGTACACGTTCATGGTCTTACTACAGGATTGTGCTAAAGTGGCAGCTAAAGGAACAGGTGTCCCAAACCCAAACGCTTTCCAGCAGAACTGTACTGAAGTCTCTCCCTTAAATTACACCCACAGCTTCAAAAAGGGTCCCCAACACACAGCTGACAGAAAGAAAAGCCCAGCCTGGGTCACATATTTAGGCAAGAGCCAATACAGGATAGCCCTTCACCATGGCAGACCTGCCGGCAGGATAACAATTCTGTAGCCCTGAGAAGGCATCATCTCCTCAGAGAGACCAACCAGTTGTCCACTGGCCAGCTGAATACTTCGAAACTCTTTGACCCTGCAATAAGAACCAATTTTTCTGGCAAATATTAGCAAGTGCTCCACATAAGGGTTTGCCTCTCCTGCCTGCAGCAGCTGCCAGCCTACTCTCCAAGGGCTCATGGGTCATGTGGTTACCGATGTGGGACAGCATGTACCATCACTTTGGATCAAGGGACTACTTTGTGCTAAAGGAGTTACAGCAGCAGGCACATGACCACGGAATTCAATGTCCTATAAAATACCCAAGCATCTTGGAGCTGGCATCCTGATAGAGCTGTGGCCAGCTGGGAGATGACACCCTGAAAGGATGCCCCCTCTTCGTTAGGATGCAGTATACATCTAAACCAATAGGTGCCGTGTCCCCAACGGATGGAATGAGGCCTTGGGACCCACTGAAGTAGTCAGGGCTATAGTTCATCTGGAGAGGTTTCCAGAAATTATGACCCAATGCCTCTGGAGAAGCCGAGTCTGGATGAAGTAAACTTAATGTGAAAAATATATGGATGAGGGAGTGCAGGATGGAATGTATTAGAGGCAGTGATGTCCCACCCAGGAAACTCCGCTGCTCTGAGTGTCGATGGCTAACACCCTGAGCTGCTTCTGTCTCCACAGAGCTGCCACATTCTAGGCTTTAGAGCATGGACCAGGTTGAAACTAACCCCCGAGCCTACGATTTTCAGGTATCTTTTCCTGCTGCTCCACCCTATGCACTTCGCTCTTTCTCTTGAGCGTGCCCTTACGAGGTCAGTCCAACACGAATCCTAGATTCAGGCTCTGTTGCAAGAGAACCAATTGAAGACAATGACAAGCAAAGACAAGTGACAAACTGGGGGAAAACATTTAAAACTACAAAGATACAAGAAAAGCAGCAAGGCAGGGTGTGGTGGCTCACGCTTGTAATCCCAGCACTTTGGGAGGCTGAGGCGGGCAGATAATGAGGTTAGGAGTTCGAGACTAGCCTGGCCAACATAGTGAAACCCTGTCTCTACTAAAAATGTACAAATTAGCCAGGCATGGTGGCATGTGCCTGTAGTCCGAGCTACACAGGAGGCTTGAGGCAGGAGAATCGCTTGAGGCTCAGTGAGCCAAGACTGCACCACTACACTCCAGCCTGGGCAACAGAGCAAGACTCCATCTCCAAAAAAAAAAAAAAAAAAAAGCAGCAGCAACAATCCAATAAAAAAAAATGGGCAATGGATCTAGAAAGGTAGTTTGAAAGAGACCTGACTTTTGACCATTTGAAAGACACTCAATCTCACTTATAAGTACAAACTATAATGAGAAAACATTTTAAGAATATCAGACTGGCAAAGATCAGAAAGTTTATTGAATAAACACTGTATATTGTTCCTCAGAGGGTAGAGAAACAGGTACAGCTGTCCCTCATTATCTGCTGGGGACTGGTTCCAGGAGCCTCTTGGGCCAAAATCTGCAGATGTTCAGGTTTCTCATATACTACGGCAGTATTATTTGCATATAACCTACACTCCTCCTCCTGTATAACAGTCAAGCATCACTCGATGACAGGGATACAGTCTGAGAACTATGTCATTAGGCCATTTCATCATTGCGTGAACATCACAGAGTGTAATTACACAAACCCAGATGGTACCTACAGCCTACTACACACCTAGGCTACATGGTATTGCTCCTAGTGCTCCCAGGCTACAACCCTGCACAGCATGTTACTGTAGGAATACTGCAGGCAACTGTAACACAATGCTAAGCATTTGTGTCTCTAAACACATTCAAACACAGAAAGGTAATGCGTTGTGCTACAATGCTAAGACAGCTATGTTACTAGGCAATGGAAATTTTTAGCTCCCTTATAATCTTATGAGACCATTGTCATATGTGTGGTCTGTCGTTGACCGATACGTTGTTATATGGCCAAGACTGTACTTCAAATTATCTCTAGATTACTTATACCTAATACAATGTAAATGTTAATGGAAATAGTTGTTACACTGTATTTTTAAAATTTATGTTTTTTTAATTGTTGTGGTGGTTTTTTAATTGTTCTTTTTTTGAATCTTTCCAACTCACAGTTGCTTCATTATTGGGGTGCAGAACCTGCAGAGGTAAGGGGCTGCCTGTACTCTCACAGAGTCTTCACATATGCACTGACTTCAAACCTTTATGAAGAGCAATTTGGAAATGTCTGACAAATTAAAAAGTAACCCAGCCTTAGATCTGGAAATTCCACTTACAATTTATCCTATAGGTACAGTGAAACACATATAACAGTTGAAAATAAAAATGTATTAAGATCACCGGTTAAACAATATGAGACAGCTATCTAATGGAATACCATGCAACCATTAAAGTGGACGAGGCAGTTTTATGTGTGCTAATGTGAACACTCTCTGATATAAATTAAGATAATACCGTCCAGTATAAAAAGCAAGCTGAAAACAGTATATACCATGTAATCATTTGGGAAACAAATGCATGTGTATGCTCATATATGGACAGACTGTGTAAAGGCATGAGAATCTGGTGTCAGCAATGCCTTCCACGGAAGGCACACATGATTTCTTTTTACCAAGAATCTCTTTGTTATTTGAATTTTGAACCATGTACATAAATTACGTATTCAATTAGATAAAAATAAATTACAGGCTGGGCATGGTGGCTCACCCTTGTAATCTAGGGCACTTTGAGAGGCCCAGGCAGGTAGGCTGCTTGAGCCCAGGAGTTCAAGACCAGCCCGGGCAACATGACAAGACCCCATCACTACAAAAAAAAAAAAATTAGCCAAGTGTGGTAGTGCAATATGTGGTCCCAGCTACTCAAAAAGCTGAGGTGAGAGGATCACCCGAGCCCAGGGAAGTCGAGGCTGCAGTGAGTCATGATTGTGACACTGCACTCCACGCTAGATGACAGAGTGAGATCCTGTCTCAAAAAATAATAACAAATCTAACTGAGAAGGGCTTCTTGGGTTTGGTATCACAAATGTGATTAATTACCCTGTCCCATAATTAAAACCAGACAGCAAGCCTGCTATGAGTCCATTCATCGTCACTAGGTACTAAAGCCCACGTGAGCCTTGCACTGCACCAAACCCTACTGGAGCAAATGTCAGCTTGTGATGGAAATTACAGGAAAAATGTTTCTACTTTATGAAGGTTTTGTGAAGATTAAATGAGAAAAAATGTATTTAAAATGTTAAACAGTGTTGCTGCACACAGTAAGCATTCCAAAACAGAAGCTACTATTAAATTCCTCTTAACTTATTCATTAATGCTCATTCTAAATAAACATTACTTTCCATAAGCACCACTGGAGTATGTAAGACTAAACGTTTCCTATCACTGGTGGATTTTATTACTGTCACTGTTTTTATTTTATGAAAACAATAAATGTATACAGTTTAAAAAGGCAAATAAAGTTCAAAAAATTGTAAAACAAAACAAAATGATAATCTTCTTTACTAATGGGGACAATCCCTTCCACAAACCACTTCCAAGAGGCAGCCACACTGGAGTCTTCTGATTCTTCTAGTGTCTAGAACTATTTTTTAAATAATGGGCTTATGTTGCTATTACTCAACAGTTTAAGACATTATTTAACTTCCAATTATATCACCATTCCCACTTCCCCCCTTTTTTTTTTTTACAACTTAATTTTTCTTAATCATTACTTAGTTCTTACATCATTTTATTATCTATAGTCTATCTCAGTGATATGCCAAGTAGTAGTCAAATTATAACTTCCTTATAATTAAACTTTTATTTCAAGGTAACTGTAAATTCACCTGTTATAAGAAATGATACAGGAAGATCCATCGCTCCCCTTTCCCTACTGCCCCCAGCAGGGACATCTTGCAGAAATACAGCACATCACACCAGGACATGGACATAACCAGCCAGAGCACCCATCACCGTGAGGACCCCTCCTGTTGCCCTTTAAAGGCACACCTACTTCTCTCCACCCCTAGCAAGCCCTAATCTGTTCTCTATCTCAGCAACTGTGTCATTTCAAGGATGTTACAGAAAGGGATATACAGTGTGAAACCTTTTGGAATGGCTTTTTTCACTCAGCATAATTCTCTGGAGGACCATCCAGGTTGTTGTGCAGTTTGTTCCTTTGTTGTTGCTTTGAGACGGGGGTCTCACTCTGTCATCCAGGCGGGAGCACAGTGGTGCAATCACAGCTCACTGCAGCCTTGACCTCCTGGGCTCAAGCAATCCTCTAGCCTCAGCCTTCCAAGTAGTTGGGACTACAGGCAGGTGCCAGCATGCCCGGCCCTTTGTATTATTGAAGAGTCTTCTGCAGTATGGATAGACCTCATTTTGTTTAACCATTTATCCACCAAAGGACATTAGAGTTGTTTCTAGTTTTGAGCTGTTATGTATAAAACTGCTTGGAGTATTAATATGCAGGTTTTCATGTGAACATAAATTTTCACTTTCCTGGGATATATGCCTTGGAATGCAATTGCCAAACTGTTGGTAGTTGCATGTAGAGATTTAAAGAATCCGCCAAACTGCTTTCCAGAGTAGTGGTACCATTTTACATCCCTACTGGCAATGTATGAGGGTCCAGTTCCTCCACATCTTCTCCAGCATCTTGTGTTCTACTTTTTTTTAAATTTAAGACATTCTGTTAGGTGTGTACTGGCAGTTCATTATGGTTTTAATGTGCATTTCCCTGATGGCTAATGATGATAAGCATATTTTCATGTACTTACTGCCATCTGAATATCCTCTTCAGTCAAGTATCTCCTTCTGTCTTTTGCTTATGTTCTAATTGGATTGTTTGTTTTCCTGGTGAGTTTTGAGAGTTCTTTACATACTGCAGATGCCAACCCTTTGTAAGATACATGGTTTAAAATACCTCCTCCTCTCAGTCTGTAGCATTTCTTTTCGTTGTCTTTTATAGAGCAGAAGTTTTCAATTTTGATGAAGTCCGCTTTATCAGTTTTTTTCTTTTGTGAATTATGCTTTAGGTATCAAGTCTCAGAACTCTTTGCATAGCCCTGCATCCTGAAGATTTTGTTTTTTTTCTAGAAGCTGTATTTTATATTTAAGCCTATGATCCATTTTGAGTTAATTTTTGTGCTTAAGGTGTGAAATTTAGGGCGAGGTTCAATTTTTGCCTACAAATGTCCAACTGCTCCAGCACCATTTGTTAGAGGGGTATCCTGTCCTTTCTCCACTGAATTGCTTGTGCACCTCTGTCAAGAATCAGCTGGGCATACATGTGTGGATCTGTTTCTAGGTTCATGATTCTGCTCCCCGATCTCTGTGTCAGTCCCTCTGCAGGTACCACACAGTCTTGATTGTGATAGCAATACGATCTATCTTGAAATCAGGCAGGCTGACTGCTCTCATTTTATTCTTTTCAAAATTATTTTTAGCTATTCTACTTATTTTGCCTTTCCATTTAAATTTCAAGAAGGGCTTGAAATTTAAGATCGCACCACTGCACTCTAAGAATAGTCTTGTTTATAGCTACAAAAAATTCTTGCTGAAATTTCGATAGAAATTGCATCATTCACTTTTAATAGTTACATGCTATTCAAATTATTTACTTCACATGGGATGACTTGCGGTAGTAGTTTGTGCTTTCAAGGAGCTAGCCCATTTATATCAACTTAGGGATGACTAACATATTAACTAGATTGAGTCTTCCAATCCCTGAATGCATTTATTCAGATCCTTGACTTCTTTCATCAGTGCTATATAGTTTTCAGCATACACATCTAATTTGCGTTTTGTAATATTTACACCCAAGTGTTTCCTTTTTTAAGTGACTGTAAATGGTATTATTGATTTAATTTTGATATCCACATATTCACTGTTCATATACATATCTTGTTTGAGTTTTTAATCAAGAACGGGTGTTAAACTTTGTCAAATAAATATTCTGCCACTGACTGATATAATCATGTGTTTTTTTTTTCTTTAGTTTGTTAATACGATGGATATTTTCAAATATCAAACCAGCCTTGCATCCTAAGAATAAACTCCACTTGTTTCACTTGTTCATGGTGTATAATTCTTTTTTGTTATTTATTCTAATAGTCACAGCAAGTATAATTCTTTTTATATATTGCTGAATATGTTACCTAATATTTTTCTGAGGAATTTTATGTTTGTATTGGTGTCTGTGATTTCTTTTTATTTTGCACTGTTTTTTGTCTGGTTTTGATATTAGGGCAATACTACCCTTGCAAAATGAGTCAGAAAATATTCCCACCCAAGCACAGTGGTTCATGACTAGAATCCCAGGACTTTGGGAGGCTGAGGCAGGAGGTCTGCTTGAGACTAGGAGTTCAAGACAGACTGGTCAACATAGTGAGACCTTGTCTCTACAAAATATAAAATTATCTGGGCATGGTGGCAGGCATGTGTAGTCCCAACTACTCAGGAGGCTCAGGTAAGAAGGCTGCTTGAACTTGGAAGATCAAGGCTCAGTAGGCCAAGATCGCGCCACTGCACTCTAACCTGGGCAACCGAGTAAGACCCTATCTCGAAAGAAAGAAGGAAGGAAGAAAGGGAGGAAGGAAGCGAGGGAGGGAAGAAAAAAGAAAAGAAAAGAGAAGAAAAGAAGTGTTTCTTCCCTTTCTTTCTGTTTTTCTGGAAGAATATGTAGAATTGAGATTAAAATTTTTAAATGTTTGATAGAATTCTCCAGTGAAACCATTTGGGCCTGAAGAGTTTTTTAATGGGAGTTTTCAAATTAGATACTGAATTTCCTTTAATAATTATAGGGTTATTCAAATGATCTATTTCATACTGGATGCCTGTGGAAGTTCGTGCTTTTCAAGAATCTGGTCTATTTTTTGGCCCACTGTTTATGTGTGTGGAGTTGCTGGTATTCTCTTATTACCCTTTTGATTCTCAGTCTTTCCGCACTTGAATGTTGTGCCACTGGTCCTCATTATTTGTAACAAGAAATCTGCTGTCATTCTGTTTTCCCCCTATTAATAAAGTGTTTCTTTCTTGCCACTTTTAAAATTTTTTGCTGTTGTTGTCTTTGCTTTCCAAAATTCCACTATGACAGGTCTTAGCAGTGGATTTATTTCTCGTTTGGCGTTTGGTCAGCTTTCTGAATCTTTTAAGTTTGTCCTTTGCCAAATGTTTCAACCCAAAAGATCTTTGAAAAGCTTTTCAGCCCTTCCCTCTTTCTCCTCTCTCTTCAGTACCTCAGCAACAAAAATGTTGGAAAATTTAACGTAGTTCTTCAGAAGGGAGACGAACACTACCATTTTACCACCAAGCAGGGGTGAAGGTCAGATTCCCTACTTGGCCTCCTGCATGAAGGGCTCCTTCCTTTTTACTGCTGGGTATGATGAGAGTTCTGCTTCCCCATGTGGCTTCCGCTGATTCTTCCCTGGTTGGGAAGAGTAGGGCCTCGTTACTGCCCACCCACTGTGGTCTCCACTAACACTCCAGAACCACACAAGGTTTCTTAGGGGTTACTGCCCAGCAGGGATAAGTCCATGGTCCCTACTCAACTTTCTCTGGAGGAGTAAGTGGCCCTCACTCAGCCCTTGGTAGCAAGAACAGAGGTGGGACCACAGCTCTGTCATGTTTGGATGGCACTGAGCAATTGTCTAAACATTTTCTGTCTTGTACTAGGCTGCCCCTTTCCTGGTCCTTTGGAAAGAAGGAGCAGGCTTTTTGGAGGGTTCTGCCTGTACCTGTTGGTGTTTCTGGGTTGCCAGCTTCTTCAGCTCACAGTCTGGACTATATGAGGCAAAAAGAACCTGAAGAAATCACTACTGGGTTGTTTTCTGGGTCCTGGGTGGCCTGCCTTCTCTCTACCTTTCAGAGTGTTCTTATGTTATTGCATATAGTGTCCAAGGATTTTAGATTTTAGGTGCCCTGAACTAGAAGTAATAGGGAAAAGAATGTCGACTCCAACTTCCCAGGAACAGAAGTCTCCAACCCTTAAGTTTTCATTTCAAATGACTTATGGTTAATTCGCCCACACCTCCATTTGCTTTGTTTTCTATGTACTATTCTATTTCTTCAGCAACTTCTCAATACAGTCTTCCACCCAAACATATAGTCTATACTTACTTATCCCAGAGCTTCTGTAGCCTGTTTCTTAGATTACCTTCCTGGGACTTTGCTTTCCTGTCATCCTGGAAATTATCTTTGTTCTTTTCTCTGCCAGACTCCTTGGGCTCCAGACCGGTGTTTTCCTATTCTTGGCTTCCCCTTGTGTTTTGTTTTGTTTTGTTTTTGGGAACAGTGTCTAACTCTTGTCGTCCAGGCTGGAGTGCAGTGGTGCAATCTCGGCTCACTGCAACCTCTACCTCCCAGGTTCAAGCGATTCTCGTGCCTCAGCCTCCCAAATAAATGGGATTACAGGCATGTGCCACCACGCCTGGCTAACTTTTTTGGCATTCTTAATAGAGAAGGGGTTTTGCCATGTTGGCCAAGTTGGTCTCAAACTCCTGCCCTCATCTGATCTGCCTACCTCGGCCTCCCAAAGTGCTGGGATTACAGGCATGAGCCACCGTGCCCAGCCTCCCCTTGTGTTTTGAGGCAGCAGATCCTCCAGCAACTTCTAAGAATAGGCTTCTGTGAGTTGAAGTTTTAGAGATCCATCTTGTCAACATGACAGGATCCTTTCAATGGGGGAGGTCATGTTCATCAGTCAACTCTGCAAAATGTTCTTCTTTTACTGTCTTAATAAATTCTTCTCACTCTTCCTTTCATTCTTTTTTCTTGGGAGTCAGATATTGAATTTCCTGGATTGATCATCTAATTTCCTTTCTCTTTCTCATCTTTTGTTTATTATCTTTTGAATATTCTTTCTGGGACTTTTTTTTTACTTTTATCTTTCAATACCTCTATTAATTTTTTTTTTTTTTTTTGAGATGGAGTCTTGCTCTGTTGCCCAGGCTGGACTGCAGTGCCGCCATCTCGGCTCACTGCAACCTCCACCTCCCAGGTTCAAGCAATTCTCTGCCTCAGCCTCCTGAGCAGCTGGGACTACAGGTGCACGCTGTCACACCCGGCTAGTTTTTGTATTTTTAGTAGAGACAGGGTTTCGCCATGTTGGCCAGGATGGTCTCAATCGCCTGACCTCGTGATCCGCCCACCTCGGCCTCCCAAAGTGCTGGGCTTATTGAGCCACCGTGTCCTGACCGATTTTTTTTAAGATATATAATTAACATAGTTTGAATTCCAGAAGCTCTTCTTCTCACCTTTTATTTAAAAGTAGAATCCTGTTGTCACTGACAATAGTATTTCCTCTTATCTTTCTGAAAAATAGTATATACTTTTAAATTTCTTCCTGTTTTTTGTATTGCTGCTGTTTCATTCATGTCCATTTTGTGTTTTTGTCTTGGGCTCTGCCTTTAGTTGAAAGTTTTTCTCAAATGTGTACTTAGCCGCCTATATTTGAAATGAGGCTCTGAAAAGCTGACAGATGCTGGATGCCTGACAGGAGTCCTGACTGTTGGAGTTTACTCAGGCTGGTTGGGTGGTAATCCCTAGGGCCAGTATGGACTGCTCAACTTCCCCAGTGAGCACCCTTCCAAGAATTCCATTGTGGGAAAGGCCTGGCTTCAGGCATTCTAGAAGCGTGACTGAAAAAGGAGTTGAGAATTCTCTCCATTCCACATACAGGCTTTGATTTGACTTTCTTATCTTCTGTCTTGGTCTCTCCCCATCTGCCCCTGTATTGGTTTTTGCACGTTCAAAGCCCCATCTCCCAGTGGGGTGGGGGTGAGCTAATCATCTGGCTGGGCCAGGTCAGAGTGGAAATCCCTCCCATGGACATTCGAACTGCCCCATGCGCATGACCCCCTGGACTCGGTGTCCTCTGCAGGAACTCAGGTCTGGCTGTGTTAGCTCTAACTCAGTTATCTCACCCTCAGTGGTTTCCTTCTTCCATGTTTATGGACAACTCATCCACTGCTGTCTCCTTTCCTTTTTTTTTTTCTTCTGAGATGGAGTTTTACTCTTCTTGCCCATGCTGGAGTGCAATGGTGTGATCTTGGCTCACTGCAACCTCTGCCTCCTGGGTTCAAGTGATTCTCTTGTCTCAGCCTCCTCGGTAGCTGGGATTACAGGCATGTGCCACCACACCTGGCTAATTTTGTATTTTCAGTAGAGACAGGGCTTCTTCATGTTGGTCAGGCTGGTCTTGAACTCCCGACCTCAGGTGATTTGCCCACCTCAGCCTCCCAAAGTGCTGGGATTACAAGCGTGAGCCACCGCGCCCGGCAGCTTTATACCTTTTTATTCATTTACTTTCATTTTAGGTGAGGGATTAAAAATCAACTTATGCACATCACATGGTTTATGTACAGTACTTTGGGCTCAGGCCCTTGAGACTCAATGATGAGCCTCAAACACATGGTCTGAATTCTAGGCAGTGACAGACGAGCAGAATCATGGTATTGACCAGGTAACTCTTTTCAACTGCAAATTGCAGGACATGTGAGTTTTCTCCCAGCTCTTTAACCCTCTTCTGGTGGAGCAGCACACACTACTCACACAGCCAAGCCTTCAGGAGAAAGAAGGTGGCATTGCTACTAAAGAAAAAAACAGGCTGGGCACGGCAGCTCATGCCTGTAATCCCAGCACTTTGGGAGGCCAAGGTGGGCAAATCACCTAAGGTCTGGAGTTCGAGACCAGCCTGATCAACATGGAGAAACTCCGTCTCTACTAAAAACAGAAAATTAGCCAGGCGTTATGATGCATGCCTGTAATCCCAGCTACTCTGGAGGTTTAGGCAGGAGAACTGCTTGAACCCAGGAGGCAGAGGGTGCAGTGAGCCAAGATCATGCCACTGTACTCCAGCCTGAGCAACAAGAGTGAAACTCCATCTCAAAAAATAAAAATAAAAAGAAGAAAAAAAACAAACTGGGGACAGCAGACAGGAATCTGAGTTTTTAGTTATCCAATTGTTAAATTTATCACCACAGACAAGACAATGGGTGGGGTAATCAACTAAGGTATTTGTGTGGCTGTGTCTTATAAACTCAAGAGTGTCTGGTGGATACAGGCACGACCGTCACTGTCATTTGGCAGGCACATCCTGTGGCCCGTGACGACTTACCTTTACCTCCTTCTCAATATAGTCGCTCAGCAGTCTGTCTGGCTCGACGCGCTCAGGCAATGACAACACCACAGTGTGCAGAGGGCGCCTCTCTGTCACCTTCTCATGGGCTTTCTTATCTCTACTCTTTTCACCTTTTAGGAATACTCGTTTAAATGGCGACACAATTCCAGGCTGCAGGCAGAAATGGCAATGATTGGAGTTCATTATTTACAAACGCTTTGTGTTGTACCTAAGGTTAACAAACAGAAGTAGCCAAAATCACTACCACCATTCCCATGTAACAGAGACCACTGACTGCAAGACTGGTGAGAAAGGTACCAACAGCACACAAGCCTGAGGGGCCACAGCCAGCACACAGGCCAGCAGGGTGGGGCTGGGCTGCCATGCAGCCTCTGGCATGGAAGGACCTTGTTCTTCATCTGTTCCTACAACACACTGAAGGCAGGTAACGTTATCTGGCAAGACAATGACAGAAAGGCGGAGATTCCCCACAGAAGACAAAACATAACATCATTCTTTCCAGTTCAGCTGGGACACTTTGTTTCTGAGAACTCCAGGAGACAGATGGAAGATGTGGCCAGTGCTGGCATCAACAAGTTAAGATCTCAACAGCCAAAGTTGAGCACATTCTACAAAAGCACATTTCTTAATGGCTTAAAGGGCCACGTGCTTTTTATGCAATTCCTTCCCCAACGAGGACCTTGTGACTCCAAGTGGGGACACTGAGCATGTAGAGCTCCAATGCAGATCAACAAGAGAGAAACCAGGTCGGGTGTGGTGGCCCATGCCTGTAATCCCAGCATTTTGGGAGGCTGAGGCGGGTACATTACTTGAGGTCAGGAGTTCGAGACCAGCCTGGCAAACATGGTAAAATCCCATCTCTACTAAAAATACAAAAATTAGCAGATGTGGTGGCACATGTCTGTAATCCCAGCTACTCGGGAGGCCGAGGCAGGAGAATTGCTTGAACCCCGGAGGCGGAGGTTGCAGTGAGTCAAGATGTCACTGCACTCCAGCCTGGGCAACAGAGTAAGACTCAGTCTCAAAAAAAAAAAAAAAAAAAAAAAAAATGGCGGGGAGAAGCCCTGATCAGCAGCTGGCCCTCTCCTAACTTTGATGACCTCACAACCTATCCAGCATCTCATGAGGATTCTGAAGGCTAATCCTACAATCAAAGTCAATTTGAAGAGTGAGAATGAATGAGAGAGCAAGAGAGAGGATTACAGCAAGCCTCACCTGCAGAACCCAGGAAAAGACCTGACACTTCCTTCAAAATAACTCTGTAAGAAAGCAATTCATCACCACTTTTGACAATGGGGCAGGGGAGGTGGGCGGCAGAAAGAAGCAATTCCAAATTGTGCTGAGAGATCATGCTATAATCCCCATCTACAGTCACCCAAAGGAACATAAACCCGAGAAAATGAGACATGGATGTGCAGCCACAGCAAGGAAACATCGCACAAGCCTGAAAAAATCAGAGCTGTGACCTGTGTAAGAGTGACAACTTATTCCCCACCATCTTCTCCATGACTTTCAACAGAAGAAACACAGGAGGAAATGACAACACTCCTGCAGGTACTGCCAGGATGGGGTGACGCAGTACACAGATGGCTGCCAAAACCCCCACAGCAGGCCCAGCTCAGATCCTCCCTTATCGCCAAACTCAGCAACAAACAAAACATATATACAATAAATCTCCAAACTTTCATTAAAAGCTCTCATTTCTGTCTCTCTCCAGCATATGGGAAATTCAACCATATGCCAAATCCAATATAAAATGGTGAAGGAGAACCTGTGGGTCAAACCCAACTATTTCACAAATGGACAATCGCTGCCAAGGACTACACTATTAGTAACCACTCCTGACAAAGGCAGAAATCAGTCATCCAGTGGCTCCCAGCAGTCCCTGCAGCTGTCCCACTAATGAAGCTGACGCTTCCTTCAAAATAACTCCGTAAGAAGCAATTCATCACCACCTTTGACAATTGGGAGGTGGGGGTGTGTGTGGAGAAGCAATCCCAAACTGTGCTGAGAGATCATGCTACAATCCCCATCTACAGTCACCCAAAGGAACATAAACCTGAGAAAACGAGACACTGATGCACTAATGCTGCCACCATGCCTCTGACACTGTCCCCTGGGTTTCCTGCATCTCATGCACCCTTTGCCAGCTCTCTTTCTTCTGCCAGTAAATACAGATGTTCCTTAGGTCCTAGGCACGACCTCTGCTCCAGCATGCTCTGGGCAGCACTTAATAAGCAAATTGGGTAGCTGAGTGCTCACTGTCTGCAAAACAGGCTAATGATCCTTAGAGAAGTGCCACAGGTAATCAATACGATAATCTACATAAAGCTCTGAGCGCATAACTGATATGCTGTGAACAAGCAAAATATACACCAACAGTTAACTTTATGACTACATTTACCTTGACAGTAAGTTAAAATTCATCTCTTCTACCATTGCTCTCTTTATATATACATATAATCAGACTGTCTCCTACACATCATGACCACAGACAAGATAATAAAGTTGGAGCGGCATCCCAGCCTAAGCTCTTCATTCATGCCCCCAATAGGTAAAACACCTGTGACCCAGGCTTAGCCTTGTAATCTGCTAAAATGCTTCCTCTCACTTGGGCTGACTGAATCCACCCCAGCATCCACCTTCTTCACCTGTAACAGTGCCCCCGGACCTGGAATAGTCTTCCCTTGACCTGGAGTGGTTCCCCATTGACCTGGAAGAGTCCCCCATCTACCTGGACTAGTCCTCTCATAGACCCAGAGTAGTCCTCCGATGACCAGGAGTAGTCTCTCCCGTTTGGCCTGGAATAGGCCCCCTCCCAGGTCCCACTCTCTGCTGTTCAGCACATCCGGGGCTGGGGCGAGAGTGTGGAGTAAGGGTGACTAAAGGTCCTCTGGGTTGGTAACAGTTGGAGACAGATGATGTATACAGTGGCTTCATTTACTTTTCTCTGTATATTTTAATATTTGAATTTTTAAATATTTTTTGAGAAGGATGAATATATTTTCTGCCTCTGGCTGATTATACTTAAACTGAGGTAAAATATAAAAGCATGAAAAACTAAGATCACCAGTAAGCTTACAAGATGAACCACAGAGGGGACAGAAAGTGCTCCCAGGCTGGGTGAGGTGGCTCACGCCTATAATCCCAGCACTTTTGGGAGGCTGAGATGGGTGGACTGCTTGAGCTCAAGGGTTCGAGACCAGCCTGTGGGACCCCCAAGTCTACAAAAACTACAAAAATTAGCCAAGCCTGGTGGCTCACACTATAGTACCAGCTACTTGGGAAGCTGAGGCAGGAAGTTGCTTGAGCTCGGTAGGTCAAGGCTGCAGTGAGCTGTGATCATGTCATTGCACTCCAGCCTGGGCAACAGAGTGAGACCTTGTCTCAAGAAAAATAGAAAAAAATTTAAAAGTGCTTCCAGAAGCTGGGCACAGTGGCTCATGCCTGTAATCTCATCATTTTGGGAGACTGAGGTGGGTGGATCACTTGAGGTCAGGAGTTCAAGACCGGCCTGGCCAACATGGTAAAACCCAGTCTAATACAAAAAATGAGCTGGGGGTGGTGACAGGCGCCTGTAATCCCAGCTACTGAGGAGGCTGAGGCAGGAGAATCTCTTGAACCCAGGAGGCGGACGTTGCAGTAAGCTGAGATCTCGCCATTGCACTCCAACCTGGGCAACAAGAGCAAAACTCCGTCTCCAAAAAAAAATGAAAAGTGCTTCCAGAAGAGCTCGCTAGGACTGGCCTAGGCTGAGAAAGCACGTGGCTTTGTGCTGCCCAGGACCGGCTCTACAACAGCAGTGAAGACAGGGTGTCCCTGGAGCACTTTCAGGCTTCATTCTCCTTAATCCCTGACAAGCCTTGAGCCCCAGGACAAGATTAGACATGTCAGGTAGTTTGCAACGTGGGGTTCTCATGGGAGAATGGCAGGAAATGGTCACCTATGATTTGTCAGCCAAGAAATCATGGTAAACTGTGAGTTGGAAATGGTCCTCAAAATTTAGTGATGTAATTTTAGCCATGCAAAAAATCATGTTTCTGTAGCCTCACTGAAAACACATCAGGCTTTGCTTGCCTGTGATTTCCTCTCTGCTGGCACCCCTGGGTGACCAGACGGCACACGAATTACTTTTTGTGTGTGTATGCTTGACCACTCACTTATTCTCCCAGACCCAATGATGTGAAAGACCCTGGCCTGAAGGTTACAGAAATACAGAGGCATATAACCCATGAGCCCAGCTTGTAGGAAACTTCTATCTCCACAGACATGAATAATCTCACATCAGCCACAGGAAAATGGCTGTCCCTAAACCATTTCTGCCTGCTAGGCCCGAAAGCTCACTCCTCCTAAACGATAACTAGCTGTATCATGGACAGTGATGAGCTCTGAATCCAACAGTGTGGGCGAGCAGCCTGGCTCCATCTGCTGGCTCTTCCCAAAGCTGCCTGTTAGTCAAACTAGTTAGTAATCTACCTATGGGAGCAACAGGAAACCAACTCTGAGACAAGAGATTTGCCAAGATCAAACTCTAACCAAGAAGCCCACACCAAATCCACAGGTCCCACAAACCACATGCAACCTTCCTACACTGCTTTTTAATGTTGATGTAAAGGTCATAAAATTATAGTCCCCACACAGAATTACAGTATGCACTGGGAAGGACCCTGGGGGCCCCTGTCCTACAATCCCGTCCCTAAAGAGAGACTCTCTGCAGTTAGGCAGTGAGACACAGGAGGAAATCTTGCAGGGCAAGGAAACCAGGACGATCCTCTGTAGATGCCTCTTATTGCCCAAGCATCAGTTCTTTCCTAAATTGAGCCCAGCTCTGTCCTCCTCTGGCCTTGGCTCCCTTTTTTTTTTTTGAGATGAAATTTTGCTCTTGCCACCCAGGCTGGAGTACAATGGTGTGATCTTGGTTCATTGCAACCTGTGCTTCCCAGATTCGAGTGAATTCTCCTGCCTCAGCCTGCTGAGTAGCTGGGATTATAGGCACTCACCACCACGCCACAGACATGAATAATCTCACATCAGCCAGAGGAAAATGGCTGTCCCTAAACCATATTTGTAGTTTTAGTAGAGGCGGGGTTTCACCATGTTGGCCAAGCTAGCCTGGAACTCCCGACCTCAGGTGATCCACTCACCTCAGCCTCCCAAAGTGCTGGGATTACAGGCGTGAGCCACTGCGCCCAGCTGCCCTTGGCTCTTACCCGGCACCCAGCATGGAGTCTGCACAGACTGGACAGCAATAAATGATGGTATTGATTCTTGATGGAATACTTGGACCAGGCTAGGCATTTGGGGAGGCCCTATGGTTAGAAGAGACGCAGTCCCTGCCCTCAACGAAGTCACAGACAAGCAGAAGTAGTAAGACTGGAGTAGAGTAACTGAATTTAAATCCACAGTAAAAACAATCAACCAATGCTGAAGACACACAGGATGCTCCAAAGGTATAGTTAGGGCTCAGCCACCCTGTTCTTAAAGCTGCTGTTCTGAGCAGCAAGACAAGGAGAGGTAATGAACAGGAGATAGAGCTTTCTGACTGCTCACAGAGAAGCAGAAGAGGGCAACGCCAGAACACCAAAGACAGGGCATGCCAAGGTGCTTCAGAGGAACGTGTCCTTCTATGTGGGCCTCCAAATCATGACACTTTAACAAGCAGACTCTGTGGACTGCTTGGAGGCAGGTGTCTCTCTGGCCCTGGTCCTTAGCCTTGAATAGCAGCTACCACAAGTTTCTTTTTTTAATGTCCCAAATAATTTTAATTGATGGGTACATCTTCCTAGAAAGTGGAATATTAACACTATTAAGTAGAGAAATACATCACTGCACATTTTCTGCAGCTTTCCTCTGCAAGTCCTTCCCATTCAGTGCAGAATGCAGGGTGGCTGCTGCTCCCACTGAGGATAACAGGACTTTTAGGAGTTGGTGGTTGCTCAGCTCTCAGCTGCAGTGGGTGGTAGGAGGGACAGCCGGTGCTGGGGGGGCGGAGGAGAGCTCTCCGCTATTCCAGATACAAAACTGAACAAGAAGCCACGTCAGATTTTTGGAAAAGAAGTTGCTTTTGAACCCAACATGCTGGGCGCAGGAGCTCACATCTGTAATCCCAACACTTTGGGTGGGAAGGACGGAAGGAATGCTTGAGTCCAGAGCTCGAGACCACCCTGGGCAACAGGGTGAGACCTCATCTTTAAAAAAATACAAAAATTAAAATACAAAAATTAGCCAGATATGGTGACACACACCTGCAGTTGCAGCTACTTGGGAGGCTGAAGCGGGAGGATCACTTGAGACTGGGAGGTCAAGGCTGCAGTGAGCTGTGATCACACCAGTGTGCTCCAGCCTGGGTGACAGAGCAAGACCATCTCAAAACATGCAATAATTAATTAAAAAGAAAAAATTAAGCTGAGCATGGTGGCATATGTCTGTAGTCCCAGCTACCTGGAAGACTGGGGTGAGAGAATCACTTGAACCCAGGAGCTCAAGGTTGCAGTGGGCTATGATTGCCCACTACACTCCAGCCTAAGCGACTGAGTAAGGCCCTTTTTAAATTTTTTTTTTTGACATGGAGTCTCACTGTACTACCCAGGCTGGAGTGCACTGGCACAAACTTGGCTCACTGCAACCTTCACCTCCCAGGCTCAAGCAGTTCTCCTGCCTCAGCCTCCTGGAGTAGCTGGAATTACAGGTACACACCACCACACCTGGCTAATTTTTGTATTTTTAGTAGAGATGGGGTTTCGTCATGTTGGCCAGGCTGGTCTCGAACTCCTGACCTCAAGTTATCTACCCACCTCGGCCTCCCAAAGTGCTGGGATTACAGGTGTGAGCCACCATGCCCGGGCAAGACCCTGTCTCTCTTAAATCTAAAAAAAGAAAGTAAATTTAAAGGGAAGTTCTGGTTAAAAAAGAAATTGAGGGCGGGCACAGTGACTCATGCCTGTAATCCCAGCACTTTGGGAAGCTGAGGTGGGTGGATCCCCTGAGGTCAGGAGTTCAAGGCCAGCTTGGCCAACATGGCAAAACCCCATCTCTACTAAAAATACAAAAATTAGCTGGGTGTGGTGGTGCACACCTGTAGTCGCAGCTACTCGGAAGGCTGAAGCAGGAGAGAACCTGGGAGGTGGCAGTTGCAGTAAGCCAAGATTACGACATTGCACTCCAGCCTGGGCGATAGACCGAGACCCCATCTCAAGGAAAAACAAAATAAAATATATTGAGGGCAGGCACAGTGGTTCACACCTGTAATTCCAGCACTTTGGGAGGCTGAGGCAAGAGGATCGCTTGAGGCCAGGAGTTCAAGATCAGCCTAGCCAACACAGCAAGACCTGTCTCTAAAAAAAATTAAAACTTAGCCTGTAGTCCCAGCTGCTCAGGAGGCTGAGGTGGGAGGATCACTTGAGCTTGGGAGATTGAGACTGTATTGAGTTGTGATCACACCACTGCACTCAGCCTAGGCAACAGGGTGAAACCCTGTCTGGAAGGAAGGAGGGAAACAATTAAATAGTTTGGAATATTGTTAATGTACAGAATCAGGATTCCAGTAAACCATCATGGGTTTTTTTTTTTTTTCCTCTACTCTTAGGTCATGAATAAATGAGACACCATAGGTTCTTTAACTGACTAGAATGTACTATAGATGGATACACAGAGTTTAAAAGGTGGGACTAGCCCAGGCTACCAATTGTTTTTCATTCAACATGTATTTTACTGAGTACGCCTGTTCACCACCACCAAATGATCTTATCACATTTCAACCACAGAGACCAAAGGACCAATTCAGTCCCCAGAAGGAAACCAGGCTAAATGTTATATCTCTTCCATGAGTGGAGTAACAAGGTGAGGTGTGGGGTCTATCCCAGCCTAAGTCTCTCCTGAAGAAACTGAGGCTGTAAGGGTTGAAGGAACCTGCCAGAGCAGCACGGAGCCAAGTGGAGGGAACACAGGGCTCTGAGTCACCATGCAGCACTGTGCAAAGACATCCATATGGAATATATGCTGCCTCAGAGAACTTTCTAAACTCACTCTGGAAGATCCCTAGATCCTTACAAATTCTTGCAATATTTTACATCTTAAGCTTAAAACAACTCTCAAAGTTGGAAACCTAAAATGTACTTCTGAGTTAAAAAAACTAAAACTAAAACTGGCCTACTAGGGCTTACCTAGTGAGAATGCCCCCCTCACACAAAGCCAAGGCTTAGGCTCTGGGAAAGGCTTGCTCTCGGGTGCCAACTGCGGGTCTTGAGTTTTGTTAGATCTGAAGCTCAACAGTATCAGCTCACTTGGGTGAACAGGATCTGGAGTAAATGAGTCTACTCAACAAATTCTCAGAACTAATTTATAAGTCAGGGCACCTTTTTATTAATTTACATGGAGAAATAAATCCATTAAAAGACTCAGCTAAAGCAGACTCAGGGGATTGTGGCCTCTACTTGGGGGCCAAGGTAAATAATATGGCTATACCTTCCAGCTGAGTTCTCCATGCAAAACACTCAGCTCGGGATTACTCTGGAGAAAGTGCTAAGAAGTCTGTGAAGGAAGAAAGGGAAAAACCCTTAGTCACACTGAGCAGTACCCAGCACGTCTCTGCTAGTGTTCAGGCATTTTCACTTGTGCACATAATTTAACCCTTATGAATAAACTACAAGATGGGTTTTATCTAATTAATAAAACAAAACTGTGCCAGACACTAGGGTTGTGGGAGCCACTGTCCCTGCCCACAAAAAACCCCCTGTATAAATGAAATGGACAAGCAGCAATGCACAGCCACATGACAGCCCAGCAGGAATGAGGAAAAATGACTGGAAGAGGCACCAAACTCAGTGCCTGGGTCTGAGAAGACAGTGGAACCTGTAGCGACGATTCTGTCCAGTGAGAGAGGCTACAGTCCCAGAGTGATACCTGCCACCCCTCATAAATCACACTGCTTCAGGTGCACATTGGAGGCACTGCAACAAATCCCCTCCTACTAGCTCCATGACAAATAACTCCTCTGCGGACACCCACACTGCAGCCCTGCCTATCTGAATTTCAGCAAACTTCCAGCATTCCCTGCAGTGCCAGCTAACAGATTAGCTTTTTTTTAGTGCTTTGGTGCCTACCAATGAAAAATGGACCTTTCCTCGGTGCTAGAGAGGCCCAAATGATAAGTACGACACAGCCGGTGTGCACCTGCATCTCGGGACACAGCGAATTTCAAGGGGAACCAGAGCTCTGCCCACTACTGCCTGTTTGTTTCAGTGAAAAAGGCACAGGCACCTTAGTGCCCACAGGAGGCCACACTGGGGGTGGCCAGGATCTATCTGGTAGGGTCTTCAAGCAGGACTCCACTACTGTTGCAGGCTTCATGGATAAAATTCCACCTTTGGGTGCTCTCTCTTGCTTGACCATCTCCCTACGTAATTTTTCAACTCAGCTCTTGGGTCCAAACTGACCACAAATCCATAGGAAAATTACATCTCCCTGGAAGATATAAAACCTGTGGCTTCTTCTTCCTTGAATCAAGACGAATGAATACGACAACCTATACACCCCACCTGGATGGGATGGCATTCTCCTCCATACACGCCCCTTGCCACAGGGTCTCAGACCAGGAAGCCAGCAAATGAACCCTACCCCATCCTCCCAAAGCAGGGGTCATGGGGACCGGGCCACCCTAGCTCACCATGGGCAAGCCCTGGGAAGCAGCCGTGAAAGCCACCCACAAGGGACTCACACAATCATTCTAAACAGCGCTTTCCCCACTGAACTTGCACCTACCTCATTCTCCATGGAATACTCCATGTGAAAATCTGTTTGAGGAATTTCTGATTCCTCCTCCTCTGCCGATAGCTACTATGGGTTCTCTATTCACTTCTGAATTTGTTGAAAAATATGGCCAGATGTTAGCCCTTCCTCTGAAAAAAACATGACTGAACAGGAAGACGAGAAACCACAGCTTCCTTCTGCAAAGCCACTGAAGCTGTTTACAATTTTTTAAAAGTTTAAAAAGCAGGCAGCACCCAGAAACTGTTGGCAAAATCCAAACAGTCTGCATGCACAAAAAGACACAAAGTAAACCAGCTTATTTTCCCTACTCCCCACAGCACGCCAACCCCACAGGCAGCCTCCCTAGACTTCCAGCAGAAACTCTGCAGTCAACTAAAGGACATTAACTTGAAAGTCCACCATTCTGCACATTCCAACAGCAAAGCTAAACAAGCAGACAGAAAGCACTGTGAGGGGCTGTCCTTTTCTGGGGACAACAGGCCATGCTGTTGGTGAAGACCCATGGTACTCGCCTCATAGGAAGGGTGGAAACATGTGATGAGACTGTTCAAGCCACCGTTTGCAGTGCTTGCTCAAAGGCAGCACAATCTTTACAGAGATAACTCCATTCCCAGGTGGGCCTTGGGCAGGGCACACCGGGCTCTATGGTCCTGAGCCCACAGGTGCCTCTACCAGCCTCCAGACTCATGAGTTTGAGTCAGTGGCACTTTGACACTAAACAGTGTACCTCTGGGCAAGCTCACTTTAACTTCTTTAGGGCAAATTTCCTAATCTAGAAAAGGAGAAGTTGGATTTGTTGCTAGTGAAGCCTCTTAGAACTCTGAAAATTCTAGAATGGTTTGCAAATAGGGAAGGCTACTTAATTAAACATTCTGGTTGGCCAGGCCCATTCTGGTTGGCTCACCCCTGTAATCCCAGCACTTTAGGAAGCCAAGGTGAGTGGATCACCTGAGGTCAGGAGTTCAAGACCAGCCTGGCCAAAGTGGTGAAACACTGTCTCTACTAAAAATACAAAAATAGCCAGGCATTGGCTGGGCGCGGTGGCTCACGCCTGTAATCCCAGCACTTTGGGAGGCCGAGGCAGGTGGATCACGAGGTCAAGAGATCGAGACCATCCTGGTCAACATGGTGAAACCCCGTCTCTACTAAAAATACAAAAAATTAGCTGGGCATGGTGGCGCGTGCCTGTAATCCCAGCGACTCAGGAGGCTGAGGCAGGAGAATTGCCTGAACCCAGGAGGTGGAGGTTGCGGTGAGTCGAGATCGCACCATTGCACTCCAGCCTGTGTAACAAGAGCGAAACCTTGTCTCAAAAAAAAAAAAAAAAGCCAGGCATGATGATGAGTGTCTGTAATCCCAGGTACTTGGGAGACTGAGGCAGGAGAATCACTTGAACCTGGCAGGCACAGGTTGCAGTGAGCTGAGATCTCGCCAGTGCACTCTAGCCTGGGCAACAAAAGCGAAACTCCGTCTCAAAAAAAAAAAAAAACTGGTTAGAGTGACTATATCCACAGATCAATAAATAAATATGCCAATTACAATTTTTTAAATATTAGGTTGAACAATCAAAGTGCTGATTTTCAACAGGAGTGAGACGCAGAAAGAGATGCCACTCAGCTGAGCAGCCTCACCCCTATTTTGGCTACTGCAGGGAGGGGAAGGGTTCCAGGGAAACAGACATGACTAAAAAGAAAACCCACAGGCAATGAACACGAGTCAACCCCAACCTTCCTTCACTAACACAATGATCCCCATGGTCAGCATGAGAGAGAAAAGCCAAAAAGAAAATGGAAAGAGATAGGCAGGAAAGCCTACATTCTAATTAGTATACTTAGAGACACTTAAGAACTGCATCCACAAAATAAGACTAGACAGCTATGAAAAAGAGAGAACAGAGAACAAGGTATCTTAGAAATTAGAAACATGATGGCCAACACTAAAAATTCACTAGAATAATAACAAGGATGTAGCTGAATCCCCAAAGAATGATGTGAAGGAGAACTGCGGGGTTGGCCAATGCGGACTGGCTGCTGATGGCCACAACTGCAAATGTTTTACAGAAGAATATCTGCCACCAATTCGATAAAGGGAATCACCAACTTTGAACACTGATTAAGCAAAATATTAGCCCCCAAAAAGAATTCCATTCTCAGTAGAACCATATTACAAAAAATTGTACTCAATTATTATATTTTGAATTTCATCAATAAAAAACTTATAAAAATTTGCTTTCTCTCTTATTTAAGTACCTACTTAATGTCCTCAATTTTGCTCGTTGGCCCACACAGCCTAAAATATGTATTACCTGGTCCTTTACATGAAGTTTGCCAACCCTGTCCTAGAACATAAAATGAAACGATAAAAAGTTTAATGTGAGAAAAATTAAAGGCCACAGAAGCTAGGTCCATCAAGTCTAACAGTTTCCTAAAAAGACAATAAGAGCAGGCAGAATCAAAGAGGGACACAAATATCAGAAGACAACAATAATGCACTCAACTCTATGGACAGAAAAAGCACACTAGTAAGTGGGTCGAATGTAGGCTGGGCATGGTGGCTCACACCTGTAATTCCAGCACTTTGGGAGGCCAAGGTAGGTGGATCATGAGGTCAGTAGTTCGAGACCAGCCTGGCCAAGATGGTGAAACCCCTGTCTCTACTAAAAATACAAAAATTAGCCAGGTGTGGTGGCAGGCACCTGTAATCCCAGCTACTTGGGAGGCTGAGGCAGGAGAATCCTTGAACCCAGGAGGCAGAGGTTGCAGTGAGTTGAGGTCATGCCACTGCACTCTAGACTAGGTGACAAAGCGAGACTCTATCTCAAAAAAAAAAAAAAAAAAAAAAAAGTAGGCTGAATGTAAGAGACAAATCCTAAACACTTAGACTCATCTTCATAAAACTGCAGAATTTCAAGAGAAACTTAAAGTTTCCAATAAGAAAATGTAAGAAGAGTACCTATAAAAACAGTAAGACTCAGATCAACATCAGATGTATCATGATAAAGGGGAATATGGTAAACCCTCTAAAAATCTATGAGGAAATTACTTTAAAATCTGGAAGTTAATTTAAAAACAAACTGTCAGCTGAGGGTGGTGGCTCACACCTGCAATCCCTGCACTTTGAGAGGCCACGGTGGGCGGATCATGAAGTCAGGAGTTTGAGACCGGCCTGACCAACATGGTGAAACCCTGTCTCTACTAAAAATACAAAAATTAGCAGGACATGGTGGCACCCACCTGTAGTCCCGGCTACTCAGGAGCGTAAGGCAGGAGAATCGCTTGAACCTGGGGGGTGGAAGTTGCAGTGAGCTAAGATCACACCACTGCACTCCAGCCTGAGCAATAGGGTGAGACTCCATCACAAAAAAAAAAAAAAAAAAAATACTGTCAGTTAAGGTGAAGGCAAAATAGGTATTTCCCCACCTGTAGTGCCTTGCGATCTTTACACCCTACAAACCCCTTTGGGAAAACATACTAGAGGACATATACTCCCAGTCTTTTTCTTTAAAGAGGATCCAAGAGAGAAAAATATGTGGACTCCAAGAAACGGTGGAACCAACCCAGGAAGCAGAGAAAAGAAATCCCAGGTTGACAATGACAATTGTTCAACAAGCAAACAAAGGAATATCTAGAAGATTCCATCATGTAAACTAACAGCCTAGAAGTTCTTGATGATAAAAACATGTTTCTTGGTCCTTGACTAAGGGCTGGCCTGGACATGCAGAGATTCAACTCCACAATGCCTATATATAATCACTTAATGTTTGTTTGACTGATTGGAATGGTGACACCAGAAATTATCAGCTGAAGAGGCTTTGCTGAACATTATAATCAGCTGAAGAGAGTTTGCTGAACTGGCTACTCAATAAAAATCTGGAAAGTCTACACTTTAGGTGTAGGGAAAACACCCAGAACTAATTCAAAACCCATATAGAGCCATCAAAATATGACTAAACAAAGATGCACTGGACAAAAAAAGATTTCCCAGTAATCTCACTGCCTGCCATAATAAAACTGAATCTCATTCACAATAACAAGGCATTCTCTAGAAAAAGGCTGAGTAAACTCTACCACACAGGCAAGCCACCTGTTTTTGTAAATAGTTTTTTGTATGCTTGAGACAGCGTCTCGCTCTGTTACTCAGGCTGGAGTGTAGTGTCATGATCTCAGTGCACTGCAACCTCCGCCTCTCAGGTTCAAGCAATTCTCCTGCCTTAACCTCCCAAGTAACTGGGATTACAGACGCCTGCCACCACGCCCAGGTAATTTTTTTATTTTTAGTAGAGATGGGTTTCACCAGGTTGGCCTGGCTGGTCTTGATCTCCTGATCTCAGGTGATCCTCCCATCTTGGCCTCCCAAAGTGTTGGGATTACAGGCGTGAGCCACCACGCCCAGTCATAAATAAAGCTGTATTAGAACATTTTTAAAAGGATGTTTGGGTGTGGTCCTCACTTAAGTGGAAGATAAGCTATGGGTACACAAAGGCATACAGAGTGATATAATGGACACTGGAGACTCCGAAAAGGAGAAAGTCGGAGGGAGGTGAGGGATGAAAAATTACCTACTAGGTGCAACGTACACTCTCTGGGTGATAGGTACACTAAAACTCCAGACTCGGTGGGAGCTGTGCTCATGCCTGTAATTCCAGCACTTTGGGAGGCTGAGCTGGGTGGATCATTTGAGCTCAGGAGTGCGAGACTAGCCTGGCCAACATGGTGAAACCCCGTCTCTACTAAAAAATACAAATATTAGCCAGGCATGGTGATGAGCACCTGTAATCCCAGCTACTCAAGAGGCTGAGGCAGGAGAATCGTTTGAGCCCTGGAGGCGGAGGTTGCAGTGAGCCGGGATTATGCCACTGCACTCCAGCCTGGGTGACAGAATGAGACTCTGTCTCAAAAAATGAAATAAAAAGCGAGACTTCATCACTATACAGTTCACCCATGTAATCAAAAACCACTTGGACCCCTAAAGCAACTGAAACTATTTTTTAATTTAACGTTTCTTTTGAAAGAAAAAGAAATTTATCAGAAACTCTAAAGAAAAACCTGGTCCAAAAAAATAAATCATGATCCCCACATGAAACATACTAAAATGTGGCCTAATTCTGAACACCAAACACAGCGCAAATCAATAGTCTCCATTTGTTCTCACTGCTTGACATTCACCTTCCAAAGTACAGACTTTGTGGCAAAAAAACTATATATACCCCCTCACTTACTGTAACCATAATACTTAAAATCCAATTCAGATTATAAAAGTCCTAGGTGTGCTCACTGCTATTAAACTGTCATTGCTCCCAGGTGTTTTCCATACAGATCACTAAGAAATACCTGACAGCTCTAATTCAAAATGAATCTAGCAGAATTTTTCCTTAAGTTCTTTAACTTTATACTTGTATCCTTTAAATTCTTACATGAAAAAAAGGTTGCTACCTACATGGTTGATTTTATGAATCATAACCCACAGTTTGCAAAACTGTTACAGCTTCAACAGTGTTGCAGCCATGCAAGGCAACAGCAGAAATAGCAACCCCACCTTCCTTCACCCTCCCCTCCCCTCTTCTTCCTCATCCTCCTCCCTGGCTCTTCCTCCCCTACCTCATCTCACTCACTCTGCAAACCAGACTTCCGCAGGCAGGCCCAGGGGACAGGATGGTGCTTGGTGCATTCATTCATTCATTTATTATTCATATTATTATTTTGAGACAGAGTCTTGCTCTGTCACCCAGACTGGAGTGCAGTGGTACAATCTCAGCTCACTGCAACTTCCACCTCCTGGGTTCAAGCAATTCTCCCTGCCTCAGCTTCCTAAGTAGCTGGGATTACAGGCGTGTGCCACCATACCCGACTAATTTTTGTATTTTTAATAGAGATATGATTTCACCATGTTGGTCAGGCCGGTCTCGAACTCCTGACCTCAGGCAATCCGTCTACCTTGGCCTCCCAAAGTGCTGAGATTATAGGCGTGAGCCACCATTACCGGCCTATTATTTTTATTTTTTAGATAAAGGGTCTCACTCCATCACCCAGGCTGCAACGCAGTGGCACAATAATGGCTCACTGCAGTCTCTAACTCCTAGGCTCAAACCATCCTCCTGCCTCAGCCTCATGAGTAGGCTGGGACTACAGGCACATCACCACAGCTGGCTTTGGCGCAACAGCTTCAAATCCACATGACCTGTGCCCTTCTGACACAGCGCTCAATGTTCTCGACCTTATGAGCCACCCTCAGACAGTGAGGGAGATTCAGGCGGGGAGTCACAGCTCCCGAAAAAGCTCTTTACACAGTGAGCACTAAGCGAGTATTTTAAATAAACGATACCAAGGTAAAAAGACTGTATTATTACTGCAAACATAGAAAAGCGTTACAGCAACAGGAAAGCAATGCAAAAGACTCTAATAATAGTTGTTTCTAGTGGGTACAAATTTTTTCAAATATTTTGCTATTTTTTCTGAGATGTAAATGTATTTTTTAGAAAAAAAAATTAAGTTCATTTTGGAAAATATCCAAAATTTTTAGCAAATACCACTTTCACCTAATAAAAATTGTTCTCTTGAAAGATGGATAAAGAATAAAAGAATAGGCCAGGCACGGTGGCTCACGCCTGTAATCCCAGCACTTTGGGAGGCTGAGGCAGGCAGATCACGAGGTCAGGAGTTCGAGACCAGCTTGGCCAACATAGTGAAACCCCGTCTCTACTAAAAATACAAAAATTAGCTGGGCATGTTGGCGCTCCCCTGTGGTCCCAGCTACTCAGGAGGCTGAGGCAGGAGAATCACTTGAACCCGGGAGGTGGAGAGGTTGTGGTGACCTGAGATCGTGTCACTGCACTTCAGCCCAAGCAACAGAGTAAGACTCTGTCTCAAAATTTAAAAAAAGAAAGAAAAGAATAAACCTTGGTTTTACTATAGAGAAGAATTTGTTAACAGCTACTAAAATTACAAATGCACATATGCTTTCCCAGCAATTGCACTTTCAGGAATTAAACCTACAGATGCATTACATACATGGCAGGTTGGAAGATTAATTGCTTCATTATTTGTCAAGCAAAATGACAACCTAATAATAGTCCATAGGAGCACTGCTGTTTAAATATAGTAGCCCATAGATAAAAATGCCATTCCACCCTAAAGAAAAATAAATAAACTATATATCTATAATGAAAGATCTCCAAAACACGCTGTCAAGAAAAAATAAACCCAAAGAAGTTCTTATTCCCATAAGAGAGCAGTAGACTGTATCAAAATAACTCTCACAGAGTGAGATTATGAACTCTAGATAAAATGTGAAAAACAATCTTCTGAAGGCACTGGAGATAAACAAGAAATAAAAAAGGAACTTGGAATTTACATGACCCTTGAAAGAAGGGAACATCATTGGGCAAGATCCACTTTTATATTTCTTTACTCCTGAGAGTACACCCCAGTCTGAGAGGAGTGGAGAAGAGAAAAAAAGAATTTTACTGGCCTGAGGGGTTAAGGAAGGATTTGAGACTGCTAAAGAAGCTAGAAATTGAGAGCGAAATCTAGGAAAGGAAGGAACCACTAAAAAGTAACCCAAAGTCTGAGTATAAGGTCCCCTCAAATCTGTGGCTGAACCCTGAACTGCCTAAGTGGGGGTGAGACTCCCAAAAGCCCAGAAAGGACACAATAGCTTGAAGGTTGAAGGAGCTGAGCTGATGGCCGGGCACAGGGGCTCACGCCTGTAATCCCAGCACTTTGGGCAGCCAAGGCAGGATGATCGCTTGAGGTCAGGAGTTTGAAACCAGCCTGGGCAACATGGTGAGACCCCATTTCTAAAAAAATTAAAATTGGCCAGATAGTGCATGCCTATAGTCCTAGCTACTTGGGAAGCTAAGCTGAGAAAATAGCTTGGGCCCAGAAGTTTAGGGTCACTGTAAAGTACAATCACACCACTGCACTCCAACCTGGGTGACAGAGCAAGATCTGTCCCAACAACAACAGAAAAAAGCTGAGATTTTAGCTTTCCCTAGCTGCAGGGTAGATGAGAGTTTGGCGTTCCAGTCTTGTCTTGGGGCTATCCATCTGAAATGCCACAAGGGTCACATCACAGGAGTCAAAAGTATATTCCAGGACTAAGAGGTTTTACCCTAAGGACGAAGATCAAAACTGATCTACCACAACAAACTGTAAAACCCAGCCAGGTGCAGGAAGACAGCTTGAGGCCAGGAGTTCAAGACCAGCCTGCGCAACATACTGAGAGTCCACCTCTATAAAAAAATTTTTTTTTCATTAGCCAGGCACAGTGGCGCATGCCTGTAGTCCCAGCTACTAAAGAGGCTGGGGTGGGAGGATGGCTTGAGCCTGGGAGGCAGAGGTTGCAGTGAGCTGAAATCATGCCACAGCACTCCAGCCTGAGTGACAGTGAGACTCTGTCTCAAAAAAAAAAAAAAAAAAAAAAAACCACAAAAGGTCAGCCATGGTGGCTCATGCCTGTAATCCTGGCACTTGGGGAGGCCAAGGCAAGTGGAGTACCTGAGGTCAGGAGTTCAAGACCAGCCTGGCCAACATGGCAAAATGACATCTCCACTAAAAACACAAAACTTAGCCATGCGTTGTGGTGCATGCCTGTAATCCCAGCAACCTGGGAGACTGTGGCAGGAGAATCACTCGAATCGAGGGGTGGAGGTTACAGTGAGCTGAGACTGCACTCCAGCCTGGGCGACAGAGCCATACTCCATCTCAAAAAAAAAAAAAAAACAGAAAACTCAGCCAGGCGCAATTGCTTACACCTGTAATCCCAGCACTTTGGGAGGCTGAGGCAGGCAGATGACCTGAGGTCGGGAGTTCGAGATCAGCCTGACCAACATGGAGAAAGCCTGTCTCTACTAAAAATACAAAACTATCCAGGCGTGATGATGATGCGTGACTGTAATCCTAGCTACTCGGGAGGCAGAGGCAGAAGAACTGCTTGAACCCAGGAGACAGAGGTTGTGGTGAGCCATGATCATGCCACTGCACTCCAGCCTGGGCAACAAGAGAGAAATTCTGTCTCAAAAAAAAAACAAAAAACAAAAAAAGAAAACTCAGTGAATCCCAAGCATCATAAATACAAATGTATCCATACCTGAACACATCATAAACCAACTGCTGAAAATCAAGTATAAAGAAATTCTTCAAACTGTCAAAGAAGACATTCAATATGACAAAAATGACAGATAACTTCTCAAGTGAAACAATGGATCCCAGAAAGTAATGAATCTACATCTTTAAAATGCTGAAAGAGGCTGGGCATGATGGCTCATGACTTGGGAGGCTCAGGCGGGCAGATCACTGGAGTACAGAAGTTGAAGACAGCCTGGCCAACATTGTGAAATCCTGTTGCTACTAAAAATAAAATAAAATAAAATAAAAATAGCTGCGTATGGCGGTGTGTGCCTATAATCCCAACTACCAGGGAGGCTGAGGCAGGAGAATCGGTGGAGGTTGCAGTGAGCCAAGATCGTATGCGGCACTCCAGCCTGGGTGACAAAGTGAGACACTGTCTCAGGAAAAAAAAAAAAATGCAGAAAGAAAACAGTCAACCTAGAATTCCATATCCTGTAAAACAGGTCCCCAACCCCCAGGCCACACAGACAGGTCTAGGTCCATGGCCTGTTAGGAACCAGGCTGTACACAGCAGGAGGTGAGCAGATGGCCAGCGAGCATTACCACCTGATCCCCACCTCCTGACAGAGTGGGCTGCATTAGATTCTCACAGGAACACAAACCCTGAACCCCCAGTGAAGGGATCTAGGCTGTGTGCTCCTCATGAGAATCTAATGCCTGATGATCCGAGGTAGAACAGTTTCATCCCAAAACCTTTTCCCCACTCCAGTCTATGGAAAAACTGTCTTCCACAAAACCGGTCCCTGGTGCCAGAAAGGTTGGGGACTGCTGCTGTAAAACTATCCTTCAAAAATGAAGACAAAATAAAGATATTTTCAGATAACAAAAGGTGAAACAACGTGTCAGACCTACACCATGAAAAATTATAAGCAAGGTCTTCAGGCTAAGATCTAAAAATAAAATCCTAAGCACCCCAACTGATTGAACGAAGTCGGTTTTGGCCAAGGGGACCCCAAATAAACCTTAAAAACTGAGTTCCCAGCCATGACATGATGGGAGGGTAGACACACCTCATTATATTCCCTCCCTTCTGCAGTTTAGACACAACTGACCAGCATTAATGTTAAAATAGAGATCATAAAACTGACAGAACGGACATTGTGGCAATAAAATAACAAATTACAAACAAGACCTAAAACCTTCAGTCACACAGTTCTACTTTTTGTTTTGAGATGGAGTCTCGCCTGTAGCCCAGGCTGGAGTGCAGTGGTGCCATCTTGGCTAACTGCAACCTCTGACTCCTGAATTCAAGCGATTCTCCTGCCTTAGCCTCCAAGTAACTGGGACTACAAGCACATACCACCAGCCCAGCTAGTATTTGTAGCTTTAGTAGAGACGGGGTTTCACCATGTTGGCTACGATGGTCTCAATCTCTTGACCTCCTGATCTGCCCTCCTCGGCCTCCCAAAATGCTGAGATTACACATGCCAGCCACCATACCCAGCCACACAGCCCTTTTTTTTTTTTTTTTTTTGAGACGGAGTCTGGCTCTGTCACCCAGGCTGGAATGCAGTGGCACAATCTGGGCTCACTGCAACCTCCACCTCCCAGGTTCAAGCGATTCTCCTGCCTCAGCCTACCGAGTAGCTGGGATTACAGGCACCCACCACCACATCCAGCTAATTTTTTGTATTTTTAGTAAAGATAGAGTTTCACAGTGTTGGCCAGGCTGGTGTCAAACTGCTGACCTCATGATCCACCTGCCTCGGCCTCCCAAAGTGCTGGGATTACAAGCATGAGCCACCATGTCCGGCCCACAGTCCTACTCTTAAAGATAAACTCTGTTCCAACTGCCATAGGTTTCCGTCTAGCTGTCAAACAAGCACTGTCCTGGATAAGCAATAGAAAAACAATTGCAGCTCACTACCAGTTGCTAACAGACCTCCTGTTCCACAAGCCAAAACTACAGCTGTTACTGGATAAGAGACTGACTTCAGTAACTCTCTCCTGACAAGAAGACAACCAGCCATGAACTGGTTCTAGCCAGTTTACAGAGGCTGTGTACTTGAGTGCCCCGTTATCCTTGCTTCATCTTTTGAGGTAAGTGGCCTGATTATAACATATTTAAATGTTGTCTCCACCCCAAGGTGAACATGGAATACAAATATGCCTGTCAAGAAAAATAACTGTCAGGTACTACACTTAGTATCTGGGTGATGAAATAATCTCTACACCAAACCCACATAACAGAAGTTTACCTATATAACAAACCTGTACATGTACCCCTGAACCTAAAAGTTCTTTAGACATGCATGTTTGGGCCAAGCATGGTGGCACACGCCTATAATCCCAGCACTTTGGGAGGCTGAGGTGGTCAGATCACCTGAGGTCAGGAGTTCGAAACCAACCTCGCCAACATGGTGAAACCCCGTCTCTACTAAAATACAAAAATTAGGCCAGCTGTGGTGGCTCACACCTGTAATCCTAGCACTTTGGGAGGCCGAGGCAGGCACATCACTTGAGGCTAGGAGTTTGATTGAGATCAGCCTGGTCAACACGGTGAAACCCTGTCTCCACTAAAAACACAAAAATTCGCCAGGTGTGGAGGTGGGCGCCTGTAATCCCAGCTACTCAGGAGGCTGAGGCAGGAGAATCACTTGAACCTGGGAGGTCGAGGTTGCAGTGAGTCAATATTGTGCCACTGTACTCCGGCTTGGGTGACAAGAGCAAAATTCTGTCTCAAAAAACAAAACAATAAAATAAAGTGCATGTCTGGCTTCTTCTACAAGAAAACACCAAATGGTGGATGGCGCTGGTGCAGCCGGGGGACCCAGAGGCCCCAGGGGCACTGGCATAGAGAACCGTGGTGGCTTCCACAGAGGTTTCAGCAGTGGCATCTGGGGCCAAGGTCGCAGCCGTTGATGGGACCGGGGCCGGGGCCAAGGCCATGGAGCTTGCAGAGGCAAGGCCAAGGATAAGGAGTGGATGCCCATCACCAAGCTGGACCGCCTGGTCAAGGACATGAAGATCAAATCCCTGGAGGAGATCTATCTCTTCTCCTTGCCCATCAAGGAATGTGAGCTCACTGACTTTTTCCTTAGGGACTCTCAAGAATGAGAGTTTGAAGATTATGCCGATATAGAACCAAACCCATGCTGGCCAGCGTACCAGGTTCAAGGCGTTTGTTGCCATTGGGGATCACAACAGCCACGTTGGTCTGGGTTTTAAGTGCTCCAAGGAGGTGGTCACTGCCATCCACCGGGCCATCATCCTGGCCAAGCTCTCCATTGCCCCAGTGCGCAGAGGCTACTGGGGGAACAAGATTGGCAAGCCCTCCACCATCCCTTCCAAGGTGACAGGCTGCTGAGGCTCTGTCCTGGTGCCCCTCATTCCCACACCCAGGGGCACTGGCATCGTCTCGGCGCCTGTGCCCAAGAAACTGCTCATGATGGCTGGTATGGATGACTGCTACACCTCAGCCAGGCGCTGGACTGCCACCCTGGGTAACTTTGCCAAGGCCACCTCTAAGACCTATAGCTACCTGACCGCTGACCTTTGGAAAGAGACTGTATTCACCCAGTCTCCCTAACAGGAATTCATTGACCATTCTGTCAAGATCCACACCAGAGTCTCTGTGCAGAGGACCTAGGCTCCCGCTGTGGCTACAACATAGGGTTTTTATACAAGAAAAATAAAGTGAATTAACCCTGAAAAAAAAAAAAAAAAAAAAAAGCATGTCTGTTCAGTACACATGCATCAGGACCCCCTCCATGAATATTCATAACTCCTCCTATAACCTGTTGAATATATATACTTGGTCAACCCATTCAGCACAAATTCCTGTTCCAACCCCTCCTCCTCTGAAGTGCCTACCTTTCAGGCTCTGCCAAAGGCTAGCCTTTCCAGCCTGCGGGATGGCCAACCCCCTTTGTAAGAAATAAAGTATCCTTTCCAAATATGTAGATCTCTTAAATTTTAAGTTGACAAGGCCAAAGGTAAATTATTCCAGGTGGAAATATTCCAGAGGAAATAAAAGTGCTAAAAATGATAAACAGAGGAATAAATAGAAAAGGTCAATATTTTTTCTCTTTTTTTTTAAAGTCAAATTATGGTTTTCCCTTTGTCTACAGGATGAGGGGGATGGGGAATGGGAGCGGTATCAGTGTGGCAAGCTTGAAGAGGGCAGAATGCCCAGGGCCCAGCAATAGGTCAGCATGCATGTCAAGGACAAGACAAGAAGCACGTCCGGAGATGAGCTTTCTAACGGGCCATTATCCCATGTCTTCTCACTATCCCTTCCCCTTCCTCAGGTCCACACTTTTGGCCAGTGATGTCCACAATGTCCACAGCCAGTTCTGGATTAGCACACGTGCAGTAGGATTAGAGCAGGCATGTCTGGGACCAACTCTGGCTCAACATGAGGAAAATTGAGAGAGTCAAGCCCACCTTCAGCCAGTCAGCAGGGCCCAGGAACAGCATGGTCAGGGCTGAGCTTTGTAATTGGCCTTTTCCCTTTTTTCATCCTCACTTCCCCCTCCCTTTCATCAAACCTAAGATTTTGGCCAGTGAACCCAGGAAGGGGAAGGGAGTATTTCTTAGTTCAGCTTTAGGACAGCATGCCCAGCGGCAGACTGTGGGGCAGGAACAGTGGCATGTCTTCAGCTGAGTTTGGCTGGCACAGCCAGGAGTACTAACCTACAGGGAGACTAAGCAAAACGGCAAATACACCGAAGAAAACAGGAACCAGGTTTTTCGCTGTTGGAAAAGCAAGGTATGAATGTAGCCTCCGCCTTCCGAGTTCAAGTGATTCCCCTGCCTCAGCCTCCCAAGTATCTGGGACTATAGGCGCATGCCACCACACCTGGCTAATTTTTTGTATTTCAGTAGAGACAGGGTTTCACCATGCTGAGGTTTCACCAGAGCCAGGATGGTCTCAATCTCCTGACCTCATGATCCACCTGCCTCGGCCTCCCAAAGTGTTGGGATTACAGGCATGAGCTACCACGCCCAGCCTGAACTCTAATTTTTAATACATAAATAGATCCAAAAAAGAAGGATGTATGTGTATGTAAACCTCCCCAGCTCTGCCTGCTAAGAGAACCTAGAAGAAAAAACACCTTAGTAGCAATGAGCACACCTACTGAACAGACCTTGGTTTCCAAATACCATTTCCACTAAAAGCAAGAAGGACTACTTGGACAACTGTCTGGTTCCAGGGCTGGGACAGGGAAAAATAAGATTAGCCTGAAACATCTTATTTTAGCAAATGTAAAAAAGTGTTCAAAGAGGCTGGGTAAGGTGGCTCATGCCTATAATCCCAGCACTTTGGGAGGTCGAGGCAGGTGGATCACGAGGTCAGGAGATCAAGACCATCCAGGCCAACATGGTGAAACCCCGTCTCTACTACAAATACAAAAAACTTAGCTGGGCATAGCGGCACACACCTGCAGTCCCAGCTACTTGGGAGGCTGAGGCAGGAGAACTGCTTGAACCCAGGAGGCGGAGACTGCAGCGAGCTGAGATCATGCCACTGCACTACAGCCTGGGCGACAGTGAGAGACTCTGTCTCAAAAAAAAAAAAAAAGAAAGTGTTGAAAAACAAGAAGGATGAGAAGGACTTGTCGAAAAGACGCCAGATGTACAACATGAATATTCTTGGCGCTACTAAACTGTACACTTAAAAATGGTTAAGACTGGCCAGGTGTGGTAGTTCAGTCCTGTAATCCCAGCACTTTGGGAGGCCGAGGGTGGGAGGATAGCCTGGCCCAGGAGTTCAAAACTAGCCTGGGGAACACGGCCAAAAAAAAAAAAAAAGATTAAGATAGTACATTTTGTTACATGTTTGTTTTTTCACTGAAATTAAAAATTAAAATAAAAAAAAGACACCAGAGCCAGCTTCAAGTGGTTCCCACTGGCTGAGTTTGGGACAATTTGAGCTTCAAAATAAATAAGGATACTAGAGGACTACAGTCTTGCAAGTAAGAATAAATAAGAACTTTAAAATGAAGAAACTTGGCAACACTATCTTAACCAAGCAACCACAGTTAACAGCACCAACATGGGACAAATCGACATAATTTTCCCTGATATGATGTCATGAGAAGAACACATGATCCCTGTGGCAGTCCTACCAAAAATACTAAAGTCATGAGAACAAACAGACCCAACTGAGGGTCATTCTACTAAGTAACTGACCCATAATCTTCAAAAATAGCAATCATCAAAGACAAGAAAAGACTAGGAACCAATTCAGATTCAAAGAGCCTAAAGAGACATGCAAACCAAATGCAACACATAATCCTGAATCTATAAAATCTATGAATCCTAGGGCTATGTGAAGAAGGTATCATAAAAATCAGCAAGTCTGAGTGGGGTCATGAATTATGCAGCAAGATGGAATGGATGTCAATTTCCCGATTTCAATGGTGTCAGAATGGTGAGGTTAGAGTCCCCTTGTACTGAGGAAGGTACAGTCGAAGTGTTAAAGGGTCATGGGACATTACGTCTACAATTCTACAGTTTATTCTTTTTTTTTTTTTTTTTTTTGAGAGAGTCTCACATTGTTGCTCAGGGTGGAGTGCAATGGCGCGATCTTGGCTCACCACAACCTCCGCCTCCTGGGTTCAAGCGATTCTCCTGCCTCAGCCTCCCACTGGGATTACAGGTGCACATCACCACACCTGGCTAATTTTTTGTATTTTTAGTAGAAATGGTGTTTTACTACGTTGGTCAGACTGGTCTCAAATTCCTGACCTCGTGATCCGGCCACCTCAGCCTCCCAAAGTACTGGGATTACAGGTGTGAGTCACCACACCCAGCCTACAGTTTATTCTTAATGGTTCAGAAATGTTAACACTTGAGGGATTTGGGTGGAAGGTATATGGGTGCTCTGTGTCCTCTGTATATACTCTGCCTGATTTATATCTACTACGTATATATATTTGAATCATTTCAACATAAAAAGGTTAAAAGTCTATTGTTTCAAGCAAAAAAAAAATGTAATGTAAGATTTATAACATGTATAGAAAGAAATATGGCTAGGCACAGTGGCTCACATCTGTAATCCCAGCACTTTGGGAGGCCGAAGCAGGTGGACCACCTGAGGTTGGGAGTTTGAGACCAGTCCGACCAATAGGGAGAAACCCTGTCTCTACTAAAAATACAAAATTAGCTGGGCATGGTGGCACATGACTGCAATCCCAGCTACTTGGGAGGCTGAGGCAGGAGAATTGCTAGAACCTGGGAGGCAGAGGTTGCAGTGAGCAGAGATTGTACCATTGTACTCCAGCCTGGGCAACAAGAGCCAAACTCTGTCTTGATCTCTCTTTTTTGAGACAGAGCCTCACTTTGTCGCCAGACTGGAGTGCAGTGGCGCGATCTCAGCTCACTGCAACCTCCACCTCCCAGCTTCAGGCGATTCTCCTGCTTCAGCCTCCCAAGTAGCTGGGACTATAGGCACACGTCACCACACGCAGCTAATTTTTTACTTTTAGTAGAGACAGGGTTTCACCATGTTGGCCAGGATGGTCTCAATCTCTCAACCTCATGATCTGCCCGCCTCGGCCTCCCACCACAGTGCTAAGGATTACAAGCGTGAGACATCGTGCCCGGCAGAAACTCCGTCTCAAAAAAAAAAAAAAAAAAAGAAAAGAAAGAAAGAAAATATATGCCCAAAAGCCAAAAGTGTGCAAATAACAGGAGGGAGTAAAAATGGAATGATACTGCTGACAGGTTCTTATACAAGAAAGAAATGATACAACATTAATGGACAGTAATCTGTGACAAGATATGGATATATATAATAATATCTAGAGGAGCAAAAAAGCCAGTAGCAATAGAACAGTGTTAAAAATACTCAACCTGATACCTGTTAATCATCTCTGCCTATGATAATAAAAAAGAAAAAAAATACTCAACCAAAAATGAGAAACAAAGAAAGAAAGCACAAAGGGAAAGAGAAAACAAAAAGCAAAATGACAGACTTAAACACAATGATATCAATTATTATATTAAACGTAAACTTCACAAACCAACAGCCAATATCATACTGAATGGGCAAAAACTGGAAGCATTCCCTTTGAAATCTGGCACAAGACACGGATGCCCTCTTTCACCACTCCTATTCAGTATAGTATTGGAAGTTCTAGCCAGAGCAATCAGGCAAGAAAAAGAAATAAAGGGTATTCAAATAGGAAAGGAGGAAGTCAAATTGTCTCTATTTGCAGATGACATGATTGTATATCTAGAAGACCCCATCGTCTCAGCCCAAAATCTCCTGAAACTGATAAGCAACTTCAGCAAAGTCTCAGGATACAAAATCAATGTGCAAAAATCACAAGCATTCCTATACACCAATAACAGACTTAAAGAGAGCCAAATCAAGAACGAACTGCCATTCACAATTGCTACAAAGAGAATAAATTACCTAGGAATACAACTAACAAGGAACATAAAGGACCTCTTCAAGGAGAACTACAAACCACTGCTCAACGAAATAAGAGAGGACACAAACAGATGGAGAAACATTCCATGTTCATGGTTAGGAAGCATCAATATTGTGAAAATGGCCATACTGTCCAAAGTAATTTACAGATTCAAAGCTATCCCCATCAAGCTACCAATGACCTTCTTCACAGAACTGGAAAAAACCACCTTAAACTTCATATGGAACCAAAAGAGAGCCTGCATAGCCAAGTCAATTCTAAGCAAAAAGAACAAAGCGAGAGGCATCACACTACCAGACTTCAAACTATACTACAAGGCTACAGCTATCAAAACAGCATGGTACTGCTACCAAAACAGAGATATATACCAATGGAACAGAACAGAGGCCTTGGAGGCAACACAACACATCTACAACCATCTCATCTTTGACAAACCTAACAAAAACAAGCAATGGGGAAAGGAGTCCCTGTTTAATAAATGGTGTTGGGAAAAATGGCTAGCCATGTGCAGAAAGCAGAACCTGGACCCCTTCCTGACACCTTACACTAAAATTAACTCCAGATGGATTAAAGACTTAAACATAAGACCTAACACCATAAAAACCCTAGAAGAAAATCTAGGCAAAACCATTCAGGACATAGGCCTAGGCAAGGACTTCATGACCAAAACACCAAAAGCATTGGCAAAAGCTAAAATAGACCAATGGGACCTAATCAAACTCCACAGCTTCTGCACAGCAAAAGAAACAGTAATTAGAGTGAATCGGCAACCAACAGAACGGGAAAAAATTTTTGCAGTCTACCCATCTGACAAAGGGCTGACATCCAGAATCTACAAAGAACTAAAACAGATTTACAAGAAAAAAACAAATAAGCCCATTCAAAAGTGGGCAAAGGATATGAACAGACGCTTTAAAGAAGAAGACATACATGATGCCAACAAACATATGAATAAATGCTCATCATCACTGGTCATTAAAGAAATGCAAATCAAAACCACATTGAGATACCATCTCATGCCAGTTAGAATGGCGATCATTAAAAAATCTGGAGACAACAGATGCTGGAGAAGATGTGGAGAAACAGGAACAGTTTTACACTGTTGGTGGTAGTGTAAATTAGTTCAACCATTGTGGAAGACGGTGTGGTGATTCCTCAAGGACCTAGAAATAGAAATTCCATTTGACCCAGCAATCCCATTACTGGGTATATACCCAAAGGATTATAAATAGCTCTACTATAAGGACACATGCACACGAATGTTCATTGCAGCACTGTTTACAATAGCAAAGACCTGGAACCAACCCAAATGCCCATCGGTGATAGACTGGACAGGGAAAATGTGGCACATATACACCATGGAATATTATGCAGCCATCAAAGACGATGAGTTCATGTCCTTTGTAGGGACATGGATGAACCTGGAAACCATCATTCTCAGGAAACTGACACAAGAACAGAAAATCAAACACCGCATGTTCTCACTCATAGGTGGGTGTTGAACAATGAGAACACATGGACACAGGGAGGGGAGCATCACACACTGGGGTCTGTTGGGGGGAAACGGGGGAGGGACAGCAGGGGGTGGGGAGTTGGGGAGAGAAAGTATGGGGGAAAATGCCAGATATAGGTGAAGGAGAGGAAGGCAGCAAATCACACTTCCATGTGTGTACCTATGCAACAATCTCGCATGTTCTTCACATGTACCCCAAAACCTAAAATGCAATTAAAAAAAAAAAAAAGAAAGTGGGGTAGCTGGGTGTGGCTTGCTCATGCCTGTAACCCCAGCTTCTCAGGAGACTGAGGTTGGAGGATTACTGAGGCCAGGATCTTGAGACCAGCTGGGCAACACAGTGAGACCCCCATCTCTCAAAAAATAAAATAAAATACAATAAAGCACACACATGTATTCCCAGCTACCTGGGAGACTGAGGCAGAAGATCGCTTGAGCCTAAGAGTTCAAGAGTGCAATCAATTATTATTGTGCTACTGCTCTGGTGACAGAGCGAGACTCAGTCTCAAAAACAATCAATCAAACAGGCCTCGCTCTCACCTGGGCGACAGAGCGAGACTCTAGTAGTTGCTAAAGTCTCTAAAGAAAAAAAGGCGCCAGGCGCTGTGGTTCACGCCTGTAATCCCAGCACTTTGGGAGGCCGAGGCGGGTGGATCACGAGGTCCAGAGATCGAGACCATCCTGGTCAACATGGTGAAACCCCGTCTACTAAAAATACAAAAAATCAGCTGGGCATGGTGGCGCGTGCCTGTAATCCCAGCTACTCAGGAGGCTGAGGCAGGAGGATTGGCTGAACCCGGGAGGGGGAGGTGGCTGAAGACAGCGATCGTCTTCCTATCTTCCCGCCGGGGTAAAAAAAGGGAAACTCCTCCTAAAAAAAAAAAAAAAAAAAGAAAAAAAGGAACACAGTGTGGCTATATTAATATCAGAGAAGAGATTAGGACAAGAAGTGTTACTAGAAAAAAAGACTGTCATTTCATAATAAAAAAGATTCACTTCAAGACATTATGGGCTGGGTGCAGTGGCTCACGCCTGTAATCCCAGGACTTTGGGAGGCCAAGGGGGGCAGATCACCTGAGGTCAGGGGTTCAAGACCAGGCTGGCTAAAATGATGAAACCCCATCTCTACTAAAAATACAAAAATTAGCTGGGTGTGGTAGCGCACAGCTGTAATTCCAGCTACTTAGAAGGCTGAGACAGAAGAATAGCTTCAACTCAGAGACAGAGGTTGCAGTGAGCCAAAATCTCGCCACTGCACTCCAGCCTGGATGACAAGAGCAAGCCTCCATCTTAAAAAAAAAAGACATTATGATCCTAAATGTGTATGTACTTAACAACAGAGCTTCAAAATACATGAAGCCAAAAACTAACTACAGGGAAAAACAAATCCAAAATAATAACTAGAGAACTTAACACCCTCTCTCAATAACTGACAGAATAAGCTGGATGCAGTGGCTCATGCCTGTAATCCCAGCACTTTGGGAGGCCAAGGTGGCTTTATGCCAGGTATTCAAGACCACCCTGGACAACATACTAAGGCACTGACTCTACAAAAACTTTTTAAAAAATTACCCAGGGCAGAGTGCGATGGCTCACACCTATAATCCCAGCATTTTGAGAGGCCAAGGCAGGCAGATCACTTGAGGTCAAGAATTTGAGATCAGCCTGGCCAACATGTTGAAACCTCATCTCACTAAAAATACAAAAATTAGCCAAGCATAGTGGTGGGCACCAATAATTGCAGCTACTTGGGAGGCTGAGGCAGGAGAATCTCTTGAACCCAGGAGGCAGAGGATATAGTGAGCCAAGATCAAGCCACTGCACCCCAGCCTAGGCAAAAGAGTGAGACTCCATCTCAGTAAATAAATAAATAAAGCAATCATTATAAAATAAAAAATAAAATTTTTAGGCCAGGCGAGGTGGCTGATGCCTGCAATCCCAGTGCTTTGGGAGGCCATGGAGGGGGGTGGATCACCTGAGGTCAGGAGTTCAAGACCAGCCTGACCAACATGGACAAATCCCATCTCTATTAAAAATACAAAATTATTTTGTATTTTTTGCCAGGCATGGTGATGCATGCCTGTAAATCCAGCTACTTGAGAGACTGAGGCAGGAGAATCAATTGAACCCAGGAGGCAGAGGTTGCGGTGCGGCAAGATCACGCCATTGCACTCCAGCCTGGGCAACAAGAGCAAAACCCTGCCTCAAAATAAAAAAATTCAGCAATTCCATTATTAGGTATTCCAAAAGAAATGAAAACATGTTCATACAACAACTCATCCACAAATGTTCACAGAAGCTTTTTCAAAATACAAACTAGAAAGAAATTAAATCTCTAACAAATGAATAAACAAATCACAGCATAAACATATAACAAAATATTACTTAGCCACTGATACATACAGCAACATGGATGAATCTCAAAAACATCATGCTGAGTAAAGTGATCCCTGCACAAAAGAATATATAGTATATGAATCCATCTGTATGAAGTTCTAGAATGAATAAAACTAATCTATGCTGGAAAAAAAAAAATCAAAACAGTAGTACCTTAGGAAAAAGACTTGCTAAAGGGCCTAAGGGAATTTTCTCAGTGATGGTAAGTAATGTTTTATTTCTTGGTAGGGGTTTCAGTTATGTAGGAATATACATTTGTCAAATTTAGATAATGTTCACTAAAGATATGTATATTTGTCCAGGCGCAGCGGCTCACGCCTATAATACCAACACTTTGGTAGGCTGAGACAGAAGGGTCACTTAAGCCCAGGAGTTCACAACCAGCCTGGGCAACACAGCAAGACCGCATCTCTACAAAAAACAAAAAAAAATTAGCTGGGCATGGTGGCATTCTCATGCAGTCCTAGCTACTCAGGAGGCTGAGATGGGAGGATCATTTGAGTCTGGGGAGTCAAGGCTGCAGTGTGTCGTGATTGCACCATCACACTCTAGCCTACGTGGTGAGAGAGACCCTGTCTTAAAAAACAAACAAACAGTGGGCGTGGTGGCTCATGCCTGTAATCCCAACACTTTGGGAGGCTGAGGTGGGTGGATGACCTGAGGTCAGGAGTTCGAGACCAGCCTAACCAATATGGTGAAACCCCATCTTTAAAAACAAACAAACAAAGTGTACATTTCATTGTTACATAATTTTACATCAAAAGAAAACTGTTAATGTCCATCAAGGAGAGACTGGTGACACAGATACACCATGGAATACTATGCAGCCATAAAAAACAATGAGTTCATGTCTTTTGCAAGGACAGGACATGGATGAAGCTGGAAACCATCATTCTCAGCAAACTAACACAAGAACAGAAAGCCAAACACTGCATGTTCTCACTCATAAGTGGGTGTTGAAGAATGAAAACACATGGACACAGGGAGGGGAACATCACACACCAGGGCCTGCTGGGGGTGAGGGACTAGGGGAGGGACAGCACTAGGACAAATACGTAATGTAGATCACGGGCTGATGGATGCAGCAAACCACCATGGTACATGCATACCTATGTAACAAACCTACACGTTCTGCACATGTATCCCAGAACTTAAAGTATAATAATAATAAAAAAAAGAAAGCTATAAGCAAATATTGAACCCTAGTTAATGACATGCATGCTGACGTATTTAGATCAAAGTGAAGCAATGTCTGCAATTTACTGGGGAATCCATCAGAAAAATAAAATGGGTTGATGGGTGGGCAGAGTGATAAACAGACGCTAGATATGGGATAAAACAAGTATAGCCAACATTAGTGGCAGAATCTAGGAGGGGGGTGTTCAAGTATTCACTGCAAAATTCTTTCAACCTCGGTGTATTCAAAACTTTTCATAAAAAAATACTGGAGATGGGAGAATGGGCTGGAAAAAGTAGACACAGAGGCTACACATTCCTCTTTCAAGGAAGACGGGCAATACTTGGTAAGAGGAAGAGCCTTAAAATAGAACCTGAACTTGGCCAGGCGCGGTAGCTATGCCTGTAATCCCAACACTTTGGGAGGTCGAAGTGGGCGGATCGTGAAGTCAAGAGACCAAGACCATCCTGGCCAACACAGTAAAACCCCATCTCTACCAAAAATACAAAAATTGTTGGGCGTGGTGATACATGCCTGTAGTCCCAGCTACTCGGGAGGCTGAGGCAGGTGAATCGCTTGAACCTGGGAGGCAGAGGTTGCAGTGAGCCGAGATTGCGCCACTACACTCCAGCCTGGCAACAAAGCAAGACTCTGTCTCAAAAAAAAAAAAAAAAAAAGAAAGAAAGGAAGGAACCTGAACTCAGCCTGGCATTAGATGTGCACAGGTAGGTGGGCTTTGGTTGTAGTCTATACCCAATTAGATGCACCTAATGGCAGTAATAAATCAGCCAGACATAATCAGACCTAGGGCATCTTCTGACATGTGACAGAAAGTCAACATGCACCATAACTGACAGATCTGATCAAAGTATCTCATTAAGAACACGTACCCCACCACGTAAACCAACAAGGGAAACATTCAGTTTCCATGTCTGATCAGAGAGCTCATGGTGACAACACACAGGAAGCAAATTTGATTACTTGAGGAAAAAACCTGCAAGGAATTTTAAACTACAGAATGGACATAAATATTTAAATAAAGGCTTCTCACTTTTTCTTCTCCAAGATACAAGTAACAACATATGTGAAATGATATCTCCTACTCCTCACTAGATTTCCCTTAAGAAGAGTACCACCATGGGTTTAGGCTGACCAGTCTTCTCACTTTCAGAAAACTGAAAAACCTCCTTGGGTTACAAGACTCACCACCCTAAGCTGCAAACAAAAGCCCAAATTCCATGTTCCTACTATGCTTATTAAAGGGGAAAGGGGATCACTTTCATTGTACACACATCTAATGCCTGTGATCAAATGCCCTAATTCTTAACATAATCCAAGCAAAAAATTGTTACTGTTTGGGCACACTTGGGAGAAAACGAAAAATGTCACATTTTTGGCACAGACACAGGGCTAAGGAAAAAATTTCCTATTTCTACTAAAAAAAAAAAAAATTGAGTGGTTCCATTGAGAAATCCAAATGTAAACTCCCTCATACCTGCAGAATCATTTCAAGAGCAGCTGCTGTTCTTGACTAAGGGTAAGAAAGCCAAGGAGCACAAAGTGCCCTAACAAAGATCCACTGTCCACAAGGACACAGCGATGCATGCAGAGGACACGGCTGGGCTCACTGCTCCCCCCACAGATCCAGGTACAAAGTCTGTCCCAGGTGAAATGAATGACATCCCTCACTGTGCCAGCTCCCAAAATACCACACACATTCTCCCAACCACAAAGATTGTGCTGTGATTTATGGTCTGCATACAACGCAGTGAAGGTTTTCCTGTCCCTCTGAGAGCTCTTCCATGCCCATGTTGACCGTGTAGACTTGGTCCTCAGAACTCACCCCAGAGACCCTAAGGCTGCTGGTAGATAATGCCAGAATGACTAGTAACATAAGGCTTGCTACTCTTCTGTCTTGATGAGTTATTACTGCACTCCTATATACAAACAAACTGAACTCCAGGATTTGATTCAAAATCCCCTGGTGCATTAGCCTTCTTTGGCTGCCAAGGCTAAGTACTACAGATTTCAGTGGCTTCCATAATAGAAACATATACTCTCAGAGTCTAGACGCTGGAATTCCAAGATCAAGGTAAACGTGGGGCGATTTCTCTTGAGGACTCTCTCCTTGGCTTGCAGATGCCTGCCTTCTCCATATGTCCTCAAATGATCATTTATTTTACTTTATTTTTTTAAAGACAGGGTTTCACCATGTTGGTCAGGCTGGTCTTGAAATCCCGACCTCAGGTGATCCGCCCGCCTTGGCCTCCAAAGTGCTTGGATTACAGGCGTGAGCCACCACGCCCTGCCTGATCATTTCTTTATCTCTGTGTCCTAATATCTTCTTATAAGGACATCAGTCAGATTGGATTAGGGCCCACCAAATTATCTTATTTTACCTTTATCACTTCCTTGAAGACTCCATCTCCAGGCCAGGCACAGTGGCTCACACCTGTAATCCCAGCACTCTGGGAGGCCAAGGTGGGTGGATCACAAGGTCAGGAGTTCGAAACCAGCCTGGCCAACATGGTGAAATCCTGTATCTACTAAAAATACAAAAATTAGCTGAGCATGGTGGCACATGCCTGTAATCCCAGCTACTCAGGAGGCTAAGGCAGGAGAACTGCTTGAACCCAGGTGGCAGAGGTTGCAGTGAGCTGAGCCACCGCACTCCAGCCTGGGCAACACAGCGAGATTTTGTTTAAAAAAAAAAAAACTCCATCTCCAAATACAGTCACATCCCTGAGGTCCAGGAGGTGAGGGCTTCAGCACATGACTCTGAGGGGACACTATTCAGAGCACAGACAGGAAAACAGGGATGAGGAGAAGGTGCACACGAAACTGACTGCCCACACATGGGTACAGTGGCTTCATTACATGATTTTTTTTTCTTTACATTGCTTTTAAAACTTTCATTAAGGTTTTCCTGATCACTCCTACCAATGCCTGCGTCCTCCATCTATGCCCAGGCTGCATTTCCTGCTCTGAGGCCACAGGCTCACCTTACACATTTCAGTCTCCAGCATCTGTGTCTGACACCATCAGTGCTAACAAACAGTTTAATGGGACAAGTGAATGCATGATGCAGAACACCTCCAATGGCTTCAAGTGCATACAGAACCAACACCAAACTCCCCAGCCCAAGGCCCTCCCAGGACTAGGAGGCCCATTCCACCTCTTCTCTATTTCTGAACTGCAGGACACAGTCCCGGTCCCAACCTGTCTGGAAGTGGCTGCTGCCTGCTCCATGTGTCTTCTGACATCCTATATCTCCCCTTACTCTCTAATTTTAGGTGTAAGTGACTTACTTTCCAAAGTGCAACATCCCTAACCCTCTTCTTGGTACGCTAAGCATGTAACAGGCATGCATGACCAAGTTATCTCATTAAAAACAGGTATCGTACCATGTAAACCAACAAGTAAATAGAGGATGATTTAAACGCTGAACAATTAGATTTATAGGACTTAATCATGACCATGTATTTACACTGCTGAGTGACCAGCAGGGGGCATTGCTGATGGAAATGAAGAAACTGGAAGATCAAGAGTAAGCGCCCGATTGGGGCAGATTGCAGGTGCCCTTCTCATGTGCAGAGTAGCCCTTCACTGCAATACTACTGCTAAAAGAAATGTTTTGCTTTATACTATCTTCCTCTGAAAGGATGCTCTGAGCAGCCCTTGAAGGTTCTGATGTGCTTTCTGAATCTAAATTATGACGGAATCTGACCATATATTGAAAATACATACATACATACTATGTAAATGGTAACTCTTCAAAACAGAAGAGTAACCAGCCTTATGGTGCCAATAGTTCTGGCCTCATCTACTGGCTGCCTTAGGTTCTCTGCTGGGCACCTCCTGCCAGGTTCTCCAGCCTCCCGACCCTGACTTACCGAGCTGTCATCCAAAAATCACTGTGATAGCTACCCAAGAGGAAAGATAAAACAAAACACAGCAGGTCCAATTCACCTTCTTAACCCAAGCATGGCTTGTGACAGTTACAGAATTAGTTTAGTGGGTCATGACCACCAGGTTTTTTTGTTTTGAGGCAGAGTCTCACTCTGTCACCCAGGCTGGAGTGCAGTGGCACGATCTTGGCTCACTGCAACCTCCACCACCCGGGTTCAAGCAATTCTCCTGCCTCAGCCTCACAAGTAGCTGGAATTAGAGGCACCCACAACCACACACCAGCTAATTTTTGTGTTTTTCGTAGAGATGGGGTTTCACCATGTTGACCAGGCTAATTTCAAACTCCTGACCTCAGGTGATCTACCTGCCTCAGCCTCTCAAAGTGCTGGGATTACAGGTGTGAGCCACTGCGCCCAGCCATGACCACCAGTTTTAATGGGAAAAAAAAAAAAATTAAAAAGTCAGACCGTTAAAGTATGGTTCCTTTAAACTTTCACTTCAGTTATACAGACAGCACACATATGTGTCCACATCAGGTCAGCATGGAGAAGGGATGGCTTTCTGGTGCCTGCAGTGACCAAATTTTAAAAGGTGCTGGTCCAATCCAAGCTTTCAGTTCCGCACAGACACCGGTCCAGCAATGACTATAGCAGCTGATAGCTCAGTGTCTGTAACCTAGGGGATCTTTTCCTCTCCAGTTTTTATTATGGAAATTTCCAAAAATACACAAAAGTAGATGGAAGAATGTATAACCATTACAGAAGCATTCAGCTATTCCCTTTATTTCTTCTACTTTTAGTAAAGCAAATCCCAGAAATCAAATTACTTCACCTACAAATATCTCAGCATACATGTCTATCAGATGAGAACTTAATTATCACATCCAACAAAAAAATTTATTATTTAATATCTAGTCCTACATTTCTAGGGAACTTTACAACCTTTTTCTGTTTTTGTTTTTTATTCTTGAGACATGTCTTGCTGTCACTCAGGCGGTGGCACAATCACGGCTCACTGCAGCCTCAACCTCCTGGGCTCAAATGATCTTCCCCCTTCAGCGACCCAAGTAGCTGGAACTATAGGCATGCACTACCATGCTTAGCTAATTTTCTTATTTTTTGTAGAGATAGGGTCTCACTGTGTTACCTAGGCTGGCTTAAACTCCTGGGCTCAAGTGATCCTCCCACTTCAGCCTCCCGAAGTACAGGGGTTACAGGCATAGCTACTGCACTCAGCCTATAAACTTTTTCTACCTTAAACAACGCAAATAAACTAGATCAATGCAAAAATTTTTAACTTTGTTCAGTTTGAAATCATAGCCACCTGGTGGGGCAACCTAAGACCAGAGGCAGCAGAGAAGCTGAGACCCACAACAAGGTTAAGGCCACAAGACGGCTTTTTTTTGCGGAGGTGGGGAGAGAGGCTGGAGTGCAGTGGCATCTCAACCCATTGCAACCTCTGCCTCCTGGGTTCAAGCGATTCTCCTGCCTCAGCCTCCTGAGTAGCTGGGACTATGGGCATATGCCACCACGCTTAGCTAATTTTTTTTTTTTTTTTTTTTTGAGACGGGGTTTCGCTCTTGTTACCCAGGCTGGAGTGCAATGGCGCGATCTTGGCTCACCGCAACCTCCGCCTCCTGGATTCAGGCAATTCTCCTGCCTCAGCCTCCTGAGTAGCTGGGATTACAGGCACGCGCCACCATGCCCAGCTAATTTTTTGTATTTTTAGTAGAGACGGGGTTTCACCATGTTGACCAGGATGGTCTCGATCTGTTGACCTCGTGATCCACCTGCCTCGGCCTCCCAAAGTGCTGGGATTACAGGCTTGAGCCACCGCGCCCGGCCCACGCTTAGCTAATTTTTGTATTTTTAGTAGAGATGGAGTTTCACCATATTGGCTAAGCTGGTCTTGAACTTCTAGCTTCAAGTGATCCGCCCGCCTCGGCCTCCCAAAGTGCTAGGATTACAGGCTTAAGCCAACACGCCCAGCCCTGACAAGATGGCTTTTTCAGACTGTGATCTGAGTATAAAAATACACACAGAACCCAGCTTAAGTGTACATCTAAGTTTCTTATGAAAAGGAATTACTTCTTGGCAGAATTGTGCCACAATGAACAAAACACAGGTCCATACTGTAGGTAGGAACCTTATACTCCAAACCCCAAAACAGGACTTGTAGGCTAAAAAGTACCATTCTGCAGACATCAGGACAGAAGGGCAGCCCCAAGTGGTCACTTCTACTCCCCAGGGCCCATGCCTTTAATGGCCAGTGGACTTTTCTGTCAACGCACTCATTCCTTCAGAAGTACCAGGACTGATCCATCTCCCCATCAGCTCCCCGGGGCCACAAACTCTTCCTGCATCCCCATCACCCAGTGAGTTTCATGGGACACAAGAGGGGCTCAACAAACATTTGTTAAATGAACATGGCCCACTTAAGGAAACCCAGGTGTACAATCATCATAACCACATGTGCTGAGGTGGCTTGAGAAAGGGCATTGCTACACCAGGGCCAAATTTCCATGAAACGCACTTCGGTCCCTCAGTTCTCTGCCAACTCACTGATTCCTGCGTCCTGAGGAAAATGGGCCATGGCAGAACAAGCCTGAATCACTACTTGGCAAGACACCAAGACAAGTGTCTGAGACCTAAAACAAAACAAAACAAAAGGCCCACCTGGGCTCAAGTGATCCTCCTGCTTCAGCCTCGCAAGCAGTTGAAACTACAAGTGAACAATGCTGCATTTTTTTGTAGAGATGGGTCTCTACAAAACAGAAATTTTATTTTTTGTTGCCCATGCTGGTCTCAAAGTCCACTTGCCTCAGCCTCCCAAAGTGCTGGATTACAATCATGAGCTGCCATGCCCAGCCTAATTCTGCATTTTTTAAAGGAGCTAACTTAGAAGAATTTAAATGTCCAAACTGTACTTTCATAAAACTATTGTCATTACTTCTGCTATTTATGTCTGAATTTGTGTATAAGTTTACAGCAGGTATCTCTTAATTTACCTTAATGAGAATGATTTAGCTACCAAAGTTCTTAAGCTGGAGGTGGCCTCACACTGAATGTGGGAGCCGAGCAGGAGGGTTCCGCCAGCTTGTAATTGGCAGAGTACATGAGGTAAAGTGTGTTAAGTCATGACCCGCAGAAGAATCCATGCCCCAAAGCTCCTTGTCTGGCTTGTCTACAGAAAACAAGCTAAGACAAGTGGCAGAATACAGAAAAAAAACACAAAACTCCTGGCTTAAGCAACTACATAACAATTATGTCCTCTAGTAGAGACAATGAAATTAATAACTAACCTTGTTTATGCATATATTTTTTCATTGCCCCCAAATGGAAAATTCTTGATAATTTTTACTGTTTTTTTCTCACTTATATTCCAAAAACTCAACAAAGTCTTACTGCTTCTCTCTCTCTCTCCATATTGCTGGATGTTTCATGCTCTACCAAAGCTGACAGCTCCAGAAAAAAAAAATCACTCAATCCCATCCTTGCCTATCACACACAGGTAGATGAGCCCGGTACTCCTTTAAGTGGTGCACAGTGAGGTCATCAGTACTCAGCGCACTCTTAGATCCCGGCATTCCATAGAACAGATGGCTCAGTTCCCACAAAGCTCAGCATCATCCACAATCGGGCTTGATGGTCCCTGCTAAGCAGTCACTGGGTTTGCACCTCTCCTTTCCAGCTAACTCCTTTTACTCTGCTTGGCTCCGCCCTCTTCTGTGCGCAGCGCCCCTGTCTAGTCTAACGCCTGCAGGCTGAATCACTCACTATACTGGGCTACCTTCCAGTCTTAAAACATCTTTGTAGGTAACCGCAAATTATATTATATTGCACCTCAATTAGACATGCATGGTCCTAACATGAAACAATGAGTTAAGAAAGTAGAGAAGCAGCACCACAGGACTCCCTGAAGGCCACCTGGCGACATTCTATTTCAAACAGGACTTTTAAATGGGGCACCTTGTCAAACAAGGTGGTATTTGTCAATTAAAGGACACTGCCCTACGGAGTACAGGGTAGTAAAATCATAGGACTTATCGAGGTCTGCTTTAAACTTGTGGATAAAAGTGAACACACGCACATCAAAAAGAAAATGATACCCAAGACGTGATTATAAAGCATTTATTCGAAAAAGATACATTTTATTAAAATCCATTTTCCACTTTAATTGTAGCTCAATCCACATCGTTTTTCCAGTCTTAAAATGTTTATCAACTACTGTACCCTTTTACTGTAATTAAAGCCACATTTTGTGAAACTACATAAACTGGGGTTTGACTATGAACTATGTCCTAAACTATGTCCTAAACATTGAACTATGTCCTAAATCCCACTGCCAAATGTAGAGTCACTAAAATCAATTAATGGTTTTAGGTCTGAGTGATACTGGACGAGTGAGGTGGCCATGAGGTGAAAGCCACCCTTGCTTTCACTGGATATCCAAAAACGAAGTCCAGTGAGCAGCAAACGTCTCCACGTTAACCACACAGCCCACTGGCTCCAGTTCCAGCCCTGGACAGCTTTCTGGCCCCTCGCCGGGCCCACTTCCTCTGCAGCCCCAGGTCCCGACGCGCAGAGAAGGCCGTCTGGGGCCGAGGTTGGGGCGAGCCGCTGCCCGGGCCGGAGGAAAGGCGCGGCGCTTCCTGCCTGCCCGGCCGCGCAAGCCCACCTGACCATTGTCCGGGGTCTCGCCTGCCCCGCCCCGCCCCTCCAGCGCGCGGGCCACCCCCGCCCGGGCCGCGAAGAACACCCGCCCACCCGAGCCTGGCCCCCAACACAGCCGCCCGCCGACCCCCGTAGCAGGACGCGCCCGCATACGCTCACCTTCTTGCCCTTCTTGCCCTCCTCTTCCATATCGCCGCGTGCGGCTCCCGCGGCCCGCCCGGCCCGCCCCGGGAGCCCCGCCGCCAGCTGCAGCTACATGCTCGTCCCGGGCCCGCCGCCCCCGCGCTCCAGGGGCCGCCCGCTAGCCCGGCCCCGAAGTCTCCGCCCCAGCCGCGCCCCGCACCCGCACTTCCGGGCCCGAGGGAGCCGGCCCCCAGCCCAGCACAGGCCCCACCCTCCGCAGAGCAGGCCCCGCCCACAGTTGTCACTCATCTTCACTTTCAGGCCCAAGGAAATCGGACCCGCGGGGATAAGACCCGCCCCTTCAGGGAGGACGGAGCCCGTTGGCCCTGCTCACGGCGAAAGCACCGCCCACAGGCTGAAGATCCTGCCCCTTCAGGACGACTGAGAACGCGCCTGCCTTGCCCCGCCCCCAGCCCGCCCCGCGTCCTTCGGGAGAGCCGGAAACACTCCTACCCCCATCTCGCCTCTTCAGGGCCGCGAGAACGCACCTGTCCAGCCTCCAGTTCGCTCCGCCTCCTCAGCGCGCGCGAGATCGCGCGCGGGAGCAGCTACAACTTTTTCAATTTGCCGCCATCTTTACGGCGTCCGACTTCCCAGCCTGCCTCGCGTACGGGGAGGCGGAGCTCAGGCCTCTGAAAAGGGGACGGCGGCCGGCGGGAGGGGGCGTGACCGGCAGATGGCGAAGGAGGGGCGCGAGGGGGCGGGCCCTCTTGAGGGGCGGGGCGTCCCGCCGTGAGTCTGGGTGCGGTGCTGTTTGCTTTTTTCTTGTGTCCCATTTTATTTCCTGAGCCACAGGGAATCCCTTTTCTAATATTTATGTGTTCTAAAGTCTCCCTGCTTTGGACAAACACATTCGGAAAGTAGAAATGCAACAAGGATGTGCAGGCTCTATCAGAATAAAATCGTAGAACCTTACCGTTATCTGGCATGATTTACAAATTTTCCAGATGAGGTCCCGGGAATGGGGATTCGCCCAAAAACATACTGCAAATTGGAGTCACCAGCAGGTCTGCTATTTTGCCACTAAACCAATCTGCCAGTAAGGACTTTGTAGCACAGCTAGAATGTAAACTGGTAACAAAGGGAACCAGTATTTGTCTCAACAGATTTTTTTTTTTTTTTGACTTGGAGTCTCGCACTGTCGCCCAGGCTGGAGTGCAGTGGCGTGATCTCGGCTCACTGCAGCCTCTCCCTCCCGGGTTCAAGCGATTCTCCTGCCTCAGCATCCTGAGTAGCTGGGATTATAGGTGCCTGCCACCACGACCGGATAATTTTTTGTATTTTTGGTAGAGATAGGATTTCACTATGTTGGCAGGCTGGTCTCAAACTCCTACTGCTGACCTCGTGATCCGGCCGTTTGGGCCTCCCAAAGTCCTGGGATTACAGGCGTGAGCCACCGCGCGCGGGGCCTCAACTGATTTTTTTTTATTAAGTATTGGATACTGTACCAATTGTCAGCATGTTGTCTCTCAGCTCCACATTCACTTCTCATTTCCTGCTCTGAGAACATGGAGCTGGGCCCTTTAAGCATTCCTCCTTTGCTGAAGACACAATGTTAAGATCGTTAATGGGCCATACGCAGTGGCTCACGCCTGTAATCCCAGCACTTTAGGAACCCAGACCAACGGATCACTTGAGGAGTTCGAGACCAGCCTGACCAACATGGTGAAACCTCATCTCTATTAAAACACAAAAATTAGCCGAGTGTGGTGGTGCACACCTGAAATCCCAGCTACTTGGGAGTCTGAGGCAGGAAAATTGCTTGAGCCCGGGAAGCCGAGGTTGCAGTGAGCCCAGATCCTGCCACTGCACTCCAGCCTGGGTGACAGAATGAAACTGTCGCAAAAACAAAGATTTACAGGAGCATTGTGACCCAATCAAGGATAAAGAAGTTTCACAACCCCCTCACAACCAGATGTCCATTATCATTGGACAAGTCATGACTTCAGCCTGCTCCCTCTTCACCCTCCCCTAACATAAAAGGAGCCTGAAATTCATATTAACTTAAAATGGTTCTTAGGACGTTACTCCATCATCTTCTCAGTTCACTGGCTCTCCAAAATAAACATCACTTTCCTTGTCTCTTGTCTCTGGCTGTTGTAGGGCAAACTGTATAAGCTTTGGACTTCGTGAGTTTTGCCTCTCATCTCTGGGAAGCTGAGGGACATATCTGCACAAGAACAAAGATTGCTTTACTACGCAGATAAGTTCCCCATCAGGTAATCTCTTGGCGATGTCCTCAGAAGAATAGACAAAAAGTCTATTACAACTCCGAGTCTCTTGGTTGATCTTTCCTGGTTATAGGATGAGATTCCTAGAGAGAGGTTTTTGAGACAATGGCATTTCTTTTTTTCTTATTTGGAAACAGAGTCTCACTCTGTCCCCCAGGCTGGAGTGCAGTGATGTGATCTCGGCTCACTGCAACTTCTGCCTCCCAGGTTCAAGCAATTCTCTGCCTCAGCCTCCCAAGTAGATAGGATTACAGGCGCCCACCACCATGCCTGAGGGAGTGTGTTCTCTTTCTGGGTCCACCGGGGGCATAGTTTCAAGGGCAAGAACTTCCCAGCGCCACGTAGGGCAAACTCATATCTCGCTCCATCCATCCAGGAGATTTAACAGTTTCTGTTTTAATTTTCGAGGGTGCAGGAAAGTGTCAAAAGTCAATCACTCAGCGGAAGTTCTAAGGAACGCCTTTCATTGGCCTGGGGTCTTAGAGAAGCTGGGGGTTCCTCCCAGGTTAAAAGTCCCCTTCTTCCACACCCCTTTGGATTCCATGTTTGGGTCCCCTTCCACAAACCCTCCCTTCATGGAAGCCGTTTTTCTCTTGGATATCCCCCCTGGAGTCCCCTTCCACACTCTCATGGAAGCCTGTCTTCCCCATCTAAACTCCAGCTCTCTCTCCATTCCCTTCCACTCAGTGTGGAGGCTGCTTTCCTTTCCCGGAATCCATCTTTCTGGACTCTCTCACTCAGTGTGAGAGTTAGCTGTTTCTTTCTCTCTCCTTCTCCTGTTTCTCTCTCTCTAAATAAATCACTTTCTACAAACACTTTTGAGTCCGGCATTTACTGTGCACTGTGCCGTGGTCTCCTCTCCCATTCTTCGGGGAGCGATAGACCAAGAACCTGGAGAAATGTCCTCTCAGGGGAACTGAGGGCTCCCCTGAACCCCTGAACCACAACATGCCCAGCTAACTTTTGTATTTTTAGTAGAGAGTTTCACAATCTTGGCCAGGCTAGTCTTGAACTCCTGACCTTGTGATCTATCTGCCTCAGCCTCCCAAAGTGCTGGGATTACAGGTGTGAGCCACCGTGCCTGGCCTAATTTTTGTATTTTTAGTAGAGACTGGGTTTCACCATGTTGGCCAGGCTGGTCTCAAACTCCTGACTTCGTGATATGCCTACCTCAGCCTCCCAAAGTGCTGAGATTACAGGCGTAAACTGTCATGCTCGGCCTCTCTAATAATTTCTTTTCTCATTTTGAGACAGAGTCTCCGTCTGTTGACCAGGCTGAAGTGCAATGGTGTGATCTCGGCTCACTGCAATCTCTGCCTCACAAGGTTCAAGCGATTCTACTGCCTCAACTTCCAGAGTAGCTGGGATTACAGGCACCTGCCACCACGCCTGGCTGATTTTTTTTTATTTTTAGTAGAGACAGGGTTTCAAAAGCCAGGCTGGTCTTGAACTCCCAGCCTCAGGAAATCCACCCACCTCAGCCTCCCAAAAGTGCTGGGATTACAGGCGTGAGCCACCATGCCCAGTATCTCTAATAATTCTTTATATTACACTTTTTCTACGCTGTGTTTCTGTCTCCTGACTGGGCCTATTTGATACTGATACAAAAGAAATACTTGGTCTCTAGAACTCCCCAAAGGCGTAGGTATTCCAGTCTCTGCCAGATGAAGCAGAGATAGGGGAAACACCCTTTCAATCTGCCTTCTGCAATAATCCAGCTTGCCACATTTACACACGTAAATGATGTAGTGCATTTGATTGTCATTATTCCCCCACCATTCACAGAACAAAGACCTGATATTTAAAATCTTCCACAATCTGCCACAAATGCATATTTATCACTCCATAATACAGTAAATAATACTACTAAAACATCCCTTAGTCTGACCCTGAATGTGCTGACTTCCTCAGGCTGTACTTAACTCCATCAGAATACCTTTGCCCTATCTTTGCATCCACAGGTTCATGCTTCAAGTAAAAATCCACCTGTTAATGATCAGATGGTGATAACTGGGAATAAAGACAATAAAATGAGAAAAGCAAAGACTGTTAATTCAGAGCTTCCTATAACAAGGGAGTCAGCCACCATCATTTGTATTCAGATGACACGCAAAGTCAGGCAGAAAAGTGGGCAAGCTTTACAGTGAAAAAAGGGACACCTCCAGGAATGTCCTAATTAGAGGACTGATGATTAGTGATATTGAGCATTTTTTTTATATACCTGTTGGTCATTCATACGTCTTTTTTTGAGAAATGTCTGTTAAGATTCTTTGCCCACTTTTTAAGGGGATTGTGTTTTTTGCTGTCAAGTTGTTTGAGCTCCTTGTATATTCTAGATATTAGTTCCTTGTCAAATGAAGTTTGCAAATATTTTCTCCCATTCTACAGGTTGTCTCTTCACTCATTTGATTGTTTCCATTGCTGTGCAGAAGCTTTTTAGTTTTAGCTTAATATAGTCCCATTTGTCTAGTTTTGGTTTTGTTGCCTATGCTTTTGAAATTTTAGTCATAAAATCTTTGCCTGGATCAATGTCTTGAAGCATTTCCCCTGTGTTTTCTTCTCGTAGTTTTGTAGTTTCAGGTCTTAGATTTCAATCTTTGGTCCATTTTGAGTTAATTTTTGTATCTGGTGAGAGATAGGGTTCCGGTTACTAATTAAGTCCTAGCCTTTTCGGGCTGTTACAAAAGTTACTCCTGGATTGTCACTAGAGATAACACCCAGCCTCCTGCAAGTCTGATTTATAGCAGGCTGGTTTCCTGGGCTGGTTGATGTACATAACGAATTGGTTTCCTGAGGAGGTTGCTGCAGCTTGTAGGTCAGAGTTCAGTTGTATAAATGGTCCAGCTATTGTCTATTTGTATATTCAGTTTCTCATAACAGACACCAATGAGACAATTATAACATAAGACAATCTTTCTCTCCCGGTCACATCTTGGCTGTAAAGTGTCCTAACAGCCACCCACTTTTGAGTGATTATTGCTTTCTTACCAATAACCTCCCAGCCTGTTGTATGGCTCCCACGTTTTGAACAAAAAACGACCAAGGTACCCAATTACTAAACTGCCCAGGCTTCATGAAAGCAACTTTATAGCCATGATACTCACTTCCTCCTCTCCCCTTTTCAGAATCACTCAGGGACAGCCTAAACCTTACAAAATCCCCTTCCTATTCCCTTATAATGAGAAACAGCCCATTTTCCTCTGGGGCGGTCTCCCTGGTCATGGTAGGTTAATAACCCCAAGTCTTTTAGGCTCTGGGTGAATTTGGCTGTTGAGCTTTATGACTCAGCTCAAGAATCACATCTTCTACTAAATCTCTGTGTGCATTTTTTCCCGCCTCCAGTTTCCAGATAACTGTATTTGTATGTCTGTGATTCTAGTTAACCATGTTTAGGACATTTTCTCTACTAGAATGAGCTCCTTTGGAGGTATGCACTGCGTGAGATTCCTCCTTGTATCTGAAAGAAACTCTAATAAGGGAAATTATGTACCTCGAGCCAGTCTGAGGAGGAGGGGCACTGGCAACATTACCTGAACATAGCTTCTCATAGATGCTCATAGGGCCTAGGTGGGGTTGTCAGGAAACACCTAAACACTGAAAATTTACCCTTAATTGGCCTACTCAAAGACAATGTTCCCAGATCTGCATTTTCCCCAGATTTTGGCCAATATATATATTTTTTGAGACAGGTCCCGCTCTGTCACCCAGGCTAGAGTGCAGTGGCACCACCTCGGCTCACTGCACCCTCAGCTTCCAGTCTCCAGTTATCTGCCCACCTCAGCCTCCCAAGCAGCTGGGACTACATGTGCATGCCACCACACTGGCTAATTTTTGTATTTTTAGCAGAAATGGGGTTTCACTATGTTGGTCAGGCTGGTCTCAAACTCCTGACCTCGTGATCTGCCCACCTCGGCCTCCCAAAATGCTGGGATTACAGGTGCAAGCCACCACGCCCAGCCTCTGAGTTATTTTTTGACATATAACGTCACACTTCAATTGTTGTGCATTTGATAAAATCCATATAGACTTCATTAGTGAAGGAAAGACACTTTAGAGTTCATACGAGTGATTTATCAGTGAATTTTAATATCCAGTTTCCAGGCCTATAAATCATGAAGGACCAAATCAACTCTGGATCAGAATGACCCCTCAGAAACACAACCACACTGTGTGGCCCCCAACGGAAGCAACCTTGCAAGTTTACTTTGACATCTCCTCAGCTATTACTGTTTATTCTTCTAGAGCCAAATTGCTCATTTTCTTTTCAGGCATACATCTGTAGGAGGTGAGAATATGCTACCCCAAAATATGCCTCCATGGCATAAGGACTATTTTGAGCTGATAATTTTGAGAAACAGAAGCTATGAAAACAGCATAAGCTACTCCTTTGAAAGGGAAATGTACAGTCTTAAAAGAAATCTCTCTTTGTAAGGGTGTCTCTCTCTCTGCCCCAGGAAGAGAAGGATGACTCTAAATCATCAGAGACCCTTATCAATGGAGAAGGCAGCAACTTATTTACTGTGCTTCTCCAGGTCTTCTTCACAAAACTGGCCTTCCCCACTCCCTTCTTTGTTTTTAGCTGAAGATGGTACTTAAACCTGAATTCTAAGCCACTCCTTTGAGATTTACTTATTTTCTTGGGTATCTCATATGTATATGCAAAGTATACATGTTAATATAGTTCCATTTGTTTTTCTCTTGTTAATGTGTCTTTTGGGCTGGACATGGTAGCTCACGCCTGTAATCCCAACACTTTGGGAGGCCAACGCAAGAGGATTGCTTGAACCCAGCAGCTGGAGATCAGCCTGGGCAACATGATGGGAAGCCATCTCTACAAAATTAAAAATTTTTAAATTAGACAGGTGTGTGCAGTGGCCAGCTCCTGTAGTCCCAGCTAGTTGGGAGGCTGAGGTGGGAGGATCACTTGAGCCTCAGGGTGTAGACGTTGCAGTGGGCCGTGATAGCACCACTGTGCTCTAGCCTGGGAGACAGAATAAGATCCTGTCTCAAAAAAAAAAATCTAACTTTTGTTACAAGGACTCCAGCTGTTAACTTAGAAGGGTAGCAAGAAAATTAATCTTTCCTCCCCTACATATGCTACTGATAGAGACAGGAGACAGCCAAATGCCATCCAGGTCATTATGCACAGGGGGCTTGCCCAAACATGCCCATGGTGAACAATTCCATCTCTTAACACATGTGCAGTAAGGGAAATAAATCAGTGTGGAGCGGCTCAGACTAGGAGCCCACATGTGCATTGAGGGAATGGGGTGGAGTCACCAGGAATTCACGCCTTATGTAGGGGAGAAGACAGGCCTCTTCAGCTCCAGTGTGGTGGCCTGGTATTCAACCTGTGGGGTGGGAGCCTGTTGGTAGGAACTCCTCTTTGCTGAGAGCTTTCTTTTTACTTAATAAATTCTCACACTTCAGTGTGTCCATGTGCCTAATTTTTCCTAATCAGGAGACAAGAACCTGGATTTTAGCTGAACTAAGGAGCAAAAAAATCTAGCTTCACTACTTGGCCTGGAAGAACAATGGAATTACTCATTTGAGATGTGGGTTTGAAGAAAGTTATTTTTAGTATTCTGACAAGCAGTTAAAATACTGCTGTCATGTCTCTCTCTTTGTGCCAGTCTCCATCCTGTTTCTAACTTCCAGTTTCCCAACATAATCACAATTAAACTCTGATTATGTGATTTTTATGTTTTGGCATCTTTTCTGATTGGTTTTTTGTTTTTTAGATGGGGTCTTGGTCTGTCACCCAAGCTGGAGTGCATTGGCACAATCACACCGCACTGCAGCCTCAATCTCTAGGGCTCAAGTGATCTTCTGATCTCAGCCTCCTGAGTAGCTGGCCCCCAACGGAAGCAACCTTGCAAGTTTACTTTGACATCTCCTCAGCTATTACTGTTTATTCTTCTAGAGCCAAATTGCTCATTTTCTTTTCAGGCATACATCAGAAGGAGACGAGAATATGCTATACATCACATACAACCTGCTAAAGGCAACACAAAGACAGAAACTCACTCTTTATACAGCTAAGTAGAGATAACCCATCACATTATGTAGGTTTTGCAATTTGGAGTCAGGTGACAAGTTAAGCTGTTGACCTTCCAAGAAAGTAGACGCTTGGCCCTTTTGTCCCTTAACGTTTCTTTTCACCTTTTTTTTTTTTTTTAATTCTTTTTTTTTTTGAGATGGAGTTTCGCTCTTTGTTACCCAGGCTGGAGTGGAATGGCGCGATCTCGGCTCACCGAAACCTCCACCTCCTGGGTTCAGGCAATTCTCTTACTTCAGCCTCCTGAGTAGCTGGGATTACAGGCACGCGCCACCATGCCCAGCTGATTTTTTGTATTTTTAGTAGAAATGGGGTTTCACCATGTTGACCAGGATGGTCTCGATCTCTTGACCTCGTGATCCACCCGCCTCGGCCTCCCAAAGTGCTGGGATTATAGGCGTGAGCCACCGCGCCAGGCCCTATTTTTAAATTTTTTATAAGATGGGGTTTCACCATGTTGGTCAGGCTGGTCTTGAACTCCCGACCTCAGGTGATCCGCCTGCCTTGGCCTCCAAAGTACTTGAATTACAGACGTGAGCCACCACACCCGGCCATTTTTTTTTTTTTCACTTTTTTTTTTCTTTCACCTTTTTTTTTTTTTCCTGAGATGAAGTCCTGCTCTGTTGCCCAGGCTGGAGTGCAGTGGTGCAATCCCGACTCACTGCAACCTCCGCCTCCCGGGTTGAAGCAATTCTCCTGCCTCAGCCTCCCGCGTAGCTGGGATTATAGGTGCCCATCACCATGCCAGGCTAATTTTTGTACTTTTTTTTAGAAGAATCGAGGTTTCACCATGTTGGCCAGGCTGGTCTTGAACTCCTGACCTGGTAATACTCCCGCCTCGGCCTCCCAAAGTGCTGGGATAACAGGCGTGAGCCACCGCGCCCGGGTCTAACAATTACACTTCAAGGAGATGGCTTCCAACAAACATTCCTGAGTTGAACCTGGCCGTAGAAGAGAAAGACTTGAGTAAAGGAGAGAGGCTGAAATTCTGAAAGAAAAGAGAATGCGATGTGGTTTCTCGTCCCTTATTTTCCGCAGGGAAAATTAAACCCTATGTATAATTTGTATTTGCCCTTCCACCTGCATCACCTTTCCCACTTGCTCCCACAGGCAGGCTCCTGTTCATTCCCGAGGCCCCGTGTCTACCACGTGCTTAGATTCCGCCCGGCCCTGCCTGTGCCGCCGCACCGGGAAGACACCACCCATTCGGGGCTCAGCACGCCCGTCCCGGCCACTCATCCTTTTAGTTGCGGGGGCAGATTACATAACTTCAGCCTTCCGGTCACTAAAGGAGGGTAACAGGGGCAGTTGCGAGACTCCACTTTGTTGACACGCAGACGCCTCTAGCACAGCCCAGCCCCAGCACTCTAACCTTTAAGCCCAAGCCCACCCCTCAAAGCCCGCGCCCATGATGTCACCTGCCCCAAACGCCGTGGCTCGGGCCGCTCACGGTTTCGGGGCGGGGCTACGCGGTGACGTCGACGTCGAAGTGCACGGCGCCGTGCGGGCGTCAGTCTTGGCTGTCTGCTTCTGTACTCCGTACTCCTCGCGGTGCATTCTCCCGCAGCTTAGTTATCCACCGCCATCCTGGCCCCCACGTGTTGCCTGACTATTCTTGAGCCCAGGTAGGGGTCGTGGGGGATCGAGGCTCAGTGGCGGACGGCGCGGGAGGCTGGGCTGCAGTGGGGGGAGGGGGTGGCGCCGGCGGTTCTTGGAGCTCAAGTCTTCACTGCACGTGCTGCTTCCTCGCAAGAGGCGGTTGAGCGCGTTCGGAACATTTTTCCCGGAAGAGACCCAGGGGTTAGGGATGAGTAACGTCGTGCTTCTCTTTCAGCAGAGAAGTAAGGCTTCTGCATAACCTGGCTGGACCCCAGGCGGGATGGGACGTGTGGTCTGGAGGGACCTCGCCGGAAAGGATGGGATGGCGGGTAGACCAGCTGCAAGAGAAGATGTAGAGGGGCCCAGGCGTTGCAAGGAGCTAGAGCTGGATAATGGTTCAGAGGCACAAGCTGGAGCTGACTGCATTTGTTCCCCTCTAGAGGGGAGACATGGCTGAGGTGATGGTCTCCCAGTGGAAGAGCTTACTGTCACAGCAACTCTTTTGCAAGATGCCCCGGTAAGTCACCTTGCAGAGACCCCAACTCTGCCTTCCTGGAGCTAGGCCTGCGTTTTCTCTGAACCATTATTTCATGGGGAAAATGAAATCTGATTCATGTGTCCTGGCCTACATAGTCGTTCAGAAGTGTTTTCAGAGGTGTAAGATACATGAGAAAAAAACGAAGGAGAAAAGGCTGTATTTATATTAACTACGTGATGATAAGGATGTGTCTGGTCATAGTGAAGAGCCACGCTAGAATTGTAATGTCAAAGAATAATTGTAATGTCAAAGAATAAGGTGGGATTTTAGTTCGTATTGTCTGATCTATATAAAAATTTAATAAGATTCTCTTCCAAGACACCTTCCCTTCTTCCTCACCCAAAAAGATCTTTCCCTGAGAGTCATCAGTAGCTCTGGTCTGTAACCAAGCTCAGGTGTCTAATTGAATCCTCAGGTCTCTTTTTGCAGCCTCCAGCAAGGACTGGTGCTCAGTGAGAGGGGACTGCCACATTCCTAGGGTGTGAGGGATTTGGGTGAATGAGGGTAGCAAGCCTCCAGCGTGCTTGGGTCTGTGGTGATCCTATGCATTCCTTCAGTGCTTGCTAGAACAGTTTTGAAATGGTTTGAGGCCTTGCCCTGCTCCATCCAGAGCAAGGTTATAGAAATTTCAGACAATGACTTGCTCCCTCCTGGATCTGGTGTGCTGGGCTTTGTATAGATTTGCAGCCATCTAATGAATGTGGCAGCCACTTGGCACGCAGGTGGCCAGTGGCTACTATATTGGACCGCAAAGATTAGAGGGCATTTCTGTCGCTGTGGAAGTTGTTTTGGACAATGCTGGTGTGAGAGGTGGAGAGAATCCTGAGTGTTTGCTATGCTCCAGGCTCAGTACAAATTTCATTTTAATATACACTTAAAGCAAAGGCCTTCTAAAAGTTGAGGATGAATCCAAGAGGGGTGGTAAAAGTAGGAGCTGAAACAGTGTGGAGAAGAATAAACAGGGAAGAGTCTTGCCCTGAGAGACTAATGGGACAGGATATTTACAAGGCAAAGCAAAAAGAACCAAAGGCTTAGCTCTGCAGAGGGGCTGAGTGCCCCAGGAGCTAGTGGAGGATGAAGTCATTGTGTGCTCATCTTAAAGAAAAAAACTCTTGGAAGAGGAAGGTGCTGATGTTGTCAAACACCTGTTTTGCACCAAACCTCTTCTTGTTTTAAATCTTTGAGGCATCACCATGAGGTAATTTTAGGTTCAGTACAGAAGAGGGGCCCAAGGTCAGAATTATGTGTTCAGGGTTGCCCAGCCACAAACCAGCAGATCAGGGTTTGATGCCAGGCATCTAACCCTGCAGCTTGAGTGGAATCTAGAAGCTGGGGGGAAGGAGATGGATGCCCTCAAGTTCTTGTCCTGGTGTGAGGGTTGTTAGGTGTATTCAGGGATTGGCTGGGATGGGAAGAGTGTTGCTGGCTTGGTCATAGCGCAAGCAGCACAGCTCCTGTGTTCCTCTGGGTGGTGGGGTCACCTCTCTTAAAGGTGAGGCTTCCAGCTGATTCTGTCTTTTCAGTCCAGGAACAGTTGCTGAACACCCCAGGCCTGCTGAGCGCCCTCCTTGAGTCTCATGTTCAAGCAGACTTGTGAGTAAAGCACTTGGCTACCCCTTTTCCCTTAGTATCTTTTTTAAGGATGTTTGTGCAGCAGACAGCCTTGGAATGTGAGAGGTAGTCCCTTCTTCCAGAGCAGAGAGCAGGCATTCTTGCAGTGCGTTGTGAAAGGGTAGAGTCCTGCACTCCTTTCCTGTAGTAGCCCAATGCCTATGCAGGTGCCCGTGACTCCCCTTGCATCACCCTATGGAAACTGGGGCTTGGGAGGGTCATGGAAAATACTGATGCTCTGTGTGTTGCTATTGCTTTGAATAGTCAATGGTCCCTTGTCCCTAATCGAGAGATTTTGTATTTTCTACCAGTGTCCACAAAACTGGGAGGCTACCTTGTTAGCTGCAAGTTCTTGTCAGCCACCTCTCACCAGTGGCTCTGCTCTGTGTATGTCCCTGACCCAACACATGGCACAAGAGTGCCTGCCGTCCCTCCGTATTTCTGCAGCAGCAGTCCCAGGATGCCAGAGCTAGCGGGGACCTGACCTGAGACACGATTCCTTCAGTGGCTGCCAGGCTGTTCCTTGGAACCTGTGCAGGGGTAAGTGTGCAGGAAGGTCTGGCCTGGCAAGTCACTTCACTCCTGTTTTATTTAGAGTCACCTGGCTAAGGAAAAATTCAAAAACCGTTACCTTATTTTGACCTTACTATGTTGTAAGTCAGGTGATTGAGTCCCAGAAAGGTTAATTGTCTTCAAGCTCACAAGACTATTTTGGGACAAACAGTTGTCTAGTATTTGGACTCATGGACCCTGATTCTTGGGAGTGTTTTGGTTTCAACATATATAGCCTTTTCTCCGAAGTTACCTTAGGTCAGTGGCCAGTGTTTCAGCCCCTGGAAAGGCCATGGGCACAGGCCTCTCAGTTCATGGTGGGAATGGGTTCAGAAGTTGGTAAGTTGGGGTCAGTTCTGTTGTCGCTGATGACAATAGGGATTTACAATCCTAGCTGTGTGAATTATGTCACTTAATTTTCACAACAGGTCTCTGAAGTGTTTCTAATCTCATTTTTACAGATGAGGCATGCCCGTGTTAATACACCTACTGAGGAGTGGAGCCGAATTTGAACGCAAGTCTTGGCACCTTAATTGAGCAAGTTTGAAACCTTCCTTACTGCCCTTCTGGAAGGAGTCAGGAATTTCCGGTTCTGGGCCTGGACTCTGGATCCGACAGACCTCTCGCCCTAGGTTTGGGTGCCAGGTTCTCTGCTTCCAGAATGAGAAGCCTTGCTGTGCTCCAGGACCTGGGCCTTTCTGGTATCTCCTGAATGGAAAACAAGGGATATTTAATAAATACGGATTTAAGTATGTGATTTAGTCTGGCGTCTTCTTGAAGGAGTTGTCACCAAAGTCTAAGGGAGCCTCAAGTATTTCATCATTCTCAATGCTCATGCCTTGTAAATTGCCACTTGGAACTCTGGTCACCTCATGTGCATGTGCCACCAGTTTGAACTGACAGTGGCAAGCTGTGGTGAGGGTTACTACGAGCCAAATCCAGCTGGCTGAATTCTGCAGTGGGGTGCTGGTGCGCAAAGATGCTGTCATCAGGAGCTTTACCTTGAGATCTTGAGTGGGTTCTAGGAACATTTAACAGTTGGCTCCATAAGACACTGTCTCTTCAAATAGTCTCAGGCATTCACCTAAGCATTCAAACAAGTTACAGAAGTAGTACTCTTAGTATGTGTGATGTGCCCCAGGTTGGTGGTGACATTGTCAAGGAATGTTGCAGCAGTCCAGGCCAATTAAATAGAGCCATTAAAGTACCAGTGACTTTTTTTTTTAATGAAGTCTTGCTCTGTCTAGTGGGCAGTGTCACGATCTTGGCTCATTGCAACCTCTGCCTCCTGGGTTCAAGCGATTCTCCTGTCTCAGCCTCTCAAGTAGCTGGGATTACAGGCGTATGCCACCACACCTGGCTAATTTTTGTATTTTTAGTAGAGACAGTTTCGCTGGTCTTGAACTACTCTCAGGTGATCCACCCACCTAGGCCTCCCGAAATGGTGGGATGACAGGCATGAGCCACCACACCTGGCCTCTAGTGACTTAACATTCAATTTGCTACTGACAGTGAATGGAAAAGCTCCCAAAGGGGCCTGCAACAGTAGATACGCATCTTTCCTTGTTGAGCCACTAATATACTGCAGCTGAGCAGGTTGTCTAGTCTGCAGCCATACCATGGTGGGAGCAGGGTATGAATCGGAAGCCTCATCCCTGCTTAGAAAAGAATCCCAGGAGACAGCAACTCTTAGCCTCCTACAGGGATGGGGCAGGGAGTGGAGCTGCCTTACGGTAGTGCCTTCCAGGCCTCCACCCTCAGTTCCAAGAGGCCCAGGTGCGCTGTGTGCCCTGTGGCCTATGAGAGGACGTGTAATTTCTAAGGTGCCTTGGTAGAGCCATTTCCCTGCAACTAGCCCAATGGTATCACCTCAGATTAGGTAAAAATTTTAGATATAAATCCTAAGTTGTGGTACAGTTGTGTAGAGAAGCTGAAAAAGCAACTTTCCTATGAAAGGGGACATTTATCTGGGGCTGGGGATTTGCTGCAAAGGTCAGCGGCAGCAGAGCATGCTTGGGATTTGAAGGTTGCATCAGGGAGGGTGAGGGCAGGGGGCCTGTAGGTGCAGCAGGAGGAGCCCTGGTGGAGGAAGGCATGGTGAAACTGATGAGATAATGAGAGCGAAACTTAACCAGGGCCGGGAAGGTTTCCTCAGTCTCCAGCAGGCTTGAGTTGGTGGGGGCCCCTCCTTGCTGTCCTTCCATTAGGGACCTCCGCCTTTGTTCATGTACCTGTTTTACCAGTCAGACCCTGTAAGGAGCAAGCCCTGGGGAAGCTGCAGATAGAGCTAGCACTTGTCCTGCCTTCTGAGGAGCAGGCCATGACTGACTGACTGGCTTTTCCCTGGGGTTTGAGTAGGAGCCACTGAATTCAGTGCTGGAAGGGCCCAGAAGTCTGTTGACCCAGGAGGGAACTTCCTTTGCAGTGATGTCATCTCAGCTTCAGTTTAATAGATGTAAAGTGAAAATAATAGTAACTCTTAAATGGGTCACGAGGATCAAATGAGGTGATGCATGGCAAATTTGTGCAAACTACCAAGGAAGGACGCCCAGGGTCCCAGCAACCAGCAGCAGCTAAAGCGAGGGTGGGCAGATTCCTCCCCGCCCCCCCCTCCACCGCCCTGCGGCCAAATCTCTGAGCTAAGAATGGTCTTGACATTTTTGACTTGGTTAGTGAGGGGGAAAAAAACCCCAAAAGAGTATAATTACATGACAGACGAAAAGTTTGTGAAGTTCAGATTTTGGTGACCTGAAGATTTTACCGGAACACAGCCATGTTGGTTCCATTGGTTGGCTTGACTCGCTGAGGGCTGGGGGTGCTGGGGAAGTGAAACTGAAAAGAGAGATGAGCTGGCAAGAGTCTGGGTAAGAATCCCCAGACTTGAGTGTAGGTTTGGGAAACCCTTCAAAAACACCAGCCCAACAGCCTGGGGGTGGGGAGGGGGCCACGCTTGTCAGAGCTTGGAAAGACTGAATTTGAATTTGCCCAAGAGGAGCTCCAGGTCTAGCCCAGGGTGGAGCCACAGGCCACCCACTTGGAAATTTGGGGATTTTTCAGGCCAGTGCCCTCTTATCCCAGATAGTGCATGACTCAGTTTTATTAGGTACTTGAATAAGTACTTTCAGTTTTACCAAGAATGTATTCACTTTAAGGTATTTGAGAGAAAAAAATAACCTAACGGCAGTGGCTCATGCCTGTAATCCCAGCACTTTGGGAGGTCGAGATGGGTGGATCGCAAGGTCAGGAGATCAAGACCATCCTGGCTAACACGGTGAAAACCCATCTCTAATAAAAATACAAAAATTAGCCAGGCTTGGTGGCACGCACCTTCCTGGGAAGCTGAGGCAGAAGAATTGCTTGAACCTGGGAGGCGGAGGTTGCAGTGAGCTGAGATCACACCACTGCACTTTAGCCTGGGCGACAGAGAGAGACTCCATCTCAAAATAAATAAATAAATAATAAATAAATAATAAATAACCTTAACTTGCATATGGATTACTTTAAAAAGTGGGATGACTGAAAGACAATAGTTAAACTTGTGCTTATGAGTACAACAAATCTCAAAGGCAGCACATGAATGACTGAAGTTTGGGAATTCTGGAGTCTGCCCTCTGACCTGCCTGTATGAGGGAAGGGGTGAAAGAGAAATGCCCCCAGTCTGTTTGTAGGATGAGAGAGAAATGTGTCCATCTGACCTTTGATGAAAGAGTTGCCCCAGTGTTGCTAGAGAATGGGTGTGACCTGCCCTAGTCGGTCCTGGGATGAGAAAGAACTTTTCCCAGTCTGCCTGGAGGCTAAGAGAACTGCACCCCTCCCTCTTCTTCCAGGAGGAGGGCACCAAGTGTCAGGAATGCAGTGTTTGGAGATTTTGGCCACTGCCCACATGCGGTGGCTCCCCAAATGTGCTGCCTCATCTTCAAAGCACAGGGACTGCACAAAGTCATATGCCTGGTCCTCACTGCAGTTTATGGGGTATCGGCCGGATGCAAGTACAAGGCAGAGGACAGTTACCAGCACAGGGGTCCCACTGAAAGCCAGCCCCATGCAGAAGATGCTCTAGGGTCCTCTGTCCCTCCCCCGTGGCTGGGGTGGAGAACTGCAGTGCTAGGACCACTGGCCCTTGGCAGGTCATATGAGAAGCTTTGCTCATCTACACCCCAGTGTGACCTTCACACTTCAAAGAAGGCTGTTACCCCCACCCCAAAGGCCTGGGCATTAGGATCCTTTCTCATTTTTGTATTAAGGTACAATGTACATACAGTAGATCGCATCTAGTGTTCAGTTCTGACTTGACAGACACACACAGCTGGGTAACAAAGATCATGTCAAAAAAATCTTTAAAGTCCCACAGGTGACTCTAAAGTGCTGCCAGGGTTGGAAACCAACCCACGGAGTCTTGTCTCCTGCTTGTGGGTGGAGGGGAGCTTCCGAAGGAGGCCAGCAAAGAACCCTGCAGAGCTGGGAGGATCCAGCATCCGGCCCCTCGGCCCTGGCGTGCAAGCGGGCCAGACCGTTAGGCACAGCTCCCTGTGGGGCACAGGGACAGGAAGCAGGTTTTAGAGCACCTCAAGGGGGAGGGAGTAACAAGTGGGGAGGGCAGCCCCTCCCAGGACCAGAACCCACTTCCTACTTCACACCAGCACTGGAGGAGGCTGGTGGGGCGGGGGTGCAGGGGCCTTCCCCAGCCTTCTCTTCCCCTTCTTTTCACTGCCCTGCCGGCAGGCACAGGAAGGTGAGGTAACCTGCTCTGAGTGTTTCCAGCCGGCAGGATGGAGGACGAGGAAGGCTCTGAGTATGGCAAACCTGACTTCGTGCTTTTGGACCAAGTGACCATGGAGGACTTCATGAGGAACCTGCAACTCAGGTAGGTCCCCCGCAGGCTCCCCTCCCCCAGGGTCTCCCACCTCAAGTCCTTGAAGAAATCTGAGGGAAAAAGGAAGGCACGCTGCTGTCCAAGGAGGGGGCAGAGGCACATACCCACCCAGACCAGCTGGGACAGAAATGAGCTCCTCAAAGCATGGCCCCAGGGGACAGGAACAGACAAGAAAGCAACTGTCCCTGTCAGGGGGGTCGAGTCAGCACTGGAGCTACCCACCACCCTACCCTGCCCCACCCCTGCCTCCCACACAGTCCAGGCATCTTCTGCCCCTTCTTTCCTGCCCAATGGGGCCAGGGCATGACACTTCTCGGAGAGACAGCCATCAGGCACTCTCTGTCCAGGAGGCACCAGGGGCTGTGCCCTCCTTCCAGCCACTTCCCGGTCAGTTGTTGATGCTACCTCGAGTCATCTCATGCATGGGGTCTGGCCTGAGTCCTGGGGACACTGAGATGAAGCAGTCAGGCCCCACCCTAGGGTCCAAACAATCCCACCGGGTGAGGTGTTGCTCTTGTGGGGTGCACGGAGTATCACAGGACACAGTTGGTAGAAGTGATATTGGAGCCCAATTACCATCAAGGAGGGCAGGTGGAGGGCAGGGAGAAGCCCGGGAGGTGGGGGCATGGCACAGTAGGGTGGCTGTGCAGATAGCTGGGCTTCATGCCAGGATTCCCAGGGAGGAACAGAAGGCCTCCTGCGGTATCCTCGGGAAGCTCCCTGGGCAGCGCCTGGGGACCAGGAGCCCCGATAAGCTCAGAAGTCGAGAGACCGCAGGCCTGGCCCAAGGAGAGGAGGGCTAGCCAGGAAATGAGCTAAGCACTTTGTGTGCATTGTTCTACTCATTCTTACAAAATGAGCTTATGAAACACTGTCCTCTCCATTTTGATGATGAGAACACTGAGCCCTGGAGACGTGGGTGACTTGCACCCCCACCCCCAGCTTGTAGGAGGGCAAGAGTTAGACCCAGGAAAACCCATGTCAGAGGTGGTGGAGAAAGAGGAACCTCAGGACAGGCCCACCCAAGACAGGCTGCCGGGAGACAGGGAGGGGTGGGTACCACACACCAAGGGGAGATGGGTCTGAGGGGCAGGCCTGCCAGTCCTCCTCCCAGGGCCAGAAAGGTCAGAGAAGGACAGACATCTGTCCCCACTGATGACCAAGTTTGTGAAGGGAAGGGTCAAGAAGTCTGAGGCTGTGCCAGGGGAGAGGCAGCAGCCACTGGCCACAGGCTCGGGCGTGGGGGTGCAAAGGCAAGTACATCGGGTGCTGGGCACTGTTGCCCCAACCCCCTCCCTGTCATCTGGGTGGGGCTGGGTGGGGTTCCCTTCTGTCTCTGGGTTCCCGCCCAGGCCTTGAGACAGGAAACAGCCAAGGAGGCCCCTCCTTCTCCTCCCAGCCCAGTCACGCCTTCTCAGCCCCATCTCCCCATCTGCCCTGCGGGGTTCATCCCGGGAGCCAGCCCTGACTCGCAGCGCCCAGTGCAGTCTGGGCAAGTCTGTTCCCTTTGCAAAATGGGTGGTCATGATTCCAGTGACCTTGGGACCCCTGTGGAGAACACTGTGGACCCCAAACTCTATGCTGCAATGGGGACAGGCTCCAAGTGGCTCAGCTCACCCAGGATGGCACCAGGGAGATGCGAGGTCAACACCTGCCCCCTTCCCTTCTCCATTCTCAACCCCTCGCGGTGGGAGTGCTAGCCTACTGGGGCCAGGCCCTGCTGTGGGCTGTGGCGAGAGGCCTGCGGGTGCCCATAAGCCTGTGAGTGCTGAGGTCTGCCCCTGCTGTGTCCAGGTTCGAGAAAGGCCGCATCTACACCTACATCGGTGAGGTGCTGGTGTCCGTGAACCCCTACCAGGAGCTGCCCCTGTACGGGCCTGAGGCCATCGCCAGGTACCAGGGCCGAGAGCTCTATGAGCGGCCACCCCATCTTTATGCCGTGGCCAACGCTGCCTACAAGGCAATGAAGCACCGGTCCAGGGACACCTGCATCGTCATCTCAGGTATCTGTCCCAGCAGCTGGGCGCCCCCTACCCTCGGCATCTTCATTTGTGAACATTTGGGAGGGCCATTAGAGCATCTCCTGCACCCTGTGTCGTGGTGGGGGCCCTAGGACCCCATCTTGCCAGTCTTTGGGGTATGAATGGACACAAGGGAGCTGCGCTAAGAGAGCCAAGCTGGCTGATGCTGTCGACTCTGGTCTTTCTGGCAGGGGAGAGTGGGGCAGGGAAGACAGAAGCCAGCAAGCACATCATGCAGTACATTGCTGCCGTCACCAACCCAAGTCAGAGAGCTGAGGTGGAGAGGTGAGTGGCAACCGGCAGCCCGGGGCCTCAGCATGGCAGGCCAGAGACCTCAGTATGGCCGGAAGGGCTAGCTCTAGGGGCAAGAGACAGGAACTGGAGCCTAGCTCAGGCCAAGTTCAGCAGGAACTTGGGAAGTTTCCAGGTAACGCCAACAGACCCAGAGGTGAGACAGGCTGACCCATGCCAAGGACTTCTCCAGTGGGTGGGTGAGACCTAGCCCAGGGACATGGGCCACCAGCTGGGAGGAGGGAGCAGCGACTGGTAGGGTGAGGATAAGTGCAACAGGGGCTAGAGACGCCTGAAATGGCTCATGGACAGGGGAGCAGGCTCCCCATGGGGGATTCCATGGAAACCTGGAGAAGCTGGTGGGCCTCGGCCAGGATGGCCAAGCATGCCAGGTGGCTGTGTGGGTGATGGCCAGGAGCCTGCAAACCAGGAAACCAGGGCTGTCCCTTATGGAAGCAGCTTCCTGTGTCCTCGCCGGTCTCTTCTTGTTAAGAGGCAGTAAGATGGGTGAGATGGGATTCAGGGGGGACAAGCACTGTCAGTTCCTGAGCACGTATGGCCAGCACCACTGCCCACCCCTGCAGCTGGAGGTCTAAGGCCCGGTGGTCAGAACGGCCCCTCCTCCCCAGCCTGCAGCTGAGGCCCGGGAGGGAAAGAGGTAGCCATGAGAAACAAGGACCTCAGTGCTATACAGACCGTGCTGAGCACAGCCAGCTTGGCAAGTGCATTTCCCAGCCTCTCGGAGGTGAAGTGACCATCACACAACCTCAGAGGCAGCATTGGGCGAGGCCAGGCCATTGGCTCCGTCTCAGCAAGTTCAGAGGAACCCATCCTGAGATGCTGTGACTTCTGTGGGGAAGACTTGGGGGCAGGGACAGCATTTCCCAGATGGGAAGCCTTTGCCTTGAGCCCCAGCCCCTCTGCCCCCACAGGGTCAAGGACGTGCTGCTCAAGTCCACCTGTGTGCTGGAGGCCTTTGGCAATGCCCGCACCAACCGCAATCACAACTCCAGCCGCTTTGGCAAGTACATGGACATCAACTTCGACTTCAAGGGGGACCCGATCGGGGGACACATCCACAGCTACCTCCTGGAGAAGGTGGGCAGGTGGGCTGAGGAGACCCCCATGGGGAGCCTTGGCTAAGACCCATCCCAGGCCTGGGAATGGTGCAGCTTAGGAGGGCTAGGCTCTCTCTCCCTGTGGCCCTTCTCTGGGCCTCAGTGTCCTCATAGGGCTCTCTGACCCCCAGCCTGCCTTGCACCTGGGAATTCCCAGGCCTGAGTCCATCTGCCCCTCTCTCCTCAGTCTCGGGTCCTCAAGCAGCACGTGGGTGAAAGAAACTTCCATGCCTTCTACCAGGTAAGCCACTGAGGACAGGGGGAGGAGGAAAAATGGGATGGGGAAGGGGAGGGCAGCAAGCCAGCCAGCTTGTGACCCTTCCGTCGCTACCCCAATTCCCCCTCTCTGCCCACTCAATCCACCTAGCCCATTGTCCCCACTCCCCACCACACGCACCCCAACCAGCACCCCACACCCCAGAAAAAGAGGGTGTGAGCTCGTGGGGAACAAATTCAGGGTGTCCCCTTTATCTGAGACACTTGCAGATGAGGGCTCTCTGGAACCCAGAAAGTGTCTCTGTGAACAATAAGCTCCTCACTGAGGTGGACATCCTCTGGGATGCAGGCAGTGTCTCTACTGGTATCAGAGCTCAGCCCTGAAATGGTGCTCCTGGGGACACAGGCATTGACTCTGAGCACCTCTCTGAGATAAGCTCTCCCAGGGACTGTCTCCACAAGGTTTGACGCCCCACTGAGGTGGGAGCTCCCTGGAAACAAATAGCATCTCTGCAGTCTCAGAGCTTGACACTGAAGTGGAGCTCCCTGGCACCCCATTGGTGTGTTCCCAAACTCTGGGCTGCCCACCGTGTCCCCTGGGACACAGGCAGTGTTTCCACAGACGCCGAACTGCCCCACTGAACTGGGAGCACCCTGGGACTTGGGCAGTGTCTCTAGGGACCTGGAGCTCCCCACCGAGGTAGGAGTTCCCTGCAGTACAGATACGGTCCCAGCAACTCCCAGCTCCCAGTGCAGCCCGAGCTCCCCGGGACGCAGCAGTGTCTCCACAGACTCGGGGCTACGTTCTGAGGCCTGAGCTCCCTGGTCCACAGGCGGCCTTTCCAAGGACTCTGAGCTCCTTGCTGAGGTGGGAGCTCCCTGAGACAAACACAGTGTCTCACAGACTCTGCTCCCCGTGAGACTGGAGATCCCTGGGTGGCGGGCAGGGTCTCCAGAGACTAGGAACCACCCACTGAGGTGGAAGCTTTCTGGGATGCGGAAGTGTCTTTAAGGACTCTGAGCTTCCATGGTGTGGTGCTCCCTGATGGCTCTGACTTCCCACTGAAATCACACTGCCTGGGACACAGGCAGTGTCTGTAAGGACTCAGCTCCACTGAGGTGGGAGCCCCCTGGGAACTCTCCAGTGAGTCTGCGCTGAGGTGGGAGCTCACTGGGAAACCAGCAGCGTCTTTGTGGACTCTGCGCTTTCCTTGAGGTGAAAGCAGCCTGAGACCCTGGCAGTGTCTCCAAAGACTGAGCATCCCCCTGGTGGGAGGCCCTGGGAACACAGAGGGCGCCTCCCCAATCACAGCACTCACAGAAATGAAGCTCCCTGGGACTCTGGCAGGATCTCTTTCTCTCTCTCTCTCGCTTTTTTTTTTTTTTAACATCATTTATTGCTAACATGAATTCAAAGCAAGTATACAGTTTTTTGATACTAGAACAAATCAGGAAATCAAGACATGATTGCCATCATAAAATCTTAATCTTCAGAGAACAACGTTTCCACAAGGTTGGCCTGAAGACACTCAGATTCTACCAGTTTTTGACGTGTTCCATACTTAAGTCGTGTAGGCACTGCTGTTACTATCAGGTTTTTTTCTGAAGCCATTATTTGGAGCTTTCCAATAAGGCTTGTCTCCTACTTGGCAGTAGATGAACACACATCCTTCACGAACGTGCTTCAGCCCCTCTCGTGTGACTGGTTCAGCCTGCACGCAGTCGGGGCACCAGCTTTCCCCTCTAGTGTCCTTAGAACCCAAAAAGGAGGCGAAAATGGTCTTGCCATTGTGCTGCTCCACCGCCCAGTGGAACCCGAAGCTGGACACACTCACCTCCTCTTAGTGGGCCATTGGCATGACTTGGAGCTGCTGCAGGCGGGGCCCACGTGGGCCTCTGGCAGGGTCTCTACAGACTCTTACCTCCCCACTGAAGTGTGAGATTTTGGGACGTGGGCAGGGTCTCCCTGGACTCACAGTTCACGATTGAAGAGGGAGTTCGCTGGCACATGGCAGTGTCTCTAATGACTCTGAGCTCCCCGATGAGGGGATTGCCCCCTGGGATGTTGCCAGGGTCTCCGCAGACTCTGAGCTCCCCATGAGATGGGAGCTCCATGGAATTTGGGCAGGGTCTCCGTGAACTATGAACTCTCCACTGAGGCAGGAGCTCCCTGGGACACGGAGTTTTTTTCACAGACTCTGAACTCCTATGAAATGGAGCTCTTTGGAGCATGCACAGTGTCTTTAAGGACTCTGAGCTACCAACCATCGTGGGAGCTCAGTGGGACACGTGAAGCAGTGTCTCCATGGACTCTGGGCTGCCCACTCAGGTGGGCCTGGTCTTGGACACAGGGAGTGTCTCTGCCAACTCTGGGCTCTGCTCTGAGGTAAGAGCCCCCTGGGACAGGGAAATATGTCCTTGGCTTTTGAACTCCCACCAAAGTGGAGCTCACTGGGACAGTGGTGTGTAGGGCCACAGCCCTACAGGGTCATGGGGTGTCCCCTATCACTGTGCTGAGGCACTGGATCTGAAAAGTAAAGAGACAGGACACAGACAGACTGGAAAAGACAGCTGGACTCAGGGGGCCACGCCACTTACAAACCGTGACAGGCAAGGCCACAAACGCCCAGAAGTGTCTGTATTTATTGGGTACGAGACAGGGGGAATGATAGTGAGTGAGGTCATCTTAAAGGACAGTGATAGAGTCAAGACAATCACATGAGCAATAAGCAAGAGGTCCACCCTCATTAGGTCACCGAGGCAAGGAGGAGGGCTGTGCGCAGTGAAGAGGGTGCAGTGTGCGACGTCTCTATCTAGAGGCAGGCTACTTCTAGGGAATTCTACAGGAGGTTACTTTGAGCGGCAACAGAGCTGACGAGGTCCATGGCCACCTGCTGGCAGCTTCCAGTGATTTCTATAGGGGGATGATCTGAATCAGCACAGTAGCTAGAGAGCTGACAAGTTATACAGTCACCAAGTGCGGTTATACTGGAGGAGTTTTAAGCCCTCGGAGGCTCACAGGATTGCTGGTCTGATGGCGGTCTTCCGCAAGAACTGGACGCAAGGTGCTACAACTCCTTTTTCAGGAGGAGAGGCTCTTGCTCCAAGCCTACCATACAGCAGGGTATCTTTACAATACTGAATGCTGCTGCCTGGGTCAAAGATTCTTGTCCTGGTATAACTGTTTTTCCCTTAAATCATGCTCTGCACTCTGTCTGCACTAGACATTCCTCCAACTATAAGCAAGACATACTTATAAATATATAGCTGTTTATCCCTTATTCCTCTGACTATGAACTACGATATAATTATATATATATATATATGGAAATAACTGAGTAGTAAGATATTCTTCAGGCACTAATTATTCCAACTATAAACTAATACATGATTATATATGAAGAATTATATAAAGGAAACAACTGAGTAATAACACTATAAACTAGGATATTCTTCAGGCACTAATTGTGCCGGGGATCTGCTTAGCTCTCCTTCCTCAGTGCCCAGATGTGGGGCTTACCCACAGTGGCAGTGTGTCCATGGGTTCTGAGCTCCCACTGAAGTGGAGCTCCCTGGGACTCAGGCAGTGTCCAAGAACTCTGAGTTTCCCTCAACCCCCTGGAACACAGGAGGTGTCCATGCAGACTCTGAGCTTCCACGAAGTGGGGCTGTCTGGGCCACTGGCGGTGTCCATATGGTCTTTGAGCTCCTCACGGAGCTGAGAGCTCCCTGGGACATGGGCAGTGTCTCCATAGACTCCACTCCCCTCTGAGGTGGAAGCTCTCTGCGACATGACCATTGTCTCTGTGGAATCTGAGCTTCCCACTGGGGGGAGCCCTTGGGACACAGGGCAGCGTCTCCACAGACTCTGAGCTCCCACTGAAGTGGAGCCCTCTGGAATAACAGCAAGATCTCCATGGACTCTTCCCTCCAGTGAAGTGGGAACTTTTGGGACATAGGCAGTGTCTCTATGGACTCTGAGCTCCCTGCTGAGGTGGGAGTTAATGCGGCACCGGTCGTGTCTCCACAGACGCTGAGCCCCCTAGGATGTGGGCTCTCCCTGGGAAGAGAGCCATGTCTCCACAGAACTGAGCTGCCTACTGAGGTGGGATCCCCCTGGGTCTAGGGCAGTATCACCACAAGGTCTGAGCTCCCCACCAAGATGAGATCTGGCACAAAGACAGTGTCTTCACGGCAGAGTCATAGCTCCCACTGAAGTGGAGCTCCGTCACCCACTGAACAGCAAAACGGAGCTCACTGGCACACAGAAAATGTTCACACTGTCTGACCTTCCTCCGTCTTTGTTGGTTCAATGCTGGAAGGAAGCACAAGTCTGTTTGTTCTCCTGCCTCTGTGTGTGTACGGGGGAACATCCTGGGAGCTTATTTGTCTAAAGGGTGTCTGTGTCCTCTAGTTGCTGAGAGGCAGTGAGGACAAGCAGCTGCATGAACTGCACTTGGACAGAAACCCTGCTGTATATAATTTCACACGCCAGGGAGCAGGACTCAACATGACTGTGCACAGTGTGAGTGTGAGGGGCACCAAGGGCTCAAATTGGGCTCAGTGTCAGGGCCTGAGTGTGGTGGCAGGGAATGGGCAGCACTCAGCACAGGCCAGGGTAATGTGAACTGTTTGGGTGAGTGGGGAGGGTGCTCGGGACGGAGGGAAAATGGCTGATGGAGGGGACAGAGTGCAGGGGTGAGCAGGTGCTGAGGCTGGAGGAATCAGGGTTCAGGGAGGGGACAGGGGACAGGGGTGATCAGGTGCCTGGGATGGAGGAATCAAGGTTCAAGGGGGACAGGTGTCCTGGGCTCAGTGTGGCTTTGGAGTGATGGATCCTTCTCCCCTAGGCCTTGGACAGTGATGAGCGGAGCCACCAGGCAGTGATCGAGGCCATGAGGGTCATTGGCTTCAGTCCTGAAGAGGTGGAGTCTGTGTATCGCATCCTGGCTACCATACTGCACCTGGTGAGTCTGGCTCAGAGGTCTGGGAGGGCTACCTCCCCACCGGGGTTTCCCAGCTACCTCCCCACGGGGTTTCCAGGAGGCACCCAAGGAGGAGGAGGAGACTGGCTGGAGATTCCCCAGCAATGTGGCTGGGCTGACTGTCTCTTCTGAAGAAACTGAGCTGCTTGAGTGATAAGCTCAGTTGGTATGTGGTACAGAGCCCATTCTTAGGGCCAGGGCGGCCGAGCACAGTAAAAGCTGAGCATCATACAGACCGCCTCTTAGTGCAGTCATGTGTGGCTTTGGGTGCATTACTCAGTGCCTCTTGGCCTCAGTTCTCTCAGTACTGCAGGGCTCCTCTGGCTGCTGGGAGGATGCAATGGGGTCATTCACATATCATTTGGACTCAAGGCCTTGGCAAAGACTCCGGTGTACCCCTTCCCCCAATCTCTGGCTGTGCCTGTGCCCATGGTGGCCAGCTGACCACGCTGGTCTGAGAAGGAGCTGGGCTCCACTGCATCCATGTCCCCTGCTCTCCGTCCTCCTTCCTGTCCAAAGTTGTCCAGGCTCCTTTGGGACGTGGAGCCTGGACTGTTCATGGTTTTCCCATCACCAGGGAAACATCGAGTTTGTAGAGACAGAGGAGGATGGGCCACAGAAGGAGGGCCTGGCAGTGGCCGAGGAGGCACTGGTGGACCATGTGGCTGAGCTGACAGCCACACCCCGGGACCTTGTGCTCCGCTCCCTGCTGGCTCGCACAGTTGCCTCAGGAGGCAGGGAACTCATAGAGAAGGGCCACACTGCGGCTGAGGCCAGCTACGCCCGGGATGCCTGTGCCAAGGTACTTTGGGGGCAGGCACAGGGAGGGAAGTCCAGGAGGTCTTCATGGGGGAGGCCAGTCCAGAGGCAGCAGGAAGCATGGTGTTCCTATCCCGCAGGCTGTGTACCAGCGGCTGTTTGAGTGGGTGGTGAACAGGATCAACAGTGTCATGGAACCCCGGGACCGGGACCCTCGGCGTGATGGCAAGGACACAGTCATTGGCGTGCTAGACATCTATGGCTTCGAGGTGTTTCCCGTCAACAGGTGGGTGGCTGGCCAACCACGTCTCCACCTCTGATGCCCAGCGGCCTTGCCCACTTAGTCCTGGAAACCTTGGCTGGGGCTGGGCAGCAAGAATGTGTGGGTTTCTCCCAGCTGGTTCCTGGGCCCAAGGCTCATGGCTCCCAAGCCTGCCTCAGCTGCATCCCCCGGCCATTGGTGCCCTGATGGAAGGCAGAATTACGAGGGATGAGTAACTCCTGGTTGTGACTCCCATGTCCACTCCAGAATGCACATGCAGGAGGTGTGGGTGGAGTAAAGGGGGAGTCCAGGGCAGGGAAGCCACATGGGGTGCTGGCACCAGAACCCTCCATGAACATTACCAGAGATGTTCAGGAGTTACCAGCCATTACCATGCACTCCACAAGCAGCAACCTCTCCTCTGAAAAGCCCACCCCACCCCCAGCTTCGAGCAGTTCTGCATCAACTACTGCAATGAGAAGCTGCAGCAGCTATTCATCCGGCTCATCCTGAAGCAGGAGCAGGAGGAGTACGAGCGCGAGGGCATCACCTGGCAGACTGTGAGCACTGTGGCCTGGAGGGCGGGCAGGTGGCAGGGTGTGGAGGGGCCTCAGCCCCTGGGGAGGGGCCCGGACTGGCCTGGCAGGTGGCTGAGTGTAGGGCGGAGGAGGGGAGGTGGCCTGAAGGGTCTTAGGAGCCTCTCTGCTGGCTGCATCCGTCCCAGGTTGAGTATTTCAACAACGCCATCATCGTGGACCTGGTGGAGCGGCCTCACCGTGGCATCCTGGCCGTGCTAGACGAGGCCTGCAGCTCTGCCGGCACCATCACTGACCGAATCTTCCTGCAGACCCTGGACACGCACCACCGCCATCACCTGCACTACACCAGCCGCCAGGTGCCCCCAGCTGTCCCAGTGCTGCCACAGTGGGCTGGTGGGACCTGTCCCACAGGCACCACACTGCCCACGCTCGTGGGCCCTGGGTGGGGACCCAGCTTTGGTGCCATTGTCATCACTGTGGTGACCTTCCCTGCCCTGGCGGTGGGGAGGCAGGGCTATCCCCCCACACACACCTTTTGTGCCTTGACCCGTGTGTTCCCATAGCTCTGTCCCACAGATAAGACCATGGAATTTGGCCGAGACTTCCGGATCAAGCACTATGCAGGGGACGTCACGTAAGGGCCCCCTCCCATCACATCCCTGGCCTTCCCACAGGCACCATGGCATGTGTCATGGGGCAGGAGTGCTTCAGGAAGTGGCTGGGAGACAGGTGTTATGGCCCCTTCTGCCACCTCATCCCTTTAAGACACTGAAAACATGCCCGACAGCAGATTTACAAGTGAAGAGCAGGAAACAGGGTTTGAGGATAGCGGTTAATCATGGCTGCATTCTTCTGACAGCTTTTAAAAAAAATACCCATGTTTCATGTCTGGGCCCAACCCTATACAAGCATCTGTGGGATGGGGGGGCTGCAGGCTGGTGACATGGGGGTGGGAAGGGAGCAGAGGGTGCAGAGGGGGTCAAGATTCTGCATTTCTAACAAGCTCCCAGGTGAGGCCTCACTACCATACTTAGAGCACACTCCCAGTACCAAAGCCTGGGTGTCCTTCAGAGGTTGTCATGATGACTATTAATTTATGTGTTGCTTTCCACATCCCAAATGATTAAGGTGACTCACAGAGAGGTGCAAGTATTTCATGAGAACTTCTCAAGGAGAGGAAATAGAGTAGATGTTGATGGCAAAAAAGCCCAATGTCATCTACATGTATCTGTTCACAAAATCTACGCCCTGCCTGCATGAGGTGGTTCGCGCCTATAACCCCAGTACTTTGGGAGGCTGAGGTGGATGGAACACTCGAGGCCAGGAGTTCAAGACCAGCCTGGCCAACATGGCGAAATCCCATCTATACTAAAAATACAAAAATTATCTGGGCATGGTGTCATGTGCCTGTAATCCCAGTTACTCGGGAGGCTGAGGCACAATAATTGCTTGAACCCAGGAGATGGAGGTTGTGGTGAGCTGAGATCGTACCACTGCACTCGAGCCTGGGCAACAGAGTGAGACTATTTCTCAAAAAAAAAAAAATATATATATATATATATATATATATCTCCATTCCTTGAGCCTTCACAGGTGCTACAGGTGGAGCCAAGATTTGGCACTAATCTTTCTTTTTTTTTTTTTTTTTGAGACGAAATCTCCCTCCCAGACTGAAGGGCTCCTGCAACCTCCTATGTTTAAGCAGTTCTCCTGTCTCAGTCTTTTGAGTAGCTGGGATTACAGGTGCACGCCACCATGCCTGGCTAATTTTTTTTTTTTTTTTTTTTAGTAGAGACGGGGTTGGCCAGGATGTTGGCCAGGATGGTCTTGATCTCCTGACCTCATGATCTGCCCATCTCGGCCTCCCAAAGTGCTGGGATTACAGGCATGAGCCACTGTGCTGGTTCTGGCACTGACCTTTCTAGCAGTCCAAGAACTAGACAGTGATTTTGAGGCTTTCAGTGTCCACACATCAAAATAGACCTAGGACTCAGGAGTTCCTAGTCATAGCTATGGACAGTAGCCGCTGTTTATCAAAACTCAGTAGGCACTGTTCTGAGCAACTGATGTACACTGAGGCACAGAGAGGTTGAATGGCTTAGGCAAGGTCACACAGCATGCATATGGTAGATGCAGGACTCAGTGCTAGGACATCTGGCTTTAGAGCTGGGGGCTTAACCACTTAACTCAACTTCTAGGAGAGAAATGTCTCCTGAGGGAGGGAGTCTTAGGTGATGAAAGAGAAAGCAGGTGTGAGGGGGAAAGAGAGGAGCCAAGGCAGAGGGAGGAAGAGAGACTGATGGGAAGAGAGTGGGGCTGCTGGGGTTATCAGCACTCTGGCCTGGCAACCCCCACCCCTGCTCCCTCACTGGCCCTGGCTTCTGGCAGGTACTCCGTGGAGGGCTTCATCGACAAAAACAGAGATTTCCTCTTCCAGGACTTCAAGCGGCTGCTGTACAACAGGTGAGCATGGCTTGCTGGGCACCAAAGGGAGGGCCAGGGCCCTGGCGTCCCAGAGACTCTGGGGTCTGACCCCCACCCCCACCTGATGAGTAGGGTGAGGGTCAGGCATTGACTATCGGCAGCACAGAGGCAGGCGGGGCTGCCCTCCCTGAGGGTGGGTAGGAATGTGGCCTGTGTCTGCAGCACAGACCCCACTCTGCGGGCCATGTGGCCAGATGGTCAGCAGGACATCACAGAGGTGACCAAGCGCCCCCTGACAGCCGGCACACTCTTCAAGAACTCTATGGTGGCCCTGGTGGAGAACCTGGCCTCCAAGGTATGTCCCAAACCTCCCCACCCTGGCTCTTCTGGATCCTTCTCTCTGTCCCTTAGGTGCCAAATAGGGTCCCAACCACCTCTATACACCATAGTGGTGGGGGGAGCGTTCTTGTCCTGTCTATATGAGCCACATCTGCTCTAGCAGGGGACTCCATCCACTGCACAGGTGAGACATGTGGCCTCAGGGGCTGGGCTGAGGCTTGATCAGTTATGGGGAACCCAGCTTTCTCCTTGCCCCATTGTCTCTTGAACAGGGAGGGGCTTGGGGAGACCCTGCTGGGGGGCTGGCTTGGCCCAGCCTAGCTCTTGGCAAAAACCCAGGATTCTACTGGCAGGTGGGGCCAGAGGGACAGGAAACTAGCACAAGCTTTCTTGGGAAGCTTTGGATCCAAAGTCAGAGGGGTAACAGGTGAAGGGTGGGGGAGAGGACATATTAGGGTGAACTTAGCAACAGAACATCAAGAGATGTCAGCTGTTCTTGGAAGGAGAGAAGGAAGGCAGATGGGGCGAGGCCTGCTCCTGTCCCCCTTACTCCCGGGCTGGAACCTGGCTCTGAACCTGGCCTCACTGGCCTCTGCCCAACACTTAGGACTTCCAGGGCCCTTGTTCTGCTGAGTTCCCTTGTTCCCAACTCTCCTCCTGGCCTGAGACCTTGAGGGGTTGGGAAGCCCCTGGTGTGGGGCAGGGTGCACAGTGCTGCTGGGCAGACCCTTTCCAAGTCCCCTCTGTCCCTGCAGGAGCCCTTCTATGTCCGCTGTATCAAGCCAAACGAGGACAAGGTGGCTGGGAAGCTGGATGAGAACCACTGTCGCCACCAGGTCGCATACCTGGGGTTGTTGGAGAATGTGAGGGTCCGCAGGGCTGGCTTTGCTTCCCGCCAGCCCTACTCTCGATTCCTGCTCAGGTACTGGCACCTGCCACCCATCACTCTGTAGGCCGTAGTCCCTGTGTGGAGCCCAAGGGGTAGGAGCAGAGGGTCCCCAAACAGCACATCACAAACAACAATGCAAGGAGGAACCAGCATGCTGTTGGCCTCAAGACACCAAAATGTCTGGGAGGACATGTGTGTGAGCACACGCATGTGGGGACACACAGGTGGGAACACTGGTGTGAGGACTGCATGAGGACATGTGAGGACGTGTGTATTATAGGGAGACAAGTGTGCACAGGTGTCAAAGGTGCTCCAGAAACTCACTGAGAGGATTTCTGCCCTGGGGACACTCTGTACACTGCTGTCCCCTCAGGTGTGGGGTGGGCAGGATGGGCTCCATGATCTCTCCTTGAAGGCTGGGCCACATTGCCCTATCCTGTGGTGACAGGTACAAGATGACCTGTGAGTACACATGGCCCAACCACCTGCTGGGCTCTGACAAGGCAGCTGTGAGCGCTCTTCTGGAGCAGCATGGGCTGCAGGGGGATGTGGCTTTTGGCCACAGCAAACTATTCATCCGCTCGCCCCGGACACTGGTCACACTGGAGCAGAGCCGAGCCCGCCTCATCCCCATCATTGTGCTGCTGTTGCAGAAGGTGAGGTGGGTGGGGCAGGCAGGCATCCACTATGGGGATGGGGAAAGCATGTGTCCCAGGGGCCACAAACACTCTTGTAAGTTTCACAGGCATCTCTGCTTGATGGAGATAGGCCATGGAGTGCTCAATAAATGCTTAGGGCCAGGGTTGGGGTTCAGGGTCGGGGCCTGGCTGAATTTGACTGTGTATCCCATCCCGCCTGGCCCACCCAGGCATGGCGGGGCACCTTGGCAAGGTGGCGCTGCCGGAGGCTGAGGGCTGTCTACACCATCATGCGCTGGTTCCGGAGACACAAGGTGCGGGCTCACCTGGCTGAGCTGCAGCGGCGATTCCAGGCTGCAAGGCAGCCGCCGCTCTACGGGCGTGACCTTGTGTGGCCACTGCCCCCCGCTGTGCTGCAGCCATTCCAGGACACCTGCCAAGCGCTCTTCTCCAGGTACTGCCCTCAGCCCACCACACTTTCCATTCAGCCAGCATCCACTGAACACCTGAACCCATCATCCTGGGCCTGCAGTGCCTGGATGGGAGTACACACCAGTCCCCTGACAGGTGGGAAGGGGGGTGCTGTGCCACATTAGCTGACTGTCCACATCCCACAGATGGTGCAGACCCCTGACCATCTTGGGTACTATGATGGGCATTCAAGGTCCAGGGCTGCAGCCTGCAGGGGGAGGCCCGTCAGAGCTAGGAAGTCGGGGGATTCTGCATCTGAGCAGGGTCTTGAGGGCTGAGTAGGAGTTCTCCAGAAGGAGGGGCACAGAGCATGCTCAGATGGAAGGGTTCTGGGCAGCTGCTATTCTTTGGGCCACCTTCTAGGAAGAAGTGTTAGGCACAAGGGGACGAGACCAGAGAGGCCAGCAGAGGAGACATGAAATGCAGCCAGTGCCAGGCTGAGGGCTCAGCTTCCTCCGTGGAGAGCGGGTTCAGGGAGCACAGTAACACATGGCCAGCATTGGTCTGACTGCATGCCCTCTCCCAGGTGGCGGGCCCGGCAGCTGGTGAAGAACATCCCCCCTTCAGATATGGCTCAGATCAAGGCCAAGGTGGCCGCCATGGCGACCCTGCAAGGGCTTCGTCAGGACTGGGGCTGCCGGCGAGCCTGGGCCCGAGACTACCTGTCCTCCGTAAGTGCTAGGCGAATCCAGGGCTGCCAGGGGGAAGTGGCCTGCCAAAGAGGGCTCTTGGCTAACGCTGTGTACAGGTCCCCCCAGATGTCCTCTACCAGGCCTGGGGTTGTCTGTCCTGGTGGCCCTGCACCCCAGCCCCCACCAGAGCTCTGCAAGGTCTCAACCTGGGCTTCAGGAACAGTGGCCTTTGGGAGTGGGTGTGGACGACAGGAGGGCCAGACTCAGACACAGCCTAGAAATCAACACAAGAGGGCTCTGTGCCCTCGGGAAATCCAGGGCTGCTCAGCTCACGAACATGTCTGTGACTCAGTTTCCCGAGATGAAGGACAGTTGTGCTGATTCACACAGTGCTGCCATCAACTGAGTCTGGTCCTATGACTCAATCCCAAGCAGTCCCCTCCCCTCCATCTGTCCTCAGGCTACTGACAATCCCACAGCATCAGGCCTGTTTGCTCAGCGACTAAAGACACTTCGGGACAAAGATGGCTTCGGGGCTGTGCTCTTTTCTAGCCACGTCCGCAAGGTTAGAAGCTGATGCTGAGTTTTGGGGGGGCACTTGGGAGAGACTGGAGCCAACCCCAGCACAGTCCCAGCTGCTCCTGACACTCCCAAAACTGTCATCACTGGGGAGGGGAGCCAGTAGGGACTGCCGGGGCTGGGGCCCTGGTGGGTGACAGGGCAGCACCAGCCTGGGCCCAGCCACCTCTCCCACAGGTGAACCGCTTCCGCAAGATCCGGAACCGGGCCCTCCTGCTCACGGACCGGCACCTCTATAAGCTGGACCCCGACCGGCAGTACCGGGTGATGCGGGCTGTGCCCCTTGAGGCGGTGAGCAACGTGGGTTGCGGGCAGTGCGCAGCATCTGCAAGGGGCACTGCTGGGCTGCCCGGGGCACTGCCTCAGTCTTCTCCCCCACTGTCTAGCTGTGATGGTCCAGACCATCCTAAAACTCAGCCGTTGGTGGCACCCAAATTGAAAACCCTGCAGTGGCTTCCCATGCCCACAGGGTTAAGGGTCTGGTCCTGTGATCCCCACCATCACAGCCACCTTTCCCTACACTCCCACACTCTAGCTAAGCCAAATGGTCTCCTGTCCAGACTTGTGCCCGACTGGGGGTTCTCCCACCCGGGCATGCTGGGACCTGAGTCCTCGCCACAGTGTTCAGGGCCTCCTTTGGGATATTGTCCCCCAACTCTGGAACCTTCTGCCGGGCCCTGTGGCCTACTTGCTCCCTTCATTAGCAGCTGCTATTCCCATAAATTGTCTTGCACACAAGACGGGGCAGAGATCAAGGCCAGACTACCTCTGGGTCTCCCAGAGTTTCAGGGGTCCCATGACTGTCCCAAAAGAAGGGGCAGGGATGCCGCAGCCGGCCCGCAGCCAGCGAGGTTGTTTAAAAGTAGTAAAAGTGACCTAGAACTAAAAACGGCTCCTCCAGGCGGTAGTAGCATATGCAAGAGCTCAGCAGCACAGGCGAGCAGTGGCGGCCCTATTGGACAGCAAGGATCTAGAACCCTTCGTCCTGGAGAAAATCCTATTGTGCAGCGTCCTCGCCCAACTTTCCCCCAGTCAGCAGGGCCCGGAAAGGGAGGAGGGGGGCGGTGGGGAGCTGGTAGCCCCGGCGAGGGCGGCGCTCCCGGGTGCCGGTGCGGGTTCGGGAGAGGCTTCCCGGGAGGGGGTGAGTCCGACCGGGCTGGGGTGCGGGTCGGGGCGGCTGCACCCTGACCCCGCGCTCCGCTCAGGTGACGGGGCTGAGCGTGACCAGCGGAGGGGACCAGCTGGTGGTGCTGCACGCCCGCGGCCAGGACGACCTCGTGGTGTGCCTGCACCGCTCCCGGCCGCCGCTGGACAACCGCGTCGGGGAGCTGGTGGGCGTGCTGGCCGCGTACTGCCAGGGGTAAGTGCGGGCCGGGCGGTGGCAGGCGCGGAGCCCCGGCCGCCGGGCCGCCCTGACCGCTCCTCCTGCCGCAGGGAGGGCCGCGCCTTGGAGGTCCGCGTCTCCGACTGCATCCCGCTGAGCCAGCGCGGGGCACGGCGCCTCGTGTCCGTGGAGCCCAGGCCCGAGCAGCCAGAGCCCGATTTCCGCTGCGCCCGCGGCACCTTCACCCTGCTCTGGCCCAGCCGCTGAGCGCCCGCACCCTCCGCACCCCGAGGCCACCGACTGTACGCCCCCCACGCCCCGCGCGCTGCCAATAAACCCCCTGAGTCCGCCCGCCCGCCTGCTAGCCGCTGCCGCCCCACCTGTAAGGGCTCCGGCTGCCGCCTTGGCCGGGTCGGCCCGCGCCCCGCTTACCCGCTGGGGCCCCGACTGCAGGAGGCCCGGCGACCCGGCTGGGGACAGGAGCCGCTTTCCAGAGGAAGCAGTGCCCTTTGTGCCCCCGCCTTCCCGGTCCACGTTGTTGTCCCTTGACCCTCTCCACAGGGCTCCTGGCCTTGTTCCTACTGCGCCACTGGGGAAGGCTTGGGGTTCATCTTCAGGCAGGGCTGGGGAGCACGCCTGAGGACAGAACAGCCCCGAGAGCTGTCACGGGATGTGCTGCCAAGCCGTCGAGGCCCAGGGCTGACGCTGTCCCAGCCGCGAGCTGTCCCTCCTGGATGTGGGTGTCTGAGGCCCTGGGACCGACCTCTGGAGTCTAGTAACTGAGAAACAGGCCCTGCAGCCAAACTCCCAGCCCCCGGGAAAGACCCATAGGGAGGTCTTGAGAGACACTCGAAGCCCCCGGGCTGACCACCCCTTCCCCAGGCCTACCCCAGCCTGGACCTCCGGCAGCTCTGCCAGCCTTCAGCGGCTCTCAGGCGCCAGGCCCTCAGCCCCCTCAGCCCCTCAGCCCTCTCAGCCCCCTCAGCCCCCTCAGCCCCCTCAGGCCCCTCAGCCCCCTCAGCCCCCTCAGCCCCTCAGCCCCTCAGCCCCCTCAGCCCTCATCCCTTTAGCTTCTTCGTCTTTTTCCATCAGTTGGTGTCCCCGTGCCCCCACAGCTTGCTCTTCTCCTTCTTATGGGATAACCTAAATTATCCCATACTTTAGGGGTCCAGTCTCTGTGCCTTCCGAGGCCTCCCCTGTTGAATGGCCAGGCACCTGCAGGTGCAGGGGCTCAGGGTCACCTCCGGCCTGCAGGTCTACGTCTGGCTTCTCCTGCCCTGGGGAGGGCAGCTGTCTCCTAGCCCAACCCAAAAGGCCCCGGAAGCCTCCACACAGCCAACTCCCCAGTCTGTCCCTGGCTTAGGTGGCTTCAGGACTGCTCCAGGCACCTCCCTCATAGGGCAATCAGATGTGAAGGGTCCCTTTCAATCACACAATCCTACACAGTCCTAGACGTTAGGTGGGTCCTCTGCTCTCTGCAGATCAGAGAGCCTGGCAGCATCTGCCCACTTCCCGTCTACATTCTCCTCCCTAGTGCACTGGGAGTGGGAGGAGAGCCCAAACCACCTTTGTCAAAGCTCCCCCAGATCTTTTGGAAGCCCCGCTGCCAGGCTAAGTGGAGGGCCTTAGTGATGAGTGATAAGTTTAGGGAAGTCCAGAGTGGTAGACACATCTGGGTTCCAGCTTGTGGGGGGCCACTCCCTGCTTATGCCCACAGCCTCAAAGGGAAAAAGTCATAACTGACAGGTGGTTCCTGGGGTCCTAAGATCCAGCCCAAGGGATGGGACGACTTGCTAGGAAGGGGAAGGTGACAGAAGGTTCACACGCATCACACAACACTTTGACAAACCCGTAAGTAGCATTCACCATAGTGAAAAGGAAAACTCACAAAGCACGGTAGTTATAGCACTTTGCAAATATCCCCCACCCAATACCTTTGAGGTGAGAGTTACCATTATTGCCTAGTTACTGGTAAGAAAACAGAGGTTCCATGACTTGTCTGAGGCACTGGGGGGATGATGTCAGGACTTGTGGCTACAGGTGCAGGCACAAGCGCTCCATGTCACACCAACACACTCACTTTGCAGATGGGGAGTGGTGCCTGCACACTGGGATGACGTCACTGGCTTGCATTGGACAGTGCCTAGATAGGAATCCAGCTTCTACCACTTATTCCAGTCTATCCACATTTCCCACCAATAGAGCGAGTTTACTAGAACCATCCCCTCAAATTGGTACGAGGACTACATGCCATGGCATGTGATGTCATGCACACAGAGGCAATCCTTATTCTGGGATGTGGGAAGAGGAGATCCCATACATGGGCTTGTGGGGTGGCTTCCCTTACTGCAGTGTCCAGTCCCCCAGCAGCTCTGGGGGTGGGAATGGCTATCTCCATTTTGCAGGTGAGGAAACAGAACCATAAAGGTGAACTTTTTTATTTTTTTATTTTTTTGAGATGGAGTCTCGCTCTGTCACCCAGGCTAGAGTGCAGTGGCCGGATCTCAGCTCACTGCAACCTCTGCCTCCTGGGTTCAGGTGATTGTCCTGCCTCAGCCTTCTGAGTAGCTGGGATTACAGGTGCATGCCACTGCACCCAGATAATTTTTGTATTTTTAGTAGAGATGGGGTTTCACTATGTTGGTCAGGCTGGTCTCAAACTTCTGACCTCGTGATCTGCCTGCCTCAGCCTCCCAAAGTGCTGGGATTACAGGCATGAGCCACCGCGCCCAGCTCTTTTTTTACATTTAAAGCTAAATTGGTCTCCCCTCAAAAAATGAAGTGGCAGGAGTGTACATGAGGTTAAAAAATAAAATAATTAAATAATTAAACTTAAATATGTTAATTATCCTCACGTACTCTCTTGCTGCTTCTTTATTGAAGTGTAATTTACACGCCATAAAACTCACCATTTGAAAACGTGCAATTTGGTAATCTTTAGTATATTCATAAGGTTGTGCAACCAACACCATTATCTAATTTTAGAACATTTTCATCACCCCAGAACAAAACCTATACCCATCACCCGTCACTCTTCATTGCCCGGTAGTAATTACCTACCCCTACTCTCAGCCCTTGGAAACCACTAATCTACTTTCTGTTTCTTCGGCTATGCCTATTCTGGATATTTAGTATAAATGGGATCATGCAATATATGTCCTCATCTGTCTGGCTTCTTTCACTGAGCATAATGTCTTCAAGTCTCAACCATATTGTAGCATCTGTCAGTACTTCACTCTTCTATGAGCAAATAATACTGCACTATGTGGAGACACCACATTTTGCTTATTTATTCATCGGGTGATGGACATTTGGGTTGGCTGTTATGAACAGTGGTGCTAGGAACATTTGTGTGTAAGTTTTTGTGTGGACATGTTTCCAATTCTCTTAGTATGTATCTAGGAGTGGAATCTCTGGGTCAAACGGTAATTCTTTTGTTGTTGTTGTTGTTGTTGTTTTTGTTTTTGTTTTGAGACGGAATTTGCTCTTGTTGCCCAGATTGGAGTACAATGGTGCCATCTTGGCTCACCGCAATTTCCACCTCCCAGGTTCAATCAACTCTCCTGCCTCAGCCTCCCGAGTTGCTGAGATTACAGGCATGCACCATCACACCCAGCTAATTTTGTATTTTTAGTAGAGATGGGGTTTCTCCATTTTGGTCAGACTGGTTGCAAACTCCCGACCTCAGGTGATCCACCTGCCTCGGCCTCCCAAAATGCTGGGATTACGGGCTTGAGCCACCGTGCCCAGCCATCAGATGGTAATTTCATGTTTAACTTTCTGGGGAACCACCAGATGGTTTTTCAAAGTGACAGTACCATTCTGCATTCCCACAACTAATATATGGGGTTCCAACTTCTCCACATCTGTGCCAATATGTTATTTTCTGAGGTTTTGGTGGGCTTTCTTTTTTCTGTTTTTTTTTTTTTTTTTTTTTTTTTTTTTTTTTTTCCAAGGAGTTTTGCTCTGTTGCCCAGGCTGAAGTGCAATGGCACAGTCTTAGCTCACTGCAACCTCTGCCTCCTAGGTTCAAGTGATTCTCCTGCCTCAGCCTCCCAAGTAGCTGGGATTACAGGCTCCTGCCACTGTGTCCGGCTAATTTTTGTATTTTTAGTAGAGGTGGGGTTTCACCACATTGGCCAAGCTGGTCTCAAACTCCTGATCTCAAGTGAGCCACCTGCCTCGGCCTCCCAAAGTGTTTTTTTGTTTTTTAATAACCATCCTAAAGGATATGAAGTCTTACCTAATTGCAGTTTTGATGTGCCTTTTTCTAAAAATGAATGATGTTGGGCAACTTTTTATGTGCTCATTGGCCATTCGTATATCTCCTTTAGAGGAATATTTATTCAAAATTCTTTGCCCCCATCCCACTTTTTCTTTGCTTTGCTTTTTTGTTTGTTTGTTTGTTTTTTGAGACAGAATCTTACTCTGTCGCCCAGGATGGAGTGCAGTGATGAAATCTAGGCTCACTGTAATCTGTAATCTGTATCTCCCTGCAACCTCCACCTTCCAGGTTCAAGCAATTCTCATGCCTCAGCCTCCTGAGTAGCTGGGACTATAGGCATGTACCACCATCCCCAGCTAATTTTTATATTTTTGGCAGAGATGGGGTTTCACCATGTTGGCCAGGCTGGTCTTGAACTCCTGGCCTCAAGCAATCCACTTGCCTCGGCCTCCCAAAGTGCTGGGATTACAGATGTGAGCCACCATACCCAGCCTCCCCCAGCACCCCATTTTTTTTTGTTTGATTCATGGACTATAGGCCATTCTCCAGTGGTCACCAGGGTGCTCCTTCTCCACGCAGGGAGCAGCAGGCTCTGGCCTCTGTTTGCTGTGACCTCCTCCCTGCCTGGCAGTGTGAGAGAGAAGGGGCAAGTGCTCTGGCCAGACAGCAGGTCCTATGGCCATGTGGGTATGTGGGTGCATATGCCCTGCAGGTGGGCATTGACAAACTCTTCATCCTCTCCAAAAACTGCTCCCGAGCCCCAGAAGGGACAGAGCTTTGCCCACCCCAGGAAGCATGCTCAGCCCCTCCCCTAGAATGCAGCCATGTCTGTCTTCTGGAAGCTCTATCAAGGCATAAAGTGGTGCTCAGCCCCAGGAGCTCCTGAAGAACAGATAGAGCAGTGACCCCAGGCTTCTTGTCACTCTGCTGCAGGCTCACAAGATACTCGAGCTGGAGGCCACAGACAGCACTATGACACATTGTCCCTCCCAGGAGCCCAGACCCCACCTTGTTGCCTGAGACGGATCTAGGGAAGATGCTGGGAGGGGCTGGAGAGAGTCGCTGCAGGCCAGGGTAGTCAGAAACAGAATTGTCATAGAATCCGTTCTCTGTCTGTCTGCGCAGGCAGAAAAAAAAGATGGAATATAACATTGAGAGTACTTGTGTCCAGCTGGCAGGATGGAAGGGGGTTTTTATCCTGTTTTTGCAGGCGTTCTCCTATTTACCCCAAAATTGCCACAATGAATGCTGCCAAGTCGTGCCAGTTTGTGGGTGGCAGGGCACAGAGTGGCTGTAGGCCAGGGGTTGTCTGTGCTCCCATGGTTCCCCCATGTGCTGAGCTCTCAGCCAGAGGGCAGTATTTCACTGGGGGGAGAGGCCAGCTCCGTCTTGGACTAAAATAAGCAGCCTTGGACCAAGGCCACCCAGGACCAAGATAAGCAGCAGGGTGGGGGTAGGCAGCTTTCTGTTGACCACTACCTGCCCCTTAAGTGAGCTAAAACTGTTGCCTGTATCCGTGTCAGTTGGGAGATGCTATTTTTTGAGGCTGGACCTGGGAAATTCAAATTGGCTTTGGTCAACATGCATGAAATGGGTGGGAATAAGCCTCATCTGTGGTGTGTGTGTGGGGGGGTAGGAATCTGGAGACGGGTCATCCCTGTGATGCCCCCACCTCCAGCACCTGGTAGAGAAGTCCAAGGGTAGTGGCTCCCGTAGAGCAGGGACTGGGGGAAGTCCTGAGACTCAGAGACCTGCACAGATCGCTTTAGTAACGTCCAGTGCAACTAAGATACATTCTTGCTTTTACTTTTGTTGGAGAAAAATTCCTTACAGGCTACAAAAGGTCAGAATATTCTAGAAAGCAAATCTGAAGGAACATGACCATCTGTTCAGTTTAAATCTTCACTGAGCTGAGCAAACGAAGAATACTTCTGCAGATGGAGAAATGCTGCACATCACAAGGTCCATATCGTAGCAGTGTGGGGTTAGCCTCCCCACGTCCACTTCCCATATGCCATCCATTAACGCTGCCCTGTTTATCAGAAAATCGTGCCACCAAGCAATCGATACATTTTCCAAGTGAACAAAACAGATCAGAAACCTCCCAGCTCTTCCTTAACAATAAGCCATGCTGAGTGTTCCTCCCTACACAGGGCGGACCCCACCGCACTGTTGCAACCCAGCCTGAGCAGAGGGGGACAGAGCAGAAAGGAATTGGCCACAGCTGCTGCAAGGACAGGCTGGGCGTGGAGGTGAGAACACAGAGTAAGCAAGCAGTCTCTGGGTATGAAAACCCATTACTCCCATGAACGAGGCTGGTAACAAGCCACATGGGTGGATGAGACAGAAGCAAGTGTGGAGTGAGAAGCTGGGCACCAGAGAATGGTGCAGAGGCTTGGGAAGGCCAGGCCAGTCTAGGTGATGGTGACCACCCAGCCGTTCAGGGCTTGTCTGGAAAAATTATGTTCTTAGGAAAGTGATGGTGTCATGGTTTGACTGTGTCTTCTCCAAAATTCAGGTGTTGCCAATGTGCTGGTATTAACAGGTGACACCTTGAAGAGGTTGGCCGGGCACGGTGGCTCATGCCTGTAACCCCAGCACTTTGGGAGGCCAAGACAGGGGGATCACTTGAAGCCAGCCAGGAGTCTGAGACCAGCCTGGCTAACATGGTGAAACCTCGTCTCTACTAAAAATACAAAAAACTAGCTTGGTGTGATGGTGGGTGCCTGTAATCCCAGCTACTGGGAGGCTGAGGCAGGAGAATCGCTTGAACCCGGGAGGCAGAGGCTACAGTGAGCTGAGATCACACCTTTGCACTCAGCCTGGGCAACAAGAGCAAAACTCTGTCTCAAAAAAAAAAAAAGAAGTGAGTATGCCATGACAGCTTCCTCCACATTAATAGGATTAAGGCCCTCACAAAAGAGGCTTCATGCAGCATTTGTGTAGTTTGCTCTCTTGCTCGTCTACCTTTTATCATGGAATGACACATCAAGAAAGTCCTTACCACATGCTGGTACCCTGATCTTGGACTTCCTAGCCTCCAGAACTGTGAGAAATAAATTTCTTTCTTTCTTTGAGACAGTGTTGCCCTCTTTGTTGCCCAGGCTGGAGTGCAGTGGCACAATCTTGGCTCACTGCAACCTCTGACTCCCAGGTTCAAGCGATTCTCCTGTCTCAGCCTCCTGACTAGCTGGGATTACAGATGCCCGCCACCACACCCAGCTAATTTTTGTATTTTTAGTAGAGACAGGTTTTCACCATGTTGGCCAAGCTGGTTTCGAACTCCTGACCTCAGGTGATCCACCCTCCTGGGATTACAGGCGTGAGCCACCGCACCTGGCCTTTTTTCTTTATTAGTTACCCAGCCTGCGGTATTCTGCCATAGCAACACAAATGGACTAAGGCAGAAATTGGACCAAAAGTGGGGTGTTACTAAAACAAATACCTAAAAATGTGGAGGTTGCTTTGGAACTGGGTAATGAGTAGAAGCTGGAACCGTTTTGAAGTGAATACTGGAAAAAGACTGTTTCCTTGAATGGAGCATGAAGGACAATTGCGGTGAGGGCTGAGAAGAAGAGAAGAACTTCAGGGGAAGCCTCATTGTTCTTAGAGATTACCTAAGTGGTTGCCACAGTGAAGACTATTCTGATGAGATCTCAGATGGAAAGAAGAAACAAGGTAATTAAAAATTAGAGGAACTGGGTGCGGTGGCTCATGCCTGTAATCCCAGCATTTTGGGAGGCTGAGGTGGGCAGATCACTTGCAGTCAGGAGTTCAAGACCAGCCTGGCCAACTTGGTGAAACCCCTGTCTCTACTAAAAATACAAAAATTCGCTGGGTGTGGTGGCGTGCACCTGTAGTCCCAGTTACTCAGGAGGCTGAGGCAGGAGAATTGCTTGAATCTGGGAGCTGGAGGTTACAGTGAGCCGAGATCACGCCATTGCACTCCAGCCTGGGCAACAGAGTGAGACGCCATCTCAAAATAAAATAGAATACTTAAAAAAAAATTGAAGGGAAGGCTATTCTTATTATACAGTTACTAAGAACTTTGCAGAATTGTGTTTGTGTCCTAGGACTTAATGTATGAAAAGCAGAACTTGAGAGCTATGAACTTGGGTACATGGCAGAAGAAATCTCCAGGTGGCAACATGTGTAGCATGCTGCATGGTTTCTCTTACCTGCTTATGATAAAGTGTGAGATGAGAAAAACAATTTAAGGACAGCATTTATAATTAAAAGGGTAGCAGAATGGAAAGATTTGTAAAATTCCCAGCCTGGTCAGAAATAGTAAAAAAGAAAGAAAACTAAGGCTCTGGCCAAACAACCATCTAATTGGGAGATTAGCATGGCTAGAAGGAAGCCAGGTGCTATTTATCCAGACAGTGGGAGAATGACTTTGAAGGCATTCCAAGTTATCTTCAGGGCTGCCATACCCATCACAGGCTCAGAGCCATAGGGCCTTGAGGGCAGAATAGTTTCAAGGGAGGGATCCAGGATGCCCAGGGGACCATGGAGCTTGCTGTTCAGGGCCACCTCAGATCTTTGTTCCCCACTCTCACACAGCAGTCCTTGGCCACCCTAGCTGTGGCTCAAGTGGACTCAGGTGTGGCTGAGTTGCCCTACCACAAGTGGGCTGCCACTCAAGAGGACACAAGCAGTGAGCCTTGGTGGCATCAACATAGTGCTAACTCTGCAGGTGCACAGAGTGTGCAAGCTATAGAAGCGTAGCTACCTCCACCTACATTCCAAACGATGCCTCAAACAGCCTCAGGGTCCAGGCAATGACTTGCTGCAGGGGAACAGCCCCAAATGAGAGCATCCACTAAGGCAGTGCTTAATGGAGCCATGGGAGTGGGGCTGCCCCCAAGACCTCAGACCTGTAAAGTCACCAATCCCCACTCTACTGTGTCCAGATGGCAGGACATGGAGTTAAAGAAGATTCTTCTTTTTAAATTTCTTTTTTTTTGAGCTGGAATCTCACTTCCAGATTGGAGTACAGTGGCACGATCTCGACTCACTGCAACTGTTGCCTCCCGGGTTCAAGCAATTCTCCTTTCCGGGATAGTCTCCATCTCTTGACCTCATGATCCACCTGCCTCAGCCTCCCAAAGTGCTGGGATTACAGGTGTGAGCCACTGCACCTGGTCTTCTCTTTTAATTTTTTAAAAATATTTTTAAAATATAAATTTATTTTTTACTTAAAAATTTATTTAATTAAAAATTTTAAAAAAAATTTTTAAATAGATCTCAAACTCCTGACCTGAAATGAATGCATGTTGTATGTGAGAAGACATAAGTTTTGGGGAGGGTGTGGAACAGAATGGTGTGGTTTGGATGTATCGTCTCCAAAATTCAGATGTTGGCAATGCACTGACATTAAGAGATGGGACCTTTAAGAGGTGATTACACAGGAGGGCTCCTTCCTAATAAAGGATGAATACATATTGGGAGTGAACGGGATTAAGGCTCTTAAAAAGGAGACTTCATGCAGCCCTTGGCTACCTTGCTCTCTTGCCTTTCTGCCTTCTGCCATGAGATGATACAGCCAGAGGGCCCTCACCTGATGGTGGCACCTCGATCTCAGACTTTCCAGTCTTCAGAACTGTGACAAATAAATTTCTTTTCTTTATAAATTATTTAGTCTGTGGTGTTCTTTTTTAAATTGATATATCATAGTTGTACATATTTGGAGGGTACATATGATATTTTGATACACGTATATAATTTTTTTTTGTGATGGAGTCTTACTCTGTCACCCAAGATGGAGTGCAGTGGTGCTATCTTGGCTCACCACAGCTTCCGCCTCCCTGGCACAGGCAATTCTCCTGCCTCAGCCTCCACAGCCACCCGCCACCACACTTGGCAAATTCTTATATTTTCAGTAGAGATGAGGTTTCACCAAGTTGGCCAGGCTGGTCTCGAACTCCTGACCTCAAGTAATCCACCTGCCTCCACCTCCCAAAGTGCTGGGATTACAGGTGTGAGCCACTGCACCTAGCCAAGTATACATATGAATAATTAAATCAGGGTAATTGGGATATTCTTCACCTCAAACATTTATCTTTTCTTTGTGTTTGGAAGTCTGTGATATTCTTTTATAGCAGCACAAATGGACTAAGACAGAAGCTCTTCACAGATCTTAAAAAGAGGAGTTAAAAATAAAAATTTGGCGCTAGCCTCTATAGAATACAGTATGTCAGTTCCTCAAAAAAATTTTTAAAAATTATCATATGATCCAGCAATCCCAATTCTTGGTATATGTACAAAAGAATTGGAAGGGCGCTCTTGAGGAGACACTTGTACATTCATATTTATAGCAGCATTATTCACAATAGTTAAAATGTGGAAGCAATCCAAGTGTCCATTGATGAATGACTGGACCAACAAAATGTGAAATATATATGTAATGGAATATTATTCAGCCTTAAAAAGGATGAAAATTCTGACACATGCTACAATATGGTTGAACCCTGAGGGCATTATGCTGAGTGAAATAACCCAGTCATGAAAAGAAATTCACTTATGTGAGGAACCTAGAGTCACCAAATTAATACAGACAAAGTAGAATGGTGGCTGCCAGGGGCTGGGGGAAGGGAAATGGGGAATTAGTGTTTAATGCGGGCAGAGATTCAGTTTGGGAAGATGAAAAAGTTCTGGACATGGTGATTGCACATCAATGTGAACATACTTTACACTACTGAACTCTGCACTTGAAAACTGTTAAGATGGTAAATTCTTTTGAGACAGGGCTTGTCCTGTTGCCCAGGCTGGAGTGTAGTGACACAATCATAGCTTACCGTAACTTTGAATTTCTGGGCTCAAGTGATCCTCCTGCCTCAGCCTCCCACCACACCTGGCTAATTTTTTAATTTTTTGTAGAGATGGGGTCTCCCTATGTTGCTCAGACTGGTCTTAAACTCCTGGTCTCAAGAGATCCTCCCACTCAGCCTCCCAAAGTGCTAGGATTACAGGTGTGAGCCACCGTGCCAAGCCAGGATCAGAGCTTACACCTGTGCCTAGGGCCATCACCAGTAGGGAAAATGGCACACCCACAAATAGTGTGGAAATAAAGACCACCCAAATGAAAAAAGCAGAGGCTATTTGTTCAGAGCTTGGTATAGCAAGGGAGCCAGCCACCATCAATTGCATTTGACTGAGACTCACAGGCAGGTAGAAAAGAGAGGAAGCTTCGCAGGGGAAAAGGGAAGGGTCAGGTGAGTCCTAGGGGAGGCTTCTGGCCTGGGGAAACGGGGGCAGCTCACTAGAAAGCGGGAGGCCCCTATGTGATTGCTTATGGGAGCATATTTGGTTTTCTTTGGTTGGTCCTAAGTTGGAAGCAGAGACAAAATTAGGTAAGTGCCAGTTATTAATCAAGTCCTAGCCACTTGGGGCTGCTACAGAAGTAATTGTTTAGCTTCCTGGATCGTCACTAGAAGTAACACCTGGCTTCCTGTAAGTCTGACTTGTAGCAGACTGGCATCCTGGGCTCGTTACTGTAAATAAAAGGCGTTGTGGTTAGGCACGGTGGCTCATGCCTGTAATCCCAGCACTTTGGGAGGTGGAGGCAGGTGGATCACTTGAGCCCAGGAGTTTGAGACCAGTCTGGCCAATATGGTGAAGCCCAGTCTCTACTAAAAAATACAAAAATTTGCCAGATGTGGTGGTGCACACCTGTAATCCCAGCTATTCAATAGGCTGCAGCAGGAAGATCACTTGAACCCAGGAGGCAGATGTTGTAGTGAGCCAAGATTGTACCACTGCACTCCAGCCTGGGCAACAGAGCAAGACTGTCTCAAAAAAAAAAAAAAGTTTTTTTTCCTGGGTAGGTGGCTGCAGGTTGTTGTTCAGAGTTCTAGTTGCATAAATGGGCTGGTTGTCCATTTTGTATACAACTCCACAAAAGGTTACCCAGTAAATTAATAAATTGGTGATTTGCATTATACATTTGTCTGATAGGTTTGGGTTAGTATGAGTTACTCCCCCAAAGTCTGGCCAACTATGCAAATACTCTGGATAAAGTTCCAAAAATGACAAGGAGCAGCCTAGGATCTGGTAATGAGATCAAGGTGTCACAGAAGGGGCCTTTCTGGAATAGACACTAATCTCTCTGAAAGCTATCACATGATTTCTCTTTAGAATTTCAACATTCATAGCAAATTAGGGGGAATGTGCCTGTCAGATGACACAGTTCTTTGAATCTGATTAGACAGCAGAATATAAAAATAGTGACAGATTTCAAGTTGGATTATTTATTCAAATTAGAGTTCTGCTTCTTGTTGAGGTTAGTATTAGATTTCAGGATAAATTTAGTGCTAGAGTTGGCACTGGGCTTAAGGTTATTAAAATGAGCATTAGGGCTACAGCTGTTTTTAGTTGTAGAGTTGGGGTTAGGATTAGGATTAGAGTAAGGGTTTACATAGGTGTTTTGTTAATCTGGGGTTTCTTTAATGATACAGTGAACATGAGGGTAAGCTGGGTGCAGCGGCTCACAGCTGTAATCCCAGCACTTTGGGAGGCTGAGGCGGGCAGATCACCTGAGGTAGGCAGATCATCTGAGGTCATGAGTTGGAAACCAGGCTGGCCAACATGGTGAAAGCCCGTCTCTACTAAAAATACAAAAATCAGCTGGATGTCACTATGCACATCTGTAAGCCCAGCTACTCGGGAGGCTGAGGGAGGAGTATTGCTTGAACTCAGAAGGTAGAGTTTACAGTAAGCCGATATGGTGCCACTGCACTGCAGCCTGGGTGTGGGCAATACACTGAGACTTTGTCTCAAAAAAAAATGAAGGTAAAGATTAGTGCTGGGGTTTAGTATATTACTAACAGTTAAACTGAAGGTTAATGACAGTGTTGGACTTAGGGTTAGAGTTGGTAATATGGTGAAGTTCATGACTATAGTAAGGTTAATATGGGGTTAGTTCAAATATTAGAGTTAGAATTAGTATTGGGTTAGAGCTAAATTTGGCTTTAGAGTTAAATTTGAATTAGCTTTGGAAATGATTCTATTTATGATTATGGTTAGGCTTACTATTTGGTTGGAATGAGGATTACATTTAGAGTTAGGGTTGGAGTTAAGGATAACGTTAGCCATCAGGTTAATGGGTAGAGTTGAAGTAAAGTTGATTATCAGATGTTGGAAGCAGATGCTCAGTGCCACAAAGAAAACTTAGCACTGAGACAAAGGATCTTTTAGCAACGCAATTTTTACTTCCTGGACTGTAGGAAGGATACTCTCACTAGCCATTTTGCCAGAGAGTACAATGAACAAAGGAAAACAGACATATTTATCCCTCATGCATTTTGGGGTCCTCCTTACTGCTGTGTCTGATCTCCGTTGGCTGGAGCCAGACCTCACAATGTAAACTAAAACCCGATTGGCTAATAACTTAAAACTTTTCTAAACAGGTAAAAAGCAATGGAGAGCTGGGACATGCCTGTGAGCATGTCCAGCACAGATCTTTTTGTTAAAGTACAAGGACATAGAATATACTACATGCCTGTAAGTGTGGCATGTCTAACAGCTACATGGAATAGGGCTTAGCAAAGAGTTATTAGCACACTTATGATTTATTCTTTAACAAGAAAGGAAACTTTAAAGAGGAACTTTTCTACTTCCCACATCAGAGCTGGAGTTAGAGTTAGGGTTACAGTTAGTTTAGGGTTAGATTTAAGGTTAGGGTTAGTTTTAGGTTAGAGGTTCAGGTTAGGCTTAGTGTTAGGGTTTAGAATTAATGCTAATTTGGGGGTTGGGTGTGGTTGGAGTATTGTTAGTGACAGATTATGTTAAATTCAGAATAGAATTAGGGTGAGGACGTAGGTTATTGTCAGAATTAGGGTAACGTTTTTCAGTAGAGCTATTTGTTGTTAGGGTCAGGGGTTAGGCTTAGAGAGAGCTCTGAGATTGAGATTTGTATTCTGTTTTGGCAAGGATATGTTTTAGTTAATAGAGGTGGGAACTTTGGGGTTTGACTAGGGTTAGGTTTAAGGTAAAAGTTAGATTAGGCTTGAAGCAGGCTTAATGTTATGGTTAGATTTATGATTAGGGGTAGAAATAGGGTTAGGATTAAAATCAATGACAGGTTTAGTTTTGGGTTGATGCTGGTTAGGGTCTTGTTAGACTAGAATGACAGTGAAAGTTAGGGTTAGGATTAAGATTGTGTTTGGAGAGTCGATGAAGTTACTGAGACAAAAGAATTCACTAATATAACTGGGATATAAAATTAACACACAGTTCCGTACCATAAAGCAGAGTGGAAAACATTAAAAACAAAAGTTAAAAATAAATAAAATTAACACACAGGTATCAACAAGACACGAACCCAACCAGTCAGAGTGTACAGTGGTAGCAAACACTCTATACATAACAGCACACACAAAAAAGGTCAAATACTTAGGAATAAACCTAAAATGTGCAAAACCTGTCTGGGTGCAGTGGCTCACACCTGTAATCCCAGCACTTTAGGAGGCCGAGGCCGGCAGATCACTTGAGGTCAGGAGTTTGAGATCAGCCTGGCCAAGAGAGTGAAACCCATCTCTCCTAAAAATAGAAAAATTGTCCTGGTGTGGTAGTGGGCACCTGTAACCCCAGCTACTCAGGAGGCTGAGGCAGGAGAACCACTTGAACCTGGGAAGTGGAGGTTGCAGTGAGCCAAGATCACACGACTGCATTCCAGACTGGGTGACAGAGCAAGACTCCATCTCAACAAATAAGTAAATAAATAAATAAACAGTAAAATAAAATGTGCAAAACCTATATAAGCCTGTAAGATACAAAGCTAGGTGTGAATCAATGGAAAACATTTGTCCCTTGTTCTTGCACGGACAAGTCAACATCATTATGATGTCAGTTTTCTCTAAGCAAATTTACAAATTTAACCCAATTTCAATAAAAACACCAATTATGAATATAAACATTATACTAAAGTTGATATGGAAAAATTAGCAGGAAATAGCCAGGAAACCACTGAAAAAGAGAAGCTACAAAAGCCAGCTAGCCACATCAAACATTAGAACATGCTACAAAGGCCTTTATAATGAAAAGCGTGGTACTAGAATGGTAACCAGTGGAATAGAAAGAAAAAAGTAGATAGCTGGCCGAGGTGGCTCATGTCTGTAATCCCAGCACTTTAGGAAGCCAAGGTGGGTGTCACTTGAGGCCCGGAGTTCGAGACCAGCCTCACCAACATGGTGAAACTCCATGTCTACTAAAAATACAAAGACTATCCAGGTGTGGTGGCACACACCTCTGTTCCCAGCTACTCAGGAGGCTGAGGCATGAGACTTGCTTGAACTCAGGAGGCGGAGGTTGTAGTGAGCGGAAATTGCACCGCTGTACTCCAGCCTGGGTGACAAAGTGAGACTCTGTCTTAAAAAAAAAGAAAGAAAGAAAGAAAGAAAGAAAGAAAGCACAGAAAAAGAACCAAGTACACATGAAAATTTATTACTTGTTCATGATGGCATCTCAAACTGCTGGATCAAAAATGAACTTTTTCCTCCAGCATCTTATTATGAACATTCTCAAGCACACTGAGAAGTTGAAAAGACTTGTTCTTTATATTCTACTTGTTTTATCACATATTGATCCTTTCTGCTATCCAACTTGCTATTATTTTCTCGGACATTCCAAATCAAGTTTCAGGAAACAGTACACTTCCCCTATTCAAATAGTTCTGTTTGCACATTATTATTATTATTTTTTTAGGGCGATTAAAATAAATATTTCATTTTTGAAGATGAGACACTAAAATGAAAAACACATATAGGATAATTATAATTGTCCTTTTCATTCTAAGAATGTTATGTTTTTCAGACCGGCAGCTCTCTGGTAAAAATTCATGCACAAGAGGTGCTTACCTATACTTGACAAAAGGTTTCAGAGACTGCTATGCCATTTGGCTGAGTCTAAATCCACTAATGTTAAATACCAACATTTTTCCAATACTACTTTTTTTTTTTTTTTTTTTGAGACGGAGTTTCGCTCTTGTTACCCAGGCTGGAGTGCAATGGCGCGATCTCGGCTCACCGCAACCTCCGCCTCCTGCGTTCAGGCAATTCTCCTGCCTCAGCCTCCTGAGTAGCTGGGATTACAGGCACGCGCCACCATGCCCAGCTAATTTTTTGTATTTTTAGTAGAGACAGGGTTTCACCATGTTAACCAGGATGGTCTCGATCTCTTGACCTCGTGATCCACCCGCCTCGGCCTCCCAAAGTGCTGGGATTACAGGCGTGAGCCACCGCGCCCGGCCCCAATACTACTTTTAAGTTACAGCTCATTTATTTTCCTCCTTAAGAATTCCATATGCTTGTTTTAAATATTTTAAATAGTCATAAATTAGAGTTTTCTAAGAGTACAGGTACTCTGGTTAACGATCAAAATGGTGTGCCCAGAGGAAATGTAAGCACTATTTATATGAAAGCAATCCTTATCAACACAAATTGAGCCATTTTAATAAAAAAGCTAGTCCAAAAAAGAGTCTCATTCTATAAAAATTAAATCATTTCCAAATCACAGTGAAAGGAACATGAGTAATTAACCAATTGTGTTTTCTACTATGTGCCTTAGTGATACCTCACTAAAATTTGGTATCTGACACAACAGAATGACATTTGCAGAATGTAATATTGTAGTGACAGTACTGAGGTTGATTGTTACAGAGTATTAAATGGTTACATCTTAATTATTTATTGTTTGCACATTATTAACTGAAGTTTATTATTGGTTTGTGGCTATTTTTCTTTTGAGGTGCAATTTACATATAACATAATACATAAATTTTAAGTGTACCATTTGATGACTTTTTTTTTTTTTGAGACAGAGTCTCACATTGTCACCTAGGCTGGAGTGCAATGGCATGATCTCGGCTCACTGCAACCTCCACTTCCCAGGTTCAAGTGATTCTCCTGCCTCAGCCTCCTAAGTAGCTGGGATTACAGGTGCCTGCCATCACACGCGGCTCATTTTTTGTATTTCTAGTAGAGATGGGGTTTCACTATGTTGGCCCGGCTGAGTTTTCTTCCCTCTTTTTATTTGATGACAAATATATATACTTTGGTAACCTAACCCATAGCAAGACTTAGAATATCACTCAGCACATTCCCAAGCCAGATGTTCCTGCCCCTTCACCAGGCAACTGCTGTTTTATTTTTTTTCCACCACAGATTTATTATTTTTGCCCATTCTAGATGCCACACATATGGAATCACAGTAAGTACTCTTTTCTGAGGTTTCTTTCATTCAGCACATTTCTGAGGTTAATTCATGTTACATGTTATAAGTTGTTTATTCCTATTTCTTGCTGAGTGATAGTTTACTACAGGGATATAACACAGAGTGTTTATCTATTCCTTGGATACACAGACTCCTTCCAGTGTTTGGTGATTATGAATAAAGAGCTGCTATGAAAATACTCATTTTGGCCAGGCGCAGTGGCTCATGACTGTAATCCCTGCACTTTGGGAGGCTGAGGCGGGCAGGTCAGGAGGTCAGAAGTTTGAGACTAGCCCGACCAACATGGTGAAACCCTGTCTCTACCAAAAATATAAAAATTAGCCAGTGTGGTTGCACATGTCTGTAATCCCAGCTACTCGGGAGGTTCAGGCAGGAGAATCGCTTGAACCTGGAAGGTAGAATTTGCAGTGAGCCAAGATCGCACCATTGCATTCCAGCCTGGGCAACAAGAGCGAAACTCCATTTCAAAAAAACAAAAAGAAAGAAAAAATTCTCCTTTTAATTAAACTTTTTATTTTGAGATAAAAGGAGATTTCCAATCAGTTGTAAGAAATAATAGAGCAAGCTCTTTTACTCTTTGCCCAGTTGCCCCCAAGAGTAACATTTTGCAAAACTACAATATAACATCATGACCAGAATATGCTCATGGATAGAATCCATTGATTGTATTCAGATTTTCCCCATCTTACTTCTATTTTGTGTAGAAGTGTGTGTGTGTCTGTGTGTGTGTTAAGTTCTACATAATTTTATCACCTGTATAAGTCCATATATTCATCACCATGATCAAGATACTGAAAAGTTCCATCACCACAAAGATCCCTCATGTTGCCCATTTATATGCACACCCACTTCCCTCCCATCCCCACTCCTCCCCCCAGTCCCTATACACCGGGAACCACTAAACTGTATCCCGCATCCTGTAGGGGCTATAATTGCCTGGAGAGAGCAATAAGAATTGTTCTTGTGGAAATGGACATTCTGTACCTGGACTGCATCACTGTAGTGTCCTGGTGTGATGCTGTACTCTCACTCTGCAAGGTGTTACCATTCAGTCAGGCACGGTGGCTGATGCCTGTAATCCCAGCACTTTGGAAGGCTGAGGTGGGTGGATCACTTGAGGTCAGGCATTTGAGACCAGCCTGGCCAACATGGTAAAACCCCATCTCTACCAAAAATACAAAAATTAGCCAGGTGTGATGATACACACCTGTAATCTTCGCTACTCGAGAGGCTGAGGCACAAGAATAGCTTAAATCTGGGAGGTGGAGGTTGCAGTGAGCCGAGATCACACCACTGCACTCCAGCCTGGGCAACAGAGTGAGACTCCATCTCAAAAATAAATAAGCAAATAAAGACGTTATCATAGGCAGAAATGGAGTAAAGGGGACATAGGATCTCTCTTGGTTAGTTCTTTTCTTTTCTTTTTCTTTTTTTTTGAAACAGAGTTTCGCTCTTGTGGCCCAGGTTGGAGTGCAATGCTGCAATCTCAGCTCACCGAAACCTTCGCCTCCTGGGTTCAAGTGATTCTCCTGTCTCAGCCTCCCAAGTAGCTGGGATTACAAGTATGCACCACCATGCCTGGATAATTTTGTATTTTTAGTAGAGATGGGGTTTCTCCATGTTGGTCGGGCTGGTCTCGAACTCCTGAACTCAGGTGATCCACCCGCCTCGGCTTCCCAAAGTGCTGGGGTTATAGCATGAGCCACCACGTCCAACTATTTCTTATAATTACATGTGAATCTATAATTATTTCAAAATAAAAAGTTTAATTTAAAAAATTCTTTTTGAGACAGGGTCTCGCTCCATCACCCAGGCTAGGGTGCAGTGACATGATCACTTAGGCTCAAGCAATCTTTCCACTCCTGCCTCTCAAGTAGCTGGGACTGGGACCGCAGGTGCAAGTCCTCGTGCCTTGCTAATTTTTAAATTTTTTTGTAGAGGTGGGATCTTCCTATGTTGCCCAGGCTGGTCTCAACCTTCTGGGCTCAAACAATTCTCCCTCTTTGGCCTCCTAAATTGCTGGGTTTACAGACATGAGCCACTATGCCCATCCTTAATTTAAAAATTTATATTTAAAAGTCATGGTAGCTCAGACCTGTAATCCGAGTACTTTGGGAGGCCTAGGAGGGAGGATAGCTTGAGCCCAGGAGTTCAAGGTCAGCTTGGGCAACATAGAGAGATCTTGCCTCTACAAAAAATTAAAAATTAGCCAAGTGTGGTGGTGCATGCCTGTGGTCCCAGCTACTCAGGAGGCTGAAGTGGGAGGATTGGTTGAGCCCAGGAGGTTGAGGCTGCAGCAAGTTGTGATCCCACCACTACACTTCAGCCTGGGCAACAGAGTGAGATCCTGTCTCAAAAAAAAATAATTAAGAGAAAAGAAGACCAATAATCTGATAGAAAAATGGGCAGAAGCTGTAAACAGACAATTCACAGATACATAAAAAGCCATAAATATGTGAAAAGATGTTCAATGTCACTCAAGATTAAAGAACCGCAAATGAAAACTACATTCACACATCAGATTAAAAACTGTAAAAGTATGACAGTGTATTCTTTTGGTGAGGCTGTTGGGAAAGAAGCACACTCCTATCTTGGTGGTGGAAATACAACAATTTTTTTTTGAGATAAGGTCTTTCTCTGCCACCCAGGCTGGAGTACAGTGGTGTCACCATAGCTCATGGCAGCCTCGAACACCTGGACTCAAGCAATCTTCCAGTCTCAGCCTTGGAAAGTACTGGGATTACAGGAACGAGCTACAGTGGCAAGTTGATATTTTGTTAATAGATTTTATATTTCAGGTTTATAGAAAAATTGAGCAGATAGTACAGATTTCCCTTGTATTTCTTCTTCCTTCTACACACATGGCTTCCTATTGTTAACATCTTGCATTAGTGTGCTACATTGGTTACAACTGATAAGCCAGTATTGATACATTTATTGACTAACGTTCACAATTTACATTAAGGTTCACTCTGTGTTGTATGATTCTATGGGTTTTAACAAACACATAATGTCATGTACCTACCATTACAGTGTCATACAGAATAGTTTGACTTCCCTCAAAATCCCCTGTACTCCATCTATTCATCCTTCCCCTCTTCTTTCCAAATTCCTAGCCATCACTGACTGATCTTTTTACTATGTCTATAATTTTACCTTTTCCAGAATGTCATATAGTTGGAATCATACAGTATATAGCCTTTTCAGACTAGTTTCTTTCAATTACCAAAATACATTTAAGTTTCCTCTATGTCTTTTCATGGCTTTGTGTTTTTTTGTGTGTTATTTCTTATAATTACATGTGAATCTACAATTATTTCAAAATAAAAACTTAACTTTTTTTTTCTTTTGAGATGGAGTCTCACTCTGTCGTCAGGCTGGAGTGCAGTGACGCAATCTCAGCTCACTGCAACCTCTACCTATCAGGTTCAAGTGATTCTCCTGCCTGAGCCTCTTGAGTAGCTGGGATTACAAGTGCCCACCACCACGTCCAGCTAATTTTTTTGTATTTTTAGTAGAGACGGGATTTTACCATGTTTGCCAGGATAATCTCGATCTCTTGACCTTGTGATCCACTCGTCTCAGCCTTCCAAAGTGCTGGGATTACAGGTGTGAACACCATGCCCAGCCTTAAAAATGTTTTTTGTTGTTTTTGTTTTTTGTTTTTTGTTTTTTGGGGGGGACGGAGTTTCGCTCTTGTTACCCAGGCTGGAGTACAATGGCGCGATCTCGGCTCACCACAGCCTCCGCCTCCTGGGTTCAGGCAATTCTCTTGCCTCAGCCTCCTGAGTAGCTGGGATTACAGGCACGCGCCACCATGCCCAGCTGATTTTTTGTATTTTTAGTAGAGACGGTTTTTCACCGTGTTGACCAGGATGGTCTCGATCTCTTGACCTCGTGATCCACCCGCCTCGGCCTCCCAAAGTGCTGGGATTACAGGAGTGAGCCACCACGCCTGGCTAATTCTGTATTTTTAATAGAGACGGGGTTTCTCCAAGTTGGTCAGGCTGCTCTCGAACTCCTGACCTCAGGTAATCTGTCCGCCCCAGCCTCCCAAAGTGGTGGGGTTACAGGCTCTAGCCACAGCGCAGCGAATGTTGTTTTCTGAATCAGTGTTTCTTCCTTTTCATTGTCCAAAACTAGTTCATTGTATGAATGGATCACAATTCACCTGCTGATGGAAATTTATTTGAGTTGTTACCTGTTTTTAACTACTGTGAATAAAGCTGTGATGAACTCTGAGCTCATCACAGTTTGTGTAGCTGTTTTCATTTTTCTCGGGAGATAAATTGTTTGATAAGAAGCTGCTAGACATCTTCCCACGGTGGTCTCCACTGGTCCCACAGCTAGAGTCAGTGGCCCCACTCCCTTGCCACTTTTGGTCTCTTGGTTACCCATGTCTTTGTTGTTGTTATTTTTCTGACAGACTTTGATCAAATCTTTTGCTCATTTTTCAGCTGGTCTGCTTGGTTTTTTATTATTTAAATGTAGGATTATTTATATACCCTGGATAACAGTCCTTTGTCAGACACATATTCTGCAAATATTTTCCTTTAAGCTGTGGTTCCGTGGGAAGTTTTAATTTTTTTTCTTTCTTTCTTTCTTTTTTTTTTTTTTTTTTTTGAGACAGAGTCTCGCTCTGTCACCAGGCTGGAGTGCAGCGTTGCGATCTCAGCTCACTGCAACCTCTGCTTCCTGGGTTCAAGCGATTCTCCTGCCTCAGCCTCCTGAGTAGCTAAGACTACAGGCACACACCACTATGCCCAGCTAACTTTTGTATTTTTCGTAGAGACGGTGTTTCACCATGTTGGCTAGGATGGTCTTCATCTCTTGACCTCGAGATCCGCCCGCTTCGGCCTCCCAAAGCGCTGGGATTATAGGTGTGAGCCACGGCGCCAGGCCTAAAGGTTTTAATTTATTATTATTTTGACAGTGCTGGAATCAGCCCCATGAGGTAGGGGGTTTCTTCTTGGCATCCAAGAGTTTTAATTTTTTTTAATGGGCTCTAATTCATCACTTTTTTTTCTTTTTTCTTTTTGAGACAGAGTCCTGCTTACGAGACTGGAATGCAGGGGCAGGATCTTGGCTCACTGCAAACTTCACCTCATGGGTTCAAGCGATTCTCCTGCCTCAGTCTCCCAGGTAGCTGGGATTACAGATGTGAGCCACCACACCAGCTAATTTTTGTATTTTTAATAGAGACAGGGTTTTGCCATGTTGGCTAGGCTGGTCTTGAACTCCTGACCTCAGGTGATCCACCTGCCTCGACCTCCCAAAGTGCTAGAATTACAGGCATGAGCTACTGCACGTGGCCTAATTCATCACTTTTTTTTTTTTTCATTCATGGGTATTGCTTTCTAAGATCTATTTAGGAAAATTTTGCTTCCCTCAACTCATAAAAATACTCAACTCTGTTATATCCTAAAAGCATTATGGTTTTAGATTTTATATTTAGATCTGTGATACATCTCAAATTAGTTTTTGTAAATGGTGTGAGGTGAGTATAAATGTCCAATTTTTCCCATGTAAACTTCTAATTATTTCAGCATTTGTTTAAAATATCTTCTTTCCTCTATAAATTGCATTCTATTGTTATCTATAGTGTTTTAAGTGTAACTATATCTGTGTATCTATAGATATATGTTTTATGGTTGGTCTGTGTATTATAATATACATATGTAACTTACCACCATTTACTTTTTACAATACTTTGATTAAGATAATAGTGAACTTTTGGTTGTTTCTCTTAGGTTTTTCTGGTATAAAGTCTTATCTGATGTAAGTGGTTATATTTATCTTCTCCTTCATGATTTTAATACCTCTTTTATTTCTCTCCTGTGTTTTTTTTTTTTATTTTTTTTTTATTTTTTTTTTTTGAGATGGAGTTTCGCTCTTGTTACCCAGGCTGGAGTGCAATGGCGCGATCTCGGCTCACCGCAACCTCCGCCTCCCGGGTTCAGGCAATTCTCCTGCCTCAGCCTCCTGAGTCGCTGGGATTACAGGCACGCGCCACCATGCCCAGCTAATTTTTTGTATTTTTAGTAGAGACGGGGTTTCACCATGTTGACCAGGATGGTCTCGATCTCTTGACCTCGTGATCCACCCGCCTCGGCCTCCCACAGTGCTGGGATTACAGGCTTGAGCCACCGCGCCCGGCTCTCTCCTGTGTTTTTACTCTCAAGATTTTTAGAATACTTCCAGAAGGAAAAATGTAATAACCTGGCCAATGAGAGCCATTAATTCCTTCTTGAATTTAAGGGGATTAATGTATAATACTATTCTAAAATTGTCTGGAGGAAATGAACATATAGTAATCGCCAGGGAACTGCAAAGTCAAAAGACAAATTAGAGGACAAGCCCTATTGATGTTAACACATCGCTGTATTTGAGGTACCTTGATACTGAATATGAAGAACAAATCCAAATATGAAGAGCACATTAATGAAACATATCTGGAAGCCAACAGGCAGAATTCCATTATAACATCTGACATGATAAATATGGCTACAAATAATTGCTGCTCTCTCAATAAACGTTATTGAGAAAATGTTTCCACTTCACGCCACATACCAAAACTAATCTAGGTTGATTAAAATTTTTTATGTAAAAGAAAACAGTTAATAAATATCTAAACATCTTTATAAAGGGAAGTTTTTTTAAGCACTAGAGTAGGGCATAAAATAGAAAAATGTGTGTGTGTGTGTGTGTGTGTGTATATGCATAAACATAAATTAACACAACTACATAAAAAGTAAAATTCTCCCCAGGTGCAGTGGCTCACACCTGTAATCCCAGCTCTTTGGGAGGCCAAGATAGGTGGATCACCTGAGGGCAGCCTGACCAACACTGCAGAACCCCGCCTCTACTAAAAATACAAAAATTAGCTGGGTGTGGTGGCACATGCTTGTAGTCCCAGCTACTTGGGAGGCTGAGGCAGGAGAATCACTGAACCCAGGAAGAGGAGGTTGCAGTGAGCCGGGATTGTGCTACTGCACTCCAGCCTGGGCAACAGAGCGAGACACTGCCTCAAAAAAAAAAAAAAAGTAAAATTCTCTCATTCAAAAAAAAAAACCACAAATGAAATTATATAGCAAATGACAAAATGAAAAATTATAATATATACAGGAAGTTTTAATATTTATATATAGTGTTCTCACAAATTATTATCATTGGCAGACTTCTGGAAAACCGAATAAAGAACACATGTACTACATTCACAAAGGAGAAATACGAATGGTCAATAAATTCATGAAAAAATAGTAAATATGTAATAAGACATGAAAATGAAAATGTGAAACACCACTTTAACATGACTTATAGTAAGCACTGACAGTTCCTAGGAAAATTTTAGAAAGCACATTTAAGCCAGGTGCAGTGGCTCACGCCTGTAATCCCAACACTTTGAGGCCGAGGTAACAGTATCTCTTGAGGCCAGGAGTCCAAGACCTGAGCAACATCATAAGACCCCATCTCTATAAAAATACATTGAAAAAATTAGCCAGGTGCAATGACACACACCTGCAGTCCCAGTCACTCAGGAGGCTAAGGTGGAAGGATTGCTTGAGCCCAGGAGGTCAGGGCTGCAGTGACCTTTGATCCTACCACTGCACTCCAGCCTGAGCAACAAAGTGAGAACTTGTCTCAAAAAAAGAAAGAAAGAAAGAAAAAAATAATAACACATTTATATCAGTATTGACCTCGCAGAAATATCAAGTGCTGTGGTCTGAATGTTCATGTTCCCCTTAAATTCATATGCTGAAGTCTTCGCCCCTAGCATGATAGTATTAGGAGGTGGGGCCTTTGGGAGGTGATTGGGTCATGAGGGTGGAGCCTTCATGAATCAGATTAGTGCCCTTATATGAGAGACCCCAGTGAGACTCCTGGCCCCTTCCACCATATGAGGACACAGTGAAATGCCGTCTACCAAGCAAAGGGCGAGCTCTCGCCAGACACCAAATCTGCCAGTGCTTTGATCATGACCTTCCAGCCTCCAGAACAGTGAGAGACAAATTTCTACTGTTCGTATGTCACCCAGCTTATGGTCTTTTGTTATAGCAGACCAAACAAACCAAGACATCAAAACAACATTGTACAGATGGTCCCTGACTTCTAACGGTTTGACTTAATGATTTTTCAACTTTACAATGATACAAACACAAGGTTTCAGATTTTAAGCACCAGTGATTCTCTGACCAAAGACTCTCTGGGCTTCCTCCTTCCCTCCCTCCCTTTCTCCCTCCCTTCCTTCCTTCCTAATTTAAGAGATGGGGTCTCACTCTGTCACCTAGAGTCATTCCAGGCTGGAATGCAGTGGTGTGATCATAGCTCACTGCAGCCTCAAACTCCTGGGCTTAAGTGATCCTCCCCTGTCAGCTTCCCGAGTAGCTGGGACTACAGGTGCAGGCCATCAAACCCTGATGAGTTTCATTTTCAATTTAATGATATTTTCTTTCTTTCTTTCTTTTTTGAGATAGAGTCTCATACTGTCGCCCGGGCTGGAATGCAGTGGTGCGATCTTGGCTCACCTCAACCTCCACCTCCCGGGTTCAAGCGATTCTCCTGCTTCAGTCTCTCAAGTAGCTGGGATTTCAGGTGCCCACCACCATGCCCAGCTAATTTTTTGTATTTTTAGTAGAGATGGGGTTTCACTATGTTGGCCAGTCTGGTCTCAAACTCCTGATGACACGATCGGCCCACCATTATAAGTTGAGGAGCCATTGTACGTTGTAAGTATTCAAATTTAAGACTATGGAAATTTTTTAAATGTTTAAAAATGAATTCAATAAATTATGGTTGATCATGCAAAGGAACATATGCTAGCATTAAGACTGTTGAAATAATATTTAATGACATAGAAATATGTTCACTCAAGCAAAATGAAATGAATAATTGTTTTAAAATTATAGCTTAATAACAGTCCTGAAAAATGTAAATTTAGATATATGTATGAGAAAGGAAAGGACAGGGTAGAAATGCTTTCAACTGCAAATAGTGGCTGTCTTTTTGGGTGATGTTACTTGTGTTTATTTCTTTTTCCTCACCTCTATCTTCTGAAGGTTCTACTCTGGAACACATTGTATGTTGCAATAAGAAAAAATTAGTTTGGCCGGGCGCAGTGGCGCACACCTGTAATCCCAGCACTTTGGGAGGCCAAGGCGGGCAGATCACAAGGTCAGGAGATGGAGATCAGCCTGGCCAACATGGTGAAACCCTGCCTCTACTAAAAAATACGAAAATTAGCTGGGCATGGTGGCACCCGCCTGTAGTTCAAGCTACTTGGGAGGCTGAGGCAGGAGAATAGCTTGAACCTGGGAGGCAGAGGCTGCAGTGAGCCGAGATCGTACCACTGCACTCCAGCCTGGCAACAAAGTGAGACTCTGTCTCAAAAAAAAAAAATTTTTTTTTTTGCACTCACGTGATATCCTTGCTATGAACTACTTGATTGAGGCTGTGGGTCTCTGTGAGGAAAAGCAGTCTTCCCCAGCACATGTCTCTGTCGCTAAGGAGAGAAGACCGTGTGCTGCAGAGAGTAAGGGCAATGTTGGGGTTCCACAGCCCGAGCCAGAGTCTGCTCCTTCTGCTGGGGATCCCCCTGTCCAAGTCTCTGCTCTCTTTGCGCAGTGGGGCTAACACTTGCTCACAGGGCAACTCTAAGGTTGGTGTGACATCCACGACAAGGGTCAGCCATGTGTCTTTTACTATTATGCATACAGTGAATATTTTATTATTGTTGTTCCTTTAGTTTCTCAGTGTCTTTTCCTCATGGTATCTTCAAAGAGCTGCCCTCTGTGTTAAGCCTCTCTCTGGGAAACTGTTTTTTTTTTTTCTTTTCTTTTTTTTTTTCTGAGACAGAGTCTCATTCTGTAGACCAGGCTGGAGTGCAGTGGCACCATCTCAGCTCACTGCAACCTCTCACTCCCAGGTCCCGGTTCAAGCAATTCGCCTGCCTCAGCCTCCCAAGTAGCTGGGATTATAGGTCACGTGCCACCATGCCCAGCTAATTTTTTTTTTTTTTTTGTATTTTTAGTAGAGACAGGGTTTACCATGTTGACCAAGCTGGTCTTGAACTCCTGACCTCGTGATCTGCCCGCCTTGGCCTCCCAAAGTGCTAGGATTACAGGGGTGAACCACAGTGCCTGGTATCTCTGGGAAACTCTTAACACTGTAGAGAAGCTTCAAATGTTATGAAAAAGGAGGAGCACTTGGCCCTCCGTGGTCTATCTGGTTTGATGCCCTTCACGGGAAAGCTGTTTTTTCAAGATCTGCCTTTTCACAGTCCATGGCACAAACGCCAGTCCAGCCTGTCTCAATCTCCCCAGCCCATTTTTCTTTTTTCTTTTTTAATATTAGGTTTAACAAATTCAAGAATATAGAATTCTTTTTCAGCTTTGTAGGTCTTCCGATCACGCTATTTATATCCTGCCTTTTTGTTACATTGCTTCTTTTTCTTATTTTTGTAAACAGCGTCATCCTTCCAAAAATACCCAAAGAAAGCTCTTCTAAAATATTCATCATTTCAGGCCTGGCATGGTGGCTCATGCCTGTAATCCCAGCACTTTGGGAGGCTGAGGCAGGTGGCTCACCTGAGGTCAGGAGTTTGTGACCAGCTTGACCAATATGGTGAAACCCCATCTCTACCGAAAATACAAAAATTAGCCGGACATGGTGGCATGCACCTGTAGTCCCAGCTATTCGGACTGAGACAGGAGAATCACTTGAACCTCTGAGGTGGAGGTTACAGCAAGCCGAGATCGTGCCACTGCACTCCAGATCGAGACTTCATCTCAAAAAAATAAAATAAAATATTCATCATTTCAGTGGTGAGCCAGAGTACAGAGCCATCTTTACCTTTGGTTATTTAAAAAATTAACATTTCTATGACTAGCAAGGGCTATCTTGCCATGGAGAGAATATAACTGCATCAGATCAATCTGGTTCAACTGTTTTTTAATTTTTTTTTTTGAGACGAAGTGTCACTCTTGTTGCCCAGGCTGGAGTGCAATGGCATGATCTCAGCTCACCACAACCTCCACATTCCAGGTTCAAGCAATTCTCCTGCCAAGTAGCTGGGGTTACAGGCATGTGCCACCACACCTGGCTAATTTTGTATTTTTAATTTAGTGATGGGGTTTCTCCATGTTGGTCAGGCTGGTCTCAAACTCCCGACCTCAGGTAATCCGCCCGCCTCAACCTCCCAAAGTGCTGGGATTACAAGTGTGAGCCACCTCACGCAGCCTGGCTCAACTTTTAAGTGACAAAGTTGTGAGTTGGTTTTTAGCTGCCATGGATCCCCAGGTTGAAGGTCATATGAACAGAGCACACCTAATGAACCAAGTGTGCAACCACAGGGGGAACCTAAATGCTCAGACCAAGAAAGAGGGACCAAATTAAGAGCGGACACCACATGACAGGATCCAGGATCCAATCAGATGGCATTGTGACATCTAGTCAGACCATGCCTTCTGGCATCAGTCTCCATCTTCTGGGCTCAAGCAATCCTCTCACCTCATCCTCCCAAGTATCTGGAACTACAGGTGTGTGCCCCCATGTCCAGCTAATTTTACAATATTTTTAGAGATGGGGTCTCACTATTTAGCCCAAGCTGGTCTTGAACTCCTGGGCTCCAGCTACCATCCTGCCTCAGTCTCCCAAAGTGCTGGGATTACAGGTGTGAACCACTGCACCTGGCCTTGTGTTTTTATTTGCTTCTTCCTGATTGCTGATGAGGTTGAGCACCTTTTCAGGCTTGTTGGCCATCTGTATATCCTCTTTGAGTTTTTTTGTTTTGTTTTGTTTGAGATGGAGTTTCACTCTTGTTGCCCAGGCTGGAGTACAATGGTGCGATCTCAGCTCATTGCAGCCTCTGCCCCCCAGGTCCAAGCAATTCTCCTGCCTCAGCCTCCCAAG
>NW_022436994.1:9577472-9685379 GCF_009761245.1 Sapajus apella
CGGCAATTCTCCTGCCTCAGCCTCCTGAGTAGCTGGGATTACAGGCACGCGCCACCATGCCCAGCTGATTTTTTTTTGTATTTTTAGTAGAGACGGGGTTTCACCGTGTTGACCAGGATGGTCTCGATCTCTTGACCTCGTGATCCACCCGCCTCGGCCTCCCAAAGTACTGGGATTACAGGCGTGAGCCACCGCGCCCGGCCTTTTTTTTTTTTTATTTTTAGTAGAGACAGGGTTTCACCATGTTGGCCAGGCTGGTTTCAAATTCCTGATCTCAAGTGATTCGCTCATCTCAGCCTCTGAAAATGCTGGGACTAAAGGCGTGAGCCACCGCACCTGGCCCTTCTTACTGTTTATATGACCATAACACTTAATTTAAGTTCCCTCCACTAGGCCACATGAATAACAACATTTGTGTGAGAAAATTAAGATAACGAGTGCAGAAAGGGACCAGAAAGGGGCCAGCTCCAGTCCTGGACAATACGGCATCCCTCACCCCCTTGCCTTTCCCACGTCCACAGTTCTAAGCTTGGTACCTGGCAAGCAGCAGCACACAGCCTGCGTCCACACTGGGCTATCCTGTGGATGATCGCAGGCCATGAAGGGAGAAGCCATCAATGTGGATGTGGATGCACTCCCAAGAGGCTCCTTAGAGCACTCGAACTTGGGCCTTCTCAAACACTCAATGATTTGTGGAAAATAATCAAAGAGCGACGGGTGAGTTTTTTCATTAAGTTCTGCATTCTGACCATGGCTTCCTGCATTTCTGGTATTAAGATGACCATCCCTTTCATCCTTTCCTGATGTGAGTTTTATCTTTTTTTTTTTTTTTTTTTTTGAGATGAATTCTCACTCTGTCACCCACGCTGGAGTGCAGTGGCACAATCTCGCCTCCCTGCAACCTCTGCCTCCCAGGTTCAAGCGATTCTCCTGTCTCAGCCTCCCAAGTAGGTGGGATTACAGGTGTGCGCCACTGTAACCAACTTATTTTTTGTATTTTTGGTAGAGACAGGGTTTCACCATGTTGGTCAGGCTGGTTTTGAACTCTTGACCTCAGGTAATCTGCCCACCTCGGCCTCCCAAAGTGCTAGGATTACAGGCATGAGCCACTGTGCCTGGCCAAGAGTGTTACTTTTTAAAACAGCATTACTTTATGCAATTATACAGGCGGTAGGAAAAATGTCAAGAAATAAACAGGCCAGGCATGGTGGCTCACGTCTGTAATCCCAACACTTTGGGAGGCCGAGGCAGGTGGATCATCTGAGGTCAGGAGTTCAAGACCAGCTTGGCCAACACGGTGAGCCCATCTCTACTAAAAATGCAAAAAAAAAACATAGCTGGATGTGGTAGCGGGTGCCTGTAATCCCAGCTACTCAGGAGGCTGAGGCAGGAGAATCGCTCGAATCCAGGAGGCGGAGGTTCCAGTGAGCCAAGATCGTGCCATTGCACTGCAACCTGGGCAACAAGAGCAAAACTCCATCTCAAAAAAAAAAAAAAAGAAGAAGAAGAAGAAATAAATAAATGAATAAATAAATAAATAAGCAATAAATAGACATAATTATTTAAGAAAATAGAAAGTTGATAGTAAAAATATAGGGGACTTTTACTTGTCCTTGAAATCCCAAAGGATTGGTCTGGAATAGCACTATCCAATAGAAATTGAAATTGACCCACATAAAGAAGTATAAGCTTTCTTTTTTTTTTTTTTTAAGAAGTTTAAACTTTCTAGAAGCCACATTATAATAAAAGCAAAAAGAAACAGGTGAAATTGATTTTAATCATATTTTATTTAAAATTGTTGATCCAAAACATTATAATTTCAATGTATTGTCAATATGAAAATGATCAATACCACATTTTACATTGTGTGCACTATTTCTTTAACAGCCAGTGTATGCTTTACACTCACTGTACATCTCCAGGGGACTCGCTGCACTTCAACTGCTCAGAGCTTATGTGGGTGCCAGAGTGGACAACACAGCTCTAGAGCCTCGGGCCTGCAGGCACTCCCCAAATATTTCAAGAATGAATGAATGAATGAATGAATGAACGTAGGCATGAACTGCTGGATTGCCCCAAGTTCTGACTGGGCGGATGTCCTGTATGTGCCTCATCAGGGACCACCACCAGGGGGTGCGAGAGTGCTGGTTGATGGACTCCACGTGGCACCCTTGCTCAGAGTCCAGAGCTGGGGTGGGGTGTCCTGGGGCCACAGGTCTCACAGGACTCAGCAACCGAGGGCGTTGAGTCCCCATGGCCCCCATCTGCTGTGAGCCACTTTTCCATGCTTCTCTGCTGAGGAGGGGGAGGAGGACTGGCACTGGCCACAAGGAGCAGGTCTGAGGATCTCAGAAACGGATCCCTCTGGCTGCTCAGGAAGGCACAAGCCCCTTGACTCACCAAGTTTGAGAGCTGATCCCTGCAGAACTGACATAACCGGGAAGAAAGGACACTCTATGGCTGAGTCAACCCTCTTCGTGGCTCTGGCTCGAATAGTGGAGAGATACCCTCCTCCCTTTTCAAGGCGGCTCTCCTGCTGGGGCCTCTCCGTCACTGATGCTGTCTCCTCAACAACCACTGGCTCACAGGCAGCCTGTGTCTAGACCCATTCCTCTTCCAGGTTGTCATCTCTTGATCTTCCAGCCCGTCCACTCAGTAGGTAAGAACACTGAACCCCCACCAGTCTCTCCCCACACATGCCTTCTGCGCTTCCCGGAGGCTCCTGCAAGTGCCCCTTGAGTTGCTCCTCCAGGTGCTCCTACCAGGTGCTCCCCCCATGTACTTCCCCTAGATGTTACATGCGCCTCTTTTTTTTCAGCATCTAGGGAATTGTTATTTTTTTTAATTTTTATTTTTAGATGGAGTCTTGCTCTGCTGCTCAGGCTGGAATGCAGTGGCTCAATCTTGGCTGACTGCAACCTCTGTTTCCCAGGTTCAAGTGATTCTCTTGCCTCAGTCTCCCAAGTTGCTGGGATTACAGGTGCGCACTACCATGCCCAGCTAATTGGCTATTTTTTTTTTTTCCTTTTTAAACAGAGTCTCGCACTGTTGCACAGGCGGTAGTGCAGTGGCACAATCTCAGCTCACTGCGATCTCTGCCTCCTGGGTTCAAGCAATTCTCCTGCCTCAGCCTCTCAAGTAGCTGGAACTACAGGCATGTGCCACCACACCAAGCTATTTTTTTTTTAATTTATTTTTTTATTTTTAGTAGAGACGGGGTTTCACTATGTTGGCAAGGATAGTCTTGATCTCCTGACCTCGTGATCCGCCTGCCTCAGCCTCCCAAAGTGCTGGGATTACAGGCGTGAGCCACTGCGCCGGGCCCGAATTGGCTAATTTTTTTGAGAGAGAGAGAACTTGAAATGGTCCCAACACATAGAAATGATAAATGCTTTTTTTAAAAAGGGATATGCAATGTGTGCATTTTTAGTAGAGATGGGGTTTCACCATCTTGGCCAGGCTGGTCTTGAAACTCCTGATCTCAAGTTATCGGCCCGCCTTGGCCTCCCAAAGTGCTGGGATTACAGGTATAAGCCACCACACTCAGCCAGAGTTCTTTATTTAATAATATCCTAACATGAAAGTTCACATAACTCCTTTTTTTCAGTTTTTATTATTCTTTTATATAAATCCTCTGGATCATAACTGCTTCTGTCAAAGCATGATACCAAGCTTTGTGACAACTCAGAAGTAAGGACCAAGAGAAGGCAAATAGAATGCCTTCCAGATCAAGAGACATCCATGTTGTTCAACTGTTAGAAACAGCTCAACATTCAGCTAGTAGGTAGAGTGTGTGTGTCAGTATGCACAGCATACAAGTCCTTCCCGGAGCTGGGAGATCTTTTGACTGTCCTTCAGGTGCCTCCAAATGCTGGTCAAGTGGAACTTTTTTCTTTCTGAGGCTGGTTTTCTTTCAACGCAGTTTGAGGTCTGACACTCATGTGTTCAGATTTCCAGGAAACGTGACTATCTCCCTGTTGAGTCCTTGCTTCTCCTACTCATCTTAAAATGACACCTTCTGCCAATAAAGCCTTCCTTGTTTCTACAAATAACTTGTCTTCATCTATTTCTTTAAGTCTCTGCAGCTCAATATACTTCACAAAGCATTGACAGGTAGACTTGAAGCTTGGATTGAACAGATCAAAAGCTTTTGACTGGCTCTGTAGGCTGAATAGAATTTTGCTCCAATGGGCTGGCACAGTGGCTCATGCCTGTAGTCCTAGCACTTTGGGAAGCTGAGGCGAACGGATCACCTGAGGAGTTCGAGACCAGCCTGGCCAACATGGTGAAACCCTGTCTCTACTAAAAATACAAAAATTAGCCAGGCGTGGTGGTGCATGCCTGTAATCCCAGCTACACGGGAGGCTGATGCCGGACAATCAGTTGAACCCAGGAGATGAAGGTTGCATTGGGCTGAGATCATGCCTTTGCACTCCAGCCTGGACAAAAAGAGCAAAACCAAAGCTCTCATGGAGGACATCTGGTATCATGAGGATCCCATTGGAGCAAAATTCTAGGTTCTCCTGGGGACACACCTCCCATAAAAGGCAAATAGGTGATTTTCCACTCTGTGAATTCTTAGGACGCTTTCCTAACTTCTTCTGGTTTCTCTGTTTTCTACTTAACTTTGCAAGTTCCTGTTAGATCCATCCTTCTGAAGCGGTGGGGGGATGCTTCTGTGCAAATGCCTGAAATACCTCCAGTGGCATCTCCATCGGAATAAAACCCAGACATCTGCATAGAGCATGAGTGATCAAGTCAGAGCATTTAGGATATCCATCGCCCCAAGCATTTATCATTTCTATGTGTTGGGAACATTTCAAGTTCTCTCTTCTAGCTCTGTTGAAATATACAAAACATTGTTGTTAACTATAGTCACCCTACTGTGACTAGATCTTTTTCCTTCTAACTGTATGTTTGTACCCATTAACCAACCTGTTCTTCCCCTCTCCCACCCACATCCCTTTCCCAGCCTCTAGTATCTATCATTCTACTCCTCTATGAGATGAACTTTTTTTTTCTTGAGACAGTCTCACTCTGTCGCCCAGGCTACAGTGCAGTGGTACAATCTTAGCTCACTGCAACCTCTGCCTACCAGGTTCCAGCGCTTCATATTCCTCAGCCTCCCAAGTAGCTAGGATTACAGGCACGTGCCACCATGCCTGGATAATTTTTGTATTTTTAGTAGAAACAGGGTTTCATCATGTTGGCCAGGTTGGTCTCATACTCCTGACCTCAAGTGATCTGCCCACCTCAGCCTCCCAAAGTGCTAGGATTACAGGCGTGAGCCACTGTGCTTGGCCTGAGACCAACTTTTCTAGCTCCCACCTATGAGTAAGAACATGTGATATGTTCAAAAATGACAGGATGAAAAAAAAAAGGCCATGTGATATGTGTCTTTCCATGCCCAGCATCTTTCGCTTAACATAATGATCTCCTGTTCCAACCACGTTGCTGCAAATGACAGGATTTAGCTCTTTTTTATAGCTGAATACTATTCCATTCTATGCAGGTAACAAAATACCACATGTACCCCATAAATATGTACAAATATCTATCAGTTAAAAAAAAGAAATGTATCCGATAAAGAATGAAGACGCTAGTAACCAGAATTTGGCATATCCTGTTTTTTAGAAACTAGTGCTTACCATATTTCTGGAAGATAAACATTCAGCATGTGATGAATATTCTGTATGTGATGATCTATGTGGGTTGAGCCTTTCCTTACTATTCTTACAGGTATTTTGTAAACATGAAGCCACTAAAGAATAAACAAATTCTATGTTTTCCTCAAGGAAAATACAACCAATTATGTATCAGTGACTAGTTAAATATGGTCTTTTTTTCTTCTGAAACACATCAATACAGTTTAAAAATAAATAGTTTACATAGCTTAAAAAAAAAATAACAACAGAAATTTGGAAGTGGCCTGCCCACTGAACCCTCAGAATGTTTGTGAATGTGCCTCTGGCGTGGTACAGTGGCTTGTGCCTGTAATCCCAGCACTTGGGGAGGCTGAGGCAGGATCACTTGAGGCCAGGAGTTAGAGATCAGCCTGGTCAGCATAGCCAGACCCTGTCTCTACAGAAAAAAAAAATTTTTTTTTAAATTAGCTGGGCCTGGTGGCCTGTGCCTGTAGTTCCAGCTGCTTGGGAGGCTGAGGCAGGAGGATTGCTTGAGGCAAGGAGTTCAAGGTTGCAGTGAGCTACAATCATGCCGCTGCACTCCAGCCTAGGTGACAGAGCAAGAGCCCATCTCAAATAATAATAATAATAATAATGATAAATAAATAATTAAAATTAGCTGGATGTGGTGGCACATGCCTATAGTCTCAGCTACTTGGGAGGCTTAGGGGGGAGGATCTCTTGAGCCTAGGAGTTTGAGGCTGCAGTGAGCTGTGAGCTGTGATGGTGCCACTGCACTTCAGCCTGGGCAACACAGTAAGACCCTGTCTCTAAAAAAAAAAAAAAAAAAAAAATGGATAGCCTGGAAACCTGTTTCTTATCCCCTACTAAATGCGTATTTACCTTTCCAGAATGCCACACTTGGCAGGTGGGTAATAAATATTGATGAGCTAACAGAATGCCTTACTCAGTGGGAGGTCAAATAAGTAATTCTCATGTTGTTCTCTTTCTGCATGTGGCCCAGTCTGAGTAGTTGAACCCAAGGGTAGAACTTGCCCAACACCATACTTAGAAATGACTTCAGACATTTACAATGCACTTTCACACACCCCTCATTTCATCTCACAACTAACCTTCAAGGTAGGTGTTCATACCTTCGTGTTTCAACTGAGGAAACGTAGGCTCAGAGATGTGTAGGGATGGGGCTCTGTGTTTTTCTGTCCAATTTAGTACCCGCCTCCATACTTAGGTCCTGAGACCCTGGGGACCCCTGAGATCTCCCTGTTTTTTTGTTTTTGTTTTTGTTTCTTTTGAGATGGATCTCGCTCTGTCGCCCAGGCTGGCGTGCAGTGGCGCAATCTCAGCTCACCACAACCTCTGCTTCCAGGGTTCAAGCAATTCTCCTGCCTCAGCCTCCTGAGTAGCTGGGATTACAGGCATGCATCATGACAGCCAGCAAATTCTTTTTGTATTTTTAGTAGAGACAGGGTTTCACCATATTGACAAGTCTGGTCTCAAACCCCTGACCTCGTGATCCACCAGCCTCAGCCTCCCAAAGTGCTGGGATTACAGGTGTGAGCCACCATGTCAGCCAGGACTGTTGTTATTTAGATATTGCTTAGCCGCTACGTGAGTGAATTACATTTTTCCAATGGAGTCTTTAAGATTATATCTATTAACTATTGCCAAAAGTATATGAAGCACTAAAATTCCTAATATGAATATAGGTAATTAGCAAATAATTTTTATGATTTTTCGAAAGATATATTAATCATTGAGGTGTTTATATTGCTTGATATTTAAAAAGTCAAACCACTCTTGTAGATGCACCGACATCCATTTACTGGTAAAACTTGCCATTTGGAACAGTATGTGTTTGTGACAGCCGCAAGCAGCAGTGAGCCTGTGGGGGACGGGAGAAGGTGCAGACTGCAGCATCGCACAAGGCTGCTTTTCTGTGATTCCAAGAAAAAGAAAGACTACTTGTCTAAACTGCATAACCGTCCATAAAAACCTCAGCTCCATGTTACTCCCCCCAAACCAAATCACTATGACAACACGAGCTACACACACATACATGCATGCGCACGCACACACATGAGCACGCTTCCTGGGAGAGCCCCAAATGGGCGCTTGCGTGTCTGGGCTAAAATGTGGGCCAGAACCCACTTCAATAGCACAGAGATCATCAGCTGCGGCATTTCTAAGCAGAAATGTTTTCACTCAGCCTTAAACCCATAAGCTTTCAAAATGTGGAATATTAATTCACTCTACTATTTTTTTATTTTTTTGAAATGGAGTCTCACTCTGTCACCCAGGCTGGAGTGCAGTGGCGACATCTTGGCTCACTATAACCTCTGCTTCCCAGGTTCAAGCAATTCTGTCTCAGCCTCCTGAGTAGCTGGGACTACAGGTGCATGCCACCGTGCCTGGTTAGTTTTCGTATTTTTAGTAGAGAAGACAAGGTTTCACCATATTGGTCAGGTTGGTCTCAAACTCCTGACCTCAGGTGATCCACCCACCTCAGCCTCCCAAAGTACTGGGATTACAGGCATGAGCCACCATGCCCAGCCCACTCTACTATTTTTATCAAATAATTAAAAATGGTACCAGGATCTGCAGGATTGGAGATCTGAAAAAAAAGAAGGGCCGGGCGCGGTGGCTCAAGCCTGTAATCCCAGCACTTTGGGAGGCCAAGGCGGGTGTATCACGAGGTCAACAGATCAAGACCATCCTGGTCAACATGGTGAAACCCCGTCTCTACTAAAAACTACAAAAACTTAGCTGGGCATGGTGGCACGTGTCTGTAATCCCAGCTACTCAGGAGGCTGAGGCAGGAGAATTGCCTGAACCCAGGAGGCGGAGGTTGCGGTGAGCCGAGATCGCGCCATTGCACTCCAGCCTGGGTAACAAGAACGAAACTCCGTCCAAAAAAAAAAAAAAAAAAAAAAAAAAAGGAAAAAAAAGAAAAAATTAAAAAATTAAAAAATAAAATAAATAAATAAAAGTAAAAATCGTACCAGGAAAGATGAGTGGCCAAAGTATGGCATCTCCAGATACCATGGTTTGAAGCTATTGCATTAGAGATGTAAAGCTGATGTGGAAGTAAAAGGAAATTAGAATTATGTTTTATTTTCTGTCCTTTTAAAGCATAGAAGTCATGCACACTCACTAGAAGAAACTGAAAGCATGTAAAGAAAGAGGACCTTTTGTGGCCTACAGTCCGAGCCAGCCTAGTGTGTAGCTAAGGACTATATGGAGATGGAGGCAGCCTCTGCCCCTTTGCAGCATGCCATCGAAAGCGAGTCGGCAAGTGAGTCAGATGTCAGATGTCCAGCCCCAGCCTTGAGCTGTCCCCTCTGAGTCTTGCCAAACTATAGTTTTGTGAGCAAAATCAATGCGATATTGCTTTTAGCCACCAAGTTTTCAGGCAGATCAGGGGTCCTGGAGTAGGTGTCATTGAAACTGGGTACTGAAGACACCCAGAGTGGGAGGGAGGGCAAGGGTTTGGGGAGACCACACAGGTGAAGGCCTGGGGCAGGTGTGCTGCCGGGGGTGGGAAGAAGTAACTCCAGGTGAGAAGGCAGAGCCAGGACAGGGGTGTGTAGAGGCTGGAAGGCCAGGAGAAGGGGCCAAGCCACCTCACTCGGGGCTTGGGAGCCATGCCAGAGGGCCTGGGATAGTTGAAACGCTAATCTACAGGCCGGGCGTGGTGGCTCACGGCTGTAGTTCCAGCACTTTGTGAGGCCGAGGCAGGGGCGGATCACCTGAGGTCAAGAGTTCGAGACCAGCCTGGCCAACATGGTGAAACTCTGTGTCTTCTAAAACTACAAAGAAAAAATTAGCACCTTGTAATCTCAGCCACTCCACTCACTGGAACCCAGGAAGCAGAGGTTGCAGTGAGCCAAGATTTTGTCATTGCACTCCAGCCTGGATGACAAGAGTGAAACTCCACCTCAAAAAAAAGAAAAAAAAAAAGGAAAGAAAAAATCTCATCTATACAGTCACTATTTGGAACTCAGAGTGCACTTGGCCAGACAAGCAATATTTCAATTATAAACCGAGTTACCACGCTGTCCACAGCCCAGTTAGATGGCTGGACACAGGGACTACGGGATTCTGTCAGCCACCCTACTCTCTCTGCCTGTCTACCTCCATCCTGTATGGGTTTTACCGACCCAGAATCCATCAAAAAGTAGGTGCTCAGTGACTGTGGATGATTTTTGAGTGGTTCTAAATCTGAGCGCTCCCATGCTGTCTGAACAGATGACAGCTTGTGTCTGTGTCCCAAAGCGTGCCATCAGGAGCAGGCTCTCCAATTGACCACGTGTATGAAGCAGGCTGCATAAAGAGAGACACGTGGTGAGCTTGGTGGTGGCCAGAAGTCAGTGATCAGCCAGGGGGAAAGGGACTTCATGTGGACAGGTGATCTGAGGGCGGGGGCTGGGCCTGGGGTTGAGGTGGGAGGGCAGGTAGGAAAGAGGTCTGAGCAGATCCAGGTCCTGCCTTCCCTCAGCCTGACCATTCATGGGGCCCATTTCCCACTTTCCTTCCTGAAAGCCCATGTAGGTCCTCTGCAGGCCAGGGCCTACATCCTCTGATGCTGACGGGAGGGCAGCAGGATTCCTGGTACCTCTTTTGCTGAATCCGGCAAAGCCACATGGAAGAACACACAACTGGTGAGGAGCAGAGACTGAGGCTTCTGGAAATGGGATGGAAGTCAGCCCTTCCCCAGTATCCCTCATTGTCCAGAGCTGAGAAAGTAGAAGACGGCAGAGAAAGCTGACCTTAAGCACAGAACCCCGCCTTGTATGCCTGTACCTCATCAGCATCAGGAATGTGATGAGCCCCTGGCTCTTAATTTTGTTTTGCTATTGAGATATTTTTTAAATTAAAAGAACCGATGTTCCTATGACTCCCTTTAAACAGTTTCCCAGATACGGCTCGGCCCACAATGTACTTGGAGAGGTGTTGCCCTGTCCTGAGGAGAGTTGAAACTGCTTTCCCTGGGGTGGGCAGTGAGCATGAGAACCCCAGCTGTTAGAACCCCTGGCTTCTCTATCTCACTCTGCCCCCGGGACAAGTCACGCCATCTCTCTGGGTGTCAGTCTCTCCCTATGGTTCCAGAGAGCTGAGTTAGCATATCTCTGAGACCAACAAAGTCATCATAAAAAGTTCCCATTATTGGGAATGAAGCCATTTCCCAGGTCCTTGGGAAGACTCTGGAATTGGGTCACAAGTCACAGATGGAAAGGGACAGGTCACAGTGGGGACTGGGTCCCTTCTTGGCAATAACCCACCAGGACAGAGTCCCTGCCTGTCCTCATTCTGCCTTGCTGGCTGCAGGCCCAGGACCACCGGCCAGAAGCCATGAGAGATCAGGGCAGGACACGGCAGCTTCCACTGTCACCCCAGGCTGAGACGCCACACGGGCCCGGGCCTCAGCCCCACTCTGTCCCGCTGGAGAGGCCATCTGCCTCCTGGCCTGGTGACTTCCTGCTGGGATTGAGCCCAGCACCCAGCCCTGGCTGTATGCGCTGCAGCCTGGATCCTCTTCCTCCCTGACTGCTGACCCCTGAGCCCTGAACCTCCCTGGGCTTCTGCCAACGTCTTTCGTCCAAGGCCAGGCCTGACATTTGGCAATCAAACCACATGGATTTCTAGGATCCAGAAACTTGGTCAGCCACATCATTACTATCTAAATGACCTCCCAGGGCCCCCATAATACATTTTTAAACTTTTTAATTGAAGTGCAACATATCCTAAGTATTCAGTCGTGACTTACGCAGAGTGAGCACTAGATTGTCTTTTCATGTGCTGTAGGCTGTTTGCGTGTCTTTAGAGAAATGCTTTGTCTGGTCCTGTGGCATTTTTGAATTGGGTTATGTGGTTTTTTATTGTTGAGTTTTTGTTCTTTTTCTTTGTTCTTTTTTTTTTTTTTTTTTTTTTTTTTTTTTTTTTTAGAGGCAATATCTTGCTTTGTCACCTAGGCTGGAGTGCAGTGGCGCAATTTTAGCTCACTGTGGCCTCCAACATCTGGGCTTAAGCAATCCTCCCGTCTCAGCCTCTCAAGTAGCTAGGACTACAGGTGTGTGCCACCATGCCTGGCTAATTTCTGTTTTTCATTTTTATTTATTTATTTATTTATTTTTGAGACAGAGTCTCACTGTGTCACCCAGCCTGAAGTGCAATGGTGAGATCTTGCCACTGGCGAGAGTGCAGTGGTGAGGTTGCTCACGGCAACTTCTGCCTCCCGGGTTCAAGCAATTCTCATGCCTAGCCTCCCAAGTAGCTGAGACTAGAGGTGGGCGTCACCATGCCTGGCTAATGTTCGTATTTTTAGTAGAGATGAAGTTTCTTCATGTTGGCCAAGCTCTTTTCAAACTCATCTGCCCACCTCGGCCTCCCAAAGTCCTGAGATTACAGGTAGAAGTCACCATGCGTGGCCTTATTTTTATTTTTATCTTTTGTAGAAAAAGGGTTTCACTATGTTGCTCAGCCTGCTCTTGAACTCCTGACCTCAAGTGATCCTCTCACCTGGGCTGTCCAAAGCACTGACATTACAGGCACAAGCCACCATGCCCAGCCTCGGTTTTAATTCTTTTTTTTTTTTGAGACGGAGTCTCGCACTGTAACCCAGGCTCTAGTGCAGTGGCGCAATCTCGGCTCACTGCAATATCCGCCTCCTGGGTTCAAGCAATTCTCCTGCCTCAGCCTCCTAAGTAGCTGGGACTACAGGCGTGTACCACCATACCCAGCTATTTTTTTCCGTATTTTTAGTAGATATTTCACTATTTTGGCCAGGATGGTCTTGGTCTCCTGACCTCGTGATCCACCCGCCTCGGCCTCCCAAAGTGCTGGGATTACAGGCATGAGCCAATGAGCCCAGCCTAATTCTTTATATAATAGTCTGCATATTAATTCCTTATCTGATGTCTGATTTGCAATTATTTTGTCCCATTCGGTGGTCTTCCTTTTTTTCTCATATTGCCAAGTCTGGACTCATCTCCCTGAGCAGCTCTGCAGGTCCCACCCACAGTGACAAGGCTGAGGTCAGGCCTTTCTGAGCCTCCTTCTCGAGCTTCTGTCAAGCTGGCTTCTCCAGACTTGTCTTTCATAGAGGATTTCTTTATTAGTAGTATTTGCACAGTAGTTATACTGGGAAACATGGGAATTTTAAGTAAAAGGAAAAAGTTACCCACAATTCTACCACGCCTACGAATAAAATTATTTTCTGTGCTGCTTTTGAATCCTTGTCTATGTCCGTAGATGAACTTTAATAAATATTGTGGGGGTCCAGCTAAACCACTGAAGTCCTCTGTCTTGCACAAAGATCCTTGCCAGGGTCTCTTGTGGGATTGTTTTGTTTTGTTTGAGACAGAGTCTTGCTCTGTCACCCAGGCTGGAGTGCAGTGACACAATCACAGCTCACTGCAGCCTTGAATTTCTAGGCTCAAGTGATCTACCCACCTCAGCCTCCCGAGTAGCTGAGACCACAAGCACACACCACATGGTCAGCCTATTTTTTTGTTTTTAATTTTCATAGAATCAGCATCTCATCACCATGCCCAGGCTGGTCTTGAACTCCTGAGCTCAAGAGATCCTCCTGTCTCAGCCTTCCAAAGTGCTGGGATTGCAGGTGTGAGCCACCTCACCCAGCCTCCTGTGTTTTTTCAAATCTTGATTCATTTTCTGTCATATTACCCGTTCCTGCTGGTTTTAGCTTGTCTGCATTTTTTTTAAATTTATTTACTTGTTTTTATGCTGAGGTTTTTTTCAGGGTTTTTTTTTTTGAAGGGGGACAGTGTCTTGCTCCGTTGTCCAAGCTGAAGTACAGTGTTATGGTCATTGCATACTGTAACATCAAACTCCTGGGCTCTAGCGATCCTCCTGCTTCAGCCTCCCAAGTAGTTGAGACTATAGGTGCACACCATCACTCCTGGGTAATTTTTTGTTTTTTGTAGATATATGGTCTCACCATACTGTGCAGGCTGGTCTTGAACTCCTGGCCTCAAGTGATCCTCCTGCTTGCCTTGGCCTCTCAAAGCGTTTGTATAACAGGCACAAGCTGGCCAGTTGCGGTGGCTCACACCTGTAATCCCAGCACTTTGGGAAGCCAAGGTGGGTGGATCACCTGAGGTCAGGAGTTCAAGACCAGCCTGGCCAACATGGTGAAACCCTGTCTCTACTAAAAATACAAAAATTAGCGGGATATGATGGTGTGTACCTGTAATCCCAGCTACTTGGGAGGCTGAGGCAGGAGAATTGCTTGCACCTGGGAGGCGGAGGGTGCAGTGAGCCAAGATCTCGCCACTGCACTCCAGCCTGGATGACAAGAAGGAAACTCTGTCTCAAAAAAAAAAAAAAAGAAGCAGGCACAAGCCTCTGCACTCAGCACATATACTGAGTATTTTATTGTACGCAATAGCCAGTATATGTAAAACAATTACCCTTGTGAAATAGAAATTCATGAAAATTCAGAGAGGTAGATGTTAAGGACTGACAAAAGGAGAAGTTTGTGTGTTACGGCACATGTGTTACCGGGATACACTTCTGTACAGGTTTGAAATTTAGCTCTCTTTTGAATATTCAATGGTTCATGAGAAGTGATTTGGGAAACCTCTGAAAGATTTATTTTACGACAGAAAAGAACACACTTTCTGGATCTGAGGCATATGTACCTACAGAAACTGCGTGGAGCAGAGGGTCACATTGAACATTCTGCAGACAGTTGCTTTAAGACAGCAGCTGCCTGGGAAACTTACACACAGTTGAGCCCGGCCTCTGGCCAGAGTGGTTCAGCCACTTTGGTCATAGATGTAATGCCGGAGGAACCAGACATGGAGCAAGCAAGAGCTGGGGCAATTTGTGGATGCACTCACTTTATATTCATGTTTTATTCAAGTCTTAACTAGAGATGCTAAGTGGGTTTATACAGGGAGACAAAATGCTGAGGATAAGCCTGCACCCTGCAGCAGGACCACTGCGGATGCTGGGCCCGGGTCACACAGGAGGTAATTCCAGCTCGATCTGGAGAGAATAAGAGAAGTCAGACAGGGAGCCAGGCAGGCAGGAAAGGATGAGTCCACAGCATAGTGTGTGCAGGGACATGGGAGAGCCATTATGGGCTCAGCATCCCTAACCCAAAAACCCAAAATCTGAAATGCTCCAAAATCTGAAGTTTGGGGTCTTTTTTGTTTGTTTTTGAGACAGAGTTTCGCTCTTGTCACCCAGGCTGGAATGCAATGGCACAATCTCAGCTCATTGCAGCCTCTGCCTTCTGGGTTCAAGCGATTCTTCAGCCTCAGCCTCCCGAGTAGCTGGGATGACAGGTGTCCGCCACCATGCCCAGCTAATTTTTATATTTTAGTAGAGATAAGGTTTCACTATGTTGGTCAGGCTGGTCTCGAACCCCTGACCTCAGGTGATCCACCCACCTCGGCCTCCCAAAGTGCTGGGAGTACAGGCATGAGCCACTGAGCCCAGCCAAATCTGGAGCATTTTGAGCACTGACATGTCACACATGGTGTCTGAGATAATGGTTCAATGTACACAAACATTTCAGAATTATGAAAAATACTACATAAAATTATCTTCAGGCTATGTATATAAGATATACATGAAACATAAATGAATTTGATGTTTAGACCTGAGTCTCATTCCCAAGGTATCTCATTACATATATGCAAATATTCCAAAATCCACAAAAACCTGAAATCCAAAACGCTGCTGGCCCTAAGCATTTCAAATAAGGGATATTCAACCTGTAGTACAGATTCTTCTTCCTGTATGTGTTTCTATTTTCTCCTCAAGTTTCTCATATAGTTATTCATTGCTGATCTCTTAAAATCTATATTTGGAGGGAAATGATCAAACTATAGTTGTTGTAGGGGGTGGAATCTACAGTTGTGGGAAGACAGATTCAGAGATCAACAACTGTTCGCCAGAGGAGGTGGATGAAACCATTGTGGAAAGGCTGACTTCCAACGCCTCTGAGCTGGTGGTCAGCCCTGCAGATTGACTGAGTGAAAACAGCTGCCCTATGAGTATTACTTGTAACAAACAAAAACCTGGAAACAACCTAAATTTCCAACCACAAGAGCATGCAGATAGATTATATCAGCTCATTTAAATTGGAAATCACTAAGACAACATTAAACATGGCATCATTTTTTCTCAATAATGTAAAGCAGGGAAAAAAAAACAGAAAACAATTTTGTTTTCATTATACTACATATAGCTACATACTATAATTACAATGTAAAAACAGACATACATGTTAGTAGAAAGCAAAAGGAAACCAGAAAAAAACAAAAATGAAAACAACAGGTGCGCTAGGATTGTAGGGTTATGTGTGAAATTTTGCTCACTTAAAATTTTCTGGCCAGGCACAGTGGCTCACTCCTATAATCTCAGCACTTTGGAAGACCAAGACAGGTGGCTCATTTGAGGTCAGGAGTTTGAGACAAGCCTCACCAACATGGTGAAACCCAGTCTCTACTAAAAATACAACAATTAGCCAGGCGTGGTGGTGGCTGTCTGTATTCCCAGCTACTCAGGAGGCTGAGGCAGGAGAATCGCTTGAACCCAGGAGGTGGAGGTTGCAGTGAGCCGAGATTGCATCGCTGTAATCCAGCCTAGGCAAAAGAGCCAGACTCTGTCTCAAAAAAACAAACAAACAAAACAAAACAAAAAAAAAAAAAAGAAAGAAAAAAAAGGAAAATTTCAGTAATATTTTAGTAAGGTTTTAATAAAATACACCTTAAAAATATCTGGCCGAGTGCAGTGGCTCATGCCTGTAAGCCTGTAATCCTAGCACTTTGGGAAGTGAAGGTGGGAGGATTGCTTGAGTCCAGGAGTTTGAGACCAGCCTGGGCAACTCCGTCTCTACAAAACAAAAAATAAAAACCTTAGCCAAGCATGGTAATGTGTGCCTCTAGTCTTAGCCACCCGGAATGCTGAGGTGGGAGGATCACTTGAGCCCAGGAGGTGGAAGCTGCCACTGCACTCCAGCCTGGGTGACAAAATGAGACTCTGCCTCAAAAAAAAAAAAAAAGTTCTACCACCTAAATTAAAACTTGAATTAAACAAAGAAGGAATTCAACCAGAGGAGAACAAAAAGGTGATAGATCCCAGTACTTAACTAACCTGGCCAGCAAGAAAATACTACGCTGCTAATTTATCAAAAAGAGAAAAAGTAGAATCCTTGCCTGTGAGGAGTTTACCTTTTTGTACTCTGAAGGCAGAAGAGCACCTTGGAAATCATGACATACTCAAGGTTTTGGTCAAGGGACTCTGCCCCTGACTGTTGCGCTCCATTTCTGATCAGCCACAGCCTGCAGCTCTGCGGCAGATGGCATGGCCAGGTCCCTGATGGTGGGGACAGCCAGGGTGAGCGGCTGGAGGGAGTCCAGGGGGTTGGTCTCAGACACATGGAGTCTGAGACAGAGGCAGGATGTGCAGCTAGAGCCACTCTGCATCACAAAGTGAGTGGAAGAATCCAATAGTGACAGAAACAGTGACAGAGCTGTCAATATGGAAATGGCCCCATTGCAGAAACAGTGAAAGCCCAAAGAGGCCATCAGATGCTCAAGGGCAAGCATGAAGGGGACATCGGGAAGCCCAAGGGGTGGCAGGACAGAAGCTGCAGTGGGAGGTGACGAAGGCAGGTGCACACACTGGCACTGGGGCAGGAGAACAGCTCTGCCAGGAACTGAGGCAATGAAAACCCAGGTCGTTGTCAGCCAGAAGGACCACACTGTCAAGAAGGTGCCTCCTGGGAGGGGCGGGAGTGTGGTGGGGTGAGGTGGGCATCCAGGACCAGCCAAGGAGTGACATCCAGAGTGCGCCACATTCTCACGCTCCTTTGGGTCTTTCCTGTGAGAAAGTCTTCATACACTGCTCATTTAACTGAAAAGGTGGCACTCACACCTCAGAGTCCCGCAGAATGAGTGGGAGAAGCACAGGGGAGATGCATAAGAGACCTTTGCAGAGAAGCAGGCAGGAGCTGCTCAACTGTAAACTACACCAAAGAGTCACTGGGACCCGGGGCCCACCTCCCCGCTCCCACCTGCAGACGAGCGCTCCTCAGCTTCCACACAGTTGATTCCATGCTGGAAGCTTCCCCATGCTCATGCCCCACTGCCCCTCTGAAACTGCCTGAGTGCTGTCTTAATAAATACATGTTTTCTTTATTTCTTATTCAAACTGAGGAGCCTCTCAACAGCTAGAAGTGGTTCATGGTTCTCCACTCCAGCTGCACATTAGACTCAATTGGGCAGCTGTTGCCACATAGCAATGTCCAGGCCTCATCCCAGGTAATTAAATCAGAATGTGGCAGATGCACTGGGTGATTCTGATATGAGAACCAGGAATTCAGTGGTACACTGTACATTCTTTGTGATATATTGGTAAATTAATAGGCTGTCATTAAGAATACCCTGAACAGCATCATGCAGTTTCTATAGAAACAGTATGGAGATTTGGTTCCTCAAAAGAAAAAGAATTTTTTTTTTTTTTGAAGCAGAGTCTTGCTCTGTCTCCCAGGCTGGAGGGCAATAGCGTGATCTCTGCTCACTGCAACCTCTGCTTCCTGGGCTCAAGTGATCATCCCACCTCAGCTCCCCAAGTAGCTGGGACTACAGGTGGGCATTTATTTATTTATTTATTTGGAAACGAAGTCTTGCTCTGTTGCCCAGGCTGGAGTGCAGTGGAGCAAATCTCAGCTCATGGCAACTTCTGCCTCCCAGGTTCAAGTGAATCCCCTGTCTCAGCCTCCTGAGTAGCTAGGACTACAGGTGTGTGCCACCATGCCCAGCTAATTTTTTGTATTTTTAGTAGAGACAGCGTTTCACCATGTTAGCCAGGATGGTCTCGAACTCCTGAACTCGTGATCCACTCATCTTGGCTTCCCAAAATGCTGGGATTACAGGTGTAAGTCACTGCGCCTGGCTGGAGGGCATGTATTTTTTGTAGAGTCAGTTTTGCCATGTTGCCCAGGCTGGTCTTGAACTCCTAGGCTCAACAGATCCACCCGCTTTGACCTCTTCTCAAAAAAAATTAAAAACAGAACTACCATATGATCTGGCAATCCCACTGCTGGGTATTTATCCAAAAGAATTGAAATTAGGATCCTAAAGAGATGTCAGCACTCACCATTGATAGCAATACTATTCACAATCACTAAACTGTGGAAATAACCTGAATGTCCACTGAAGGATGAAAGTACAAAGGAAATATGGTGTGTAAATCCAATTAAATGTTAAAAAGAAAGGAAATTCTACAATATGCAGCAACCCGGTTGAACCTGGAGAAAGTTATGCTAATTGAAATAACCCATTACAATGGCGGTTACCAGGGGCTGGGGACAGGGGAAAATGGGGAATTGTTCATTAATGCATGTAAAGTCCTAGAGATCTTCGGTATAACATTTTCCCTGTAGTTAGCAACACGGTATTATGCACTTAAAAATCTGTTAAGAGGGTAGATATGTTGCCTTCTTACTACAATTAAAAAAGTTTAAGGAATTTTTTTTTAAAGAATAGTCTAAAGGAAATAAAAGATAAGCTACAAATAAGAGAAGATATAATCAACTAACGATTGTACTAATAACAGGTACAGGCCCACACCTATAATCCCAGCACTTTGGGAGGCTAAGGCAGGAGGATTACTTGAGCCCAGGAGTTCAAGATCAGCCTGGGCAATATACCAAGACCCTGTCTCTACAAAAATTTAAAAAATAAAAATGAGGCTGGTCATATGGCTCACACCTGTAATCACAGCACTTTGGGAGGCCAAGGTGGGTAGATCACCTGAGGTTTGGAATTCCAGACCAGCCTGACCAACATGGTGAAACCCCGTCTCCACTAAAAATACAAAAATTAGCCGGATGTGGTGGTGGGTGCCTGTAATCCCAGCTTGGGAGGCTGAGGCAGGAGAATCACTTGAATCCAGGAGGCAGAGGTTACAGTGAACTGAGATCACACCATTGCACTCCAGCCTGGGCGACAGAGCAAGATTCTGTCTCAAAATAAAATAAAATTTAGTTTAACTTAAAAATAAAAATAAAAGGCCGGGCGCGGTGGCTCACGCCTGTAATCCCAGCACTTTGGGAGACCAAGGCGGGTGGATCACGAGGTCAAGAGATCGAGACCATCCTGGTCAACATGGTGAAACCCCGTCTCTACCAAAAATACAAAAAATTAGCTGGGCATGGTGGTGTGTGCCTGTAATCCCAGCTACTCAGGAGGCTGAGGCAGGAGAATTGCCTGAACCCAGGAGGCAGAGGCTGCGGTGAGCCGAGATCGCGCCATTGCACTCCAGCCTGGGTAACATGAGTGAAACTCCGTCTCAAAAAAATAAAATAAAATAAAAATAAAAATTAGCCAGGCACGTTGACACATGCATGTAGTCCCAACTACTCAGGAGACTAAGGCAGAAAGATCATTTGAGCCCAGGAGTACAAGGCTGCAGTGCTGTAATTATATTAATGCACTCTAGCCTGGGTGACAGAGTGAAACTCTGTCCTTAAAAAATTAAAAATTAGAGGCAGGTGGATCACTTGAGGCCAAGAGTTTGAGACCAGCCTGGTCAACACGGTGGAACCTCATCTCTACTAAAACTATAAAAATTGGCCAGGCACAGTGGCACATGCCTATAACCCCAACTACTTGGGAGGCTGAGGCAAGAGAATCACTTGAACCAAGGAGGCAGAGGTTGCAGGGAGCCGAGATCATACTACTACACTCCAGCCTGGGAGATACAGCGAGACTCTGTCTCAAAAACAAACAAAAAAATTTTAGTTAAAAAAATTTTTAAAGAACGTGTACAGAATTCCTAGCCCTATTTTTTTAAATAGGCAAAAGACATGAAGAGGCATTTCACCAAAGGGGGAACACATACAGCCAACAGGCACTCAGAGGGATGCTTGGTCTCTTCAGTAATCAGGGAAATGTGAATCAAGACAACAAGAGACAGTACTTTTCATTCATTTCACTGGCAATAATTAACAATCTGAGAATGCCAAGAGCTAAAGAGGTCTGGATTAAAGACATCTTTTATATACATATATAAGGAGAGTGAACAGGTATAATGACATGGGAAAACCAGTGGGCATTTTCTCATAAACTCTGAAATTCACTTGCCTGAAAACTCAGGAAACCACTCTCAGATGCATACCTATGACAAGTCCCACACATCTGCCTCAGGAGACAAGTTCCAGTGAGTGAGAACATCCACAACCCTAATGCCCATGGGCAGATGATATGGTGGTGATATTTGCTCATGATGAAACAATATACAACCCAGGAGGTGAGGGTTGCAGTGAGCTGAGATCACACCACTGTACTCAGCCTGGGCAACAGAGTGAGACTGTCTCGGAAAAACAAAGAAGCCAGGCTCTGTGACTCACACCTGTAATTCCAGCACTTTGGGAGGTGAGGCGGGCAGATCACAAGGTCAGGAGATCGAAACCATCCTGACTAACACAGTGAAACCCTGTCTCTACTAAAATACAAAAGAAATTAGCCAGGCCTGATGGCATGCATCTGTAGTCCCAGGTACTCAGGAGGCTGAGGCAGGAGAATTGCTTGAACCTGGGAGGCGGAGGTTACAGTGAGCCAAGACCATGCCACTGCACTCCAGCCTGGGTGACAGAGCGAGACTCTGTCTTGAAAAAGAAAAGAAAAGAAATACTATACAGTGGTGAAAATTAATTAACTTTAGCTAAACACAAAAGCATGGGTAAACTTTTAGACCATAATGCGGAGTGAAAAACATCAAGCCCATCAAGCATAGGTAATGGTTAATTTTATGCATCAGCTTGACTGGGCCATGACACCCAGTTTTTGGTCAGACACCAGTCTTGTTACTGTGAATGTATTTTTAAGATTACATTCTTAAAATGTAACATTAACATTTAAGTCAGTAGGCTTTGAGTAAAACAAATGGGCCTCCATATTGTGGGTGGGCCTCATTCAATCAATTGTAGGCCTTAAAAAATGGGCCGGGCGCGGTGGCTCAAGCCTGTAATCCCAGCACTTTGGGAGGCCGAGGCGGGTGGATCACGAGGTCAAGAGATCGAGACCATCCTGGTCAACATGGTGAAACCCCGTCTCTACTAAAAATACAAAAAAAAATTAGCTGGGCATGGTGGTGCGTGCCTGTAATCCCAGCTACTCAGGAGGCTGAGGCAGGAGAATTGCCTGAACCCAGGAGGCGGAGGTTGCGGTGAGCCGAGATTGCGCCATTGCCCTCCAGCCTGGGTAACAAGAGTGAAACTCCGTCTCGAAAAAAAAAAAAAAAAAAATTGACTGAAGTCTGCTAAAGGGAATCCTGCCTCCAGACAGCCTTCAGACTCAAGCTGCAACATCTAATATCAACTCTTCCCAGCACCTCCTGCCTGCCAATCTGTCCTGTACATTGGGTCTTGTCAGCCCCTATAATCATGTGAGCCAATTCTTTTTTTTTTTTTTTTTTTGAGATGGAGTTTGGCTCTTACTGCCCAGGCTAGAGTGCAATCGCGCGATCTTCGCTCACTGCAACCTCTGCCTCCAGAGTTCAAGCAATTCCCCTGCCTCAGCCTCTCAAGTAGCTGGGATAATAGGCATGCGCCACCACACCCAGCTAATTTTGTATTTTTAGTAGAGTTGGGGGTTTCAGTATGTTGGTCAGGCCGATCTCGAACTCCTGATCTCAGGTGATCCACCCACCTTGACCTCCTAAAGTGCTGGGATTACAGGTGTGAGCCACCATGCCCGGCCTATGAGCCGATTCTTTTTTTTTTTTTTTTTTGGGACGGAGTTTCGCTCATTACCCAGGCTGGAGTGCAATGGCACGATCTCGGCTCACCGCAGCCTCCACCTCCTGGGTTTAGGCAATTCTCCTGCCTCAGCCTCCTGAGTAGCTAGGATTACAGGCACGCGCCACCATGCCCAGCTAATTTTTTGTATTTTTAGTAGAGACGGGGTTTCACCATGTTGACCAGGATGGTCTCGATCTCTTGACCTCGTGATCCACCCGCCTCGGCCTCCCAAAGTGCTGGGATTACAGGCTTGAGCCACCGCGCCCGGCCCGAGCCAATTCTTTACTGAAATCTCTTAGATAGCTATATAGATATATAGACAGACAGGCAGACGAAAGCCCAGTTCGGTGGCTCACACTTGTAATCCCAGCACTTTGGTAGGCCAAGGCTGGAGATCACCTGACATCAGAAGTTCGAGACCAGCCTGGCCAACATGGTGAAACCTTGTCTCTACTAAAAATACAAAAATTAGCCAGGCGTGGTGGTGGTGCACGCCTGTAATCCCAGCTACTCAGGAGGCTAAGGCAGGAGAATCACTTGAGCCTGGGAGGCGGAGGTTGCCGTGGGCTGAGATCACACCACTGCACTCCAGCCTGGGTGACAGAGTGAGACTCCGTCTCAAAAAAAAAAAAAAAAAAAAAGGTAGACGGATAGATATCCTATTGGTTCTTCTTCTCTTGAGAACACTGACTAATACAATATATAATATGATTCTCTTTTTATCACATTTAAAAATAAAACTAAATGATTTTAAAAAATAATTTATGATTTTGGCCACCTAAGAGGTGGGGTGAGGATAAAATATAGAAGGAACACATATAGTAGATTTAAATTATTGTGAGTGTTCTAGTTCTTGATTTGGTTGGTAATTCAAGAAGTTTTATTAAAACATTATTAGCAAATGAATGAATGAATAAATGAACTAACAATGAGAGTGCATTGGCGGGGCATGGTGGTTCATGCCTGTAATCCTAGCACTTTGGGAGGCCGAGGTGGGTGAATCACAAGGTCAGGAGTTCAAGTCCAGCCTGGCCAACATGGTGAAACCCCGTCTCTATTAAAAATACAATTAGATGGGGGTGGTGGTGGGTGCCTGTAGTCCTAGCTACTCAGGAGGCTGAGGCAGGAGAATCGCTTGAACCCAGGAGGCAGAGCTAAGATCGAGCCATTGCACTCTAGCCCAGGCAACAGGGCAAGTCTCCATCTCAAAAAAAAAAAAAATTAAAATAAACAATAAATAAATAAAATGAGAGTGCATCATGAGCCAAAGATTTTGATCAGTCTAATCCTGTGCATAAAATAAAAATTTCGGGCCGGGCGCGGTGGCTCACGCCTGTAATCCCAGCACTTTGGGAGGCCGAGGCGGGTGGATCACGAGGTCAAGAGATCGAGACCATCCTGGTCAACATGGTGAAACCCTGTCTCTACTAAAAATACAAAAAATCAGCTGGGCATGGTGGCGCATACCTGTAATCCCAGCTACTCAGGAGGCTGAGGCAGGAGAATTGCCTGAACCCAGGACGTGGAGGTTGCGGTGAGCCGAGATCGCGCCATTGAACTCCAGCCTGGGTAACAAGAGTGAAACTCCGTCTCAAAAAAAAAAAAAATTTCATGTTACACATCAGTATGCATGGTTGGATATTAGTTATGTAAAAAAATATATATTTATACACACATATGTGTAAATTTGCATTTAAAATTTTGCATAGGAAAAACTTAGAAGAATAGACACTAATATCTCTGTGTAGCAGGCAGCATTTTGAATCATTTACATGTTCTTATTTTGTTTCTTTTCTGAAATTTCAAAATTTTCTACAATGAAAGCATATTTTTCAAAGGAGAACACATTTTTAAATAGGAGAAGAAACACAGTGACATCATCAGGATGTTCCGTTGAAACTCACGTGTGATTCCGTTGAAACTCAGGTCTAATGTGGTTCGGTTTTCATGTTTAATGAATGGAAAGTTGAAAATTGTGTACTTCTTTTCCATTTAATTCCTTTAAATATTTAGTGAGTGTTTACAACAAAGATAAGAGGTAGTCCCTGTCCCTGAGGAGTAAGTATGTAGGAAATGAAGACTTCAGAAATAGCTGCATCCTAAGGCAGAACATGGTAAATGCTTAAGAATATAGCAGAGGGCTGTGTGTCTCTGTCTAGAGAGAACTCACCACTGCTCAGAGGCCCTCAGAAGATCTTCACAGAGATCCTAGATGGGCAAAGGACCAGTTACAAGGATTTCATGCTAAACTAGACAGTGAAATTGAAAAGGATACACTGAGAAAAAGAGCACTAACAAAATTTATTTTATTTTATTTTATTTTTAGGAGAGACAGCGTTTCACCATGTTGGCCTAGCTGGTCTTGAACTCCTGACCTCATCTGCCTGCCTCAGCCTCCCAAAGTGCTGGGATTATAGGCATGAGCCACTGTGCCTGGCCCAAAATTTATTTTAAACCATTTTAAAAACATTTCAAGAAGTTGAAGTTTTTTTTCTTTTTACTTTTTATTTTTACATAATTTCAGACTTTAAGAAAAGTTACAAGAACAGTACAAAGAATTTCTGTATATGGCCGGGCTCCGTGGCTTATGCCTGTAATCCTAGAACTTTGGGAGGCCGAGGCAAGTGGATCACCTGAGGTCAGGGGTTCGAGACCAGCCTGGCCAACATGGAAAAACTGTCTCTACTAAAAATACAAATATTAGCCAGACATGGTGGCACATGCCTGTAATCCCAGCTACTCAGGAGGCTGAGGCAGGAGAATCACCTGAACCTGGGAGGCGGAGGTTGCTGTGAGCCGAGATCGCACCACTGCACTTGAGCCTGGGTGACAGAGAAAGACTCCATCTTAAAAAAAATTAAAAATATAAAATAAATAAAATACAAATAAAAAATTTAAAAATAAATAAAAAAGAAAAGTAAAAAGAATTTCTGTATGTCTTTGTTAAAATAAAAACTTTGGAAACAATAAGTTTAACAGAGTTTGTCTGAGTAAAGAACAATTCAGGAATCAATTAGCACTTGGAATCAGAAGAGGTTCAGGGAGCTCTGCCTAGCAGTGAACAGTGAGCTTTTACAGGCTGAACACAAAAGTAAAGAAATCACTTGATTGACTACAGCCAGGAATCTGCCTTATTTGGGCACGGTTTGATGAGTTGGCAGCCTGTAATTTGCCAAAGCTTGGCTGTTGTGATTGGCTGAAATCTGGCTATTTGTTACAAAAGCATACTCTTAAGTTTTGGTTTCTTTATATACTGTTAGGTCGCATTTTATTATGCAGGAATTCAAAAAATAGAGACAGCCTCAGGCTAATGGCCTCTGCTTATTTAAATTTTTTTGGAGATGAGGTCTCACTCTGTTCCCCAGGCTGGCCTGAGCTCAAGTGATTCTCCTGCCTCAGCCTCCCAAAGTGCTGGGAATACGGTGAGCCACCACACACAGCCAGCTTATTTAATTAAACACCCTTTACCATTCTCCAACTGTTAATACTTTCCCACATTTGCTTAATCATTCTCTGCATGTGTATGACTTTTTCTGAATGAGTGTAAATTGCAGCATTGATGTCTCTCATTTCTAAATACTTCAGTGTGTATTTCCTGAAAACAAAGGTATTACCTTACATAACCAAAGTACAATTATCAAAATCAGCAAATTAAGATTAACACAGTGTTATTATCTGATTTATAGACCTTAACATTGGTTACGGCAAAGAAAGGCCCAAACACACACTGTCATTACTTCTCTTAATTTTCCTTTAATCTGAAACTATTCTTCGGTTATTGTCTTTCATGACACTGACATTTTTGTAGCTACTTTGTAGCCTGTAGTTTCCCTCAGTGTGCGTTTGTCTGCTATTTCCTCCTGATTAGACTCAGGTTTTGCATTTTGTGTGGGAATACGGCAGAAGTGATGCTATGTCCTTCCTGGTGATTGTATCAGGAGGCTCCCAATGCCCATGTGTCCCATTCCTGCTGCTGTTAACTGTGGTCACAGAGATAAGGCTGTGAATGCCAGGTTTACCACTGTAGAATTGCTATGTTTCCTTCTATAATTAATAAGTACTTCTGGGAAGACTATGTAAATACTCACTTTACTCAGCAAACTTTAACCCACTGGTTTCAAATTCCATCATTTTTCCCATATTTATTATTTGGCATTCTATTATAAGGAAGAGCCATTCTTGCTCTCATTTATTTATGTATATCAGCATATGTACGTGAATCTTCAATTTATTCAGTGGCTGACATTCTGTTGCTATCATTATTTCATGATTAAATTGTCCCAGATTTAGCCAGCAGGAGTGTCCCTTTGATATGTCCCCTCGTTTTTGTTTTTCATTTCTTTTTTTGAGACAGAGTCTTGCTCTGTTGCCCAGGCTAGAGTGCAGTGGCACAATCTCAGCTCCCTGCAACCTCCTCCTCCCGGGTTCAAGCGATTCTCCTGCCTCAGCCTCCTGAGTAGCTGGGATTACAGGCATCAGCCACCATGCCGAGCTAATTTTTTGTATTTTAGTAGAGACAAGGTTTCACTATATTGCCCAGGCTAGTCTTGAACTCCTGACCTCATGATCCGCCCGCCTCAGCCTCCCAAAGTGCTGGGATTACAGGCATGAGTCACCACACCTGGCCATGTCACCTCGTTTTTAAGGACTTACTTTCTGTTACAACATATTCCAGACTCAACTTATGTTTCTCTTTTCCAGCCCTGAAATCAGTCATTTCTCAAAGGAGCTCTGGTTCCTTTTAGAGAATGGTATTAACAAACAACAGCCAGGTGTGGTGGCTCATGCCTGTAATCCCACCACTTTGGGAGGCTGAGGCAGGTGGATCACCTGAGGTCAGGCGTTCGAGACCAGCCTGACGAACATGGAGAAACTCTGTCGCTACCGAAAATTAAAAATTAGCCAGGCATGGTGGCACCTGCCTGTAATCCCAGCTACTCAGGAGACTGAAGCAGGAGAATCGCTTGAACCCGGAGGCAGAGGTTGTGGTAAGCCGAGATCGCACCATTGCTCTCCAGTCTGGCAACAAGAGCAAAACTTTGTCTCAAAAAATAGAAATTAAGGCTGGGCGCGGTGGCTCAAGCCTGTAATCCCAGCACTTTGGGAGGCCGAGGCGGGTGGATCACGAGGTCAAGAGATCGAGACCATCCTGGTCAACATGGTGAAACCCCGTCTCTACTAAAAATACAAAAAATTAGCTGGGCATGGTGGTGCATGCCTGTAATCCCAGCTACTCGGGAGGCTGAGGCAGGAGAATTGCCTGAACCCAGGAGACGGAGGTTGCGGTGAGCCGAGATCGCGCCGAGCCGAGATCGCGCCATTGCACTCCAGCCTGGGTAACAAGAGCGAAACTCCGTCTCAAAAAAAAAAAATAGAAATTAAAAAAAATAATAAAACCCTAAGATCTGGATGTCAGATGTGCTTGTTCCCACTGGGACATCATTGCTTCTAGCAAACATACGTATGTTTAAATATATACACACCATACCTATGTGGCTATGTGTATTTCTATATTTGTGTGCACATGAATATGCATATGTGCATATTTCTATATTTATCTGCATGTGTGTGAATTCACATATGTGTATTTCTATATCTGTGTGTAAATACGCATATGTGTATTTCTTTCTTTCTTTCTTTTCTGAGACAGATCACTCTGTTGCCCAGGCTGGAGTGCAATGATGTGATCTCAGCTCACCACAACCTCTGCTTCCTGGGTTCAAGCAATTCTCCTGCCTCAGCCTCCCAAGTAGCTGGGATTACAGGCATGCACCATGACACCCAGAAAATTCTTTTTGTATTTTTAGTAGAGACAGGGTTTCACCATGTTGGCCAGGCTGGTCTCTAACTCCTGACCTCAAGTGATCCACCCACCTCGGCCTCCCAAAGTGCTGGGATTACAGGCATAAGCCACCACGCCCGGCCAAATTTCCATATCAATCTGTGAATGTGTGTGTGCATGTAATGAAATCATGAGCTCCTACCAATATCTCTAAATCTAATTCAACCATAAGGTTTGTCCTAATCTTCCCCCTTTCTGTATTTGTAACTTCCTACATTTAAAAATGTTTTTAAAGGTCGTGGATATAGTTCAGGCCATTATCATTAATGACAGCGTCCAGAAAATCTACCCCTCCATCACATGATCTTGTTTTGTGCTCAGCACAGACTTGGGCATTGTCCAGCCTGTGCGAGACCCTTGCTCTGCTCTAATCAGGCAGAAGGGCAGACGGAGTAACCAGGAAGGGGTCTGGTTCTGAGCCAGAAGGCCCTTCTGGAAGGTTCAGGAGAGGCAGAAATAGAATCCCCAGGAAATGAGGGGTTCCAGTGGAGCAGGGGGAGAGCTGGGATTTTCTGAGTGAGATGAGAAGCCAGAACAGATGGGCTGTTGGCTGTCTCTACAGAAAGACCACAAGTGACTTATGGGGCGCTTGGAAAGGTCAAACCTGTTCCCCACAGCAGCTGGGACCAGAGCCCCTGACTGGAGGCTTTGTCAGCACAACAGCTGGCCCTGGCCAGGGGGCAGGGGCAGCTGGGAGTCTGGGAGGAGGCTTCTCATACTCAGCTGTTGGCTGAGAGACAGTGCATGAGGGGCAGAAGCCGCCCCACAGAAGGCCATGTGTGTACATCCTTCCCCTGTTGTTTCAGGATATAAATGAGTGGGTTCAAACACCAGCGACCCTAGGTATGGCCGCCCCAGACCTGTTTATTCATCACCAGCTGATATGATTTCCAACCACTCTGTCCCTAGGCTTCCTCTTCCCTTGAAGATCACTGCATTTAGGGATTTCAACTCTCTCATCCAAAAAATGTACTTCCCATAGAATGAGAAAAGTACATCTGTGTTTTATTTGTAGGTTCTCTCCACTCAACATTAGCTGAAATCAGTAGAGCCTTATAGAATATGGAGCCAGCCAAGAGATTTATGGTGGAAGCTTAACCACATTCATGAATAACATCAATAACAGCAGGAATATATTTGAGCATGGATGTACCAAACACGTCCAAAAGTGGTCTGCACACAGTACCTTCCCTACTGCTCAGGACAGCTCTGTAAGGTGCAAGTGCCTGCCTCCATTTTATAGACGGGAAGGAAGGCATGACCCACAGAAGTGAAGTAACTTGTCCCAGGAGTGCTAGGCAGTGAAGGTTTGGAATGTTTCAAGGTTCCATTTCTTTTTTTTTTTTGAGATGGGGTCTTGCTCTGTCACCGAAGCTGGAGTGCAATGCGCAATGTCTGCTCACTGCAAAACAGCCTCCCGAGCTCAAGCAATTCTTCTGCCTCAGCCCCCCAAGTAGCTGGGGTTACAGGAGCCCACCATCACGCCCGGCTAATTTTTGTATTTTTAGTAGAGACAGGGTTTCTCCATGTTGGCCAGGCTGGTTTTGAACCCCTGACCTAAAATGATTTCCTGCCTCTGCCTCCCAAAGTGCTGGGATTACAGGTGTGAGCCACCACGCATGGTCTCTAGGCTCCAGTTCTTTAACATATCAATCTTCCAGAGGCTCATGAGGCCCCCAGGGAGCACTGGGTGAGTGCAGACGCCACAGGGCATGGCAACTGTGCCTAAAGCAACTTTCCAACTTCTGGGTGTGCCAGAAGAAGAACTACAAATCCTGGAGGGCAGCTGATTTGACTGATAAGCCCTGAGGCTGAGAATTGTGCTACCTGGAACCCAATACTAATGCAAGGAATTGATTTTCTACTTTACAGAAGACACAAATCCCCAGAATAATGGCAGGTGTGGGCCTTCTGCCCAGAGCCAGAATTAGGCAATCTCTTCAGATTGTGCAAGAAGCACAAACTTGCTTTCAGCCACAAAAATCCAAAAAAGACATCACCAGAGGCTTCAAAGCAAGCCAGCTGGAGACTTGGCCCAGAGTGTCAAGCTGCAATGTATTTGCAGCATGAGGTGCCTGGCCTGGGAATCTCAGTGTCAGCATCTGCTAGGATGACATATCCTGGACACCAGTTTCTCCTAACTGTCATCTTGCCTTGTTCCCTCCAGTTCAGTTTCATGCCTGATAGGAAAGGGGGCAGGAAAGGCAAGGAAGACTACAGCTTCTTAGCAGCTTAAAGCAGGGGGTACCCAGGAAGCACATATGTAGTTTCCACCCATTGCAAACCCCTTTTGACCATCCCCAAGCTCTCCTGCCAGCCTGTCCCTGACCCTGGGACTTTCAACAATCTCCTCCTCTCAGCTTCAGGCACAGGCTGGGTCAGGCACAACGGGCAGCATCTTGCTCACTATAGGGAGATGAGTCGGCTAAGACATAAGGAGTTTTCAGATTGTGGTCAAGAAGCAACCCCCTCCCCCACCACAAACACAAATGGGACAATCTACAAAATCATCAGCCTTCATATTTCAAAATGTCACTCATGTGAAAGGCAAAGAGAGACCTAGGGATGGCTCCAGATTAAAGAGAGGAGGCAGCTGGGTAAGGTGGCTCACATCTGCAATCCCAACACTTTGCAAGGCGGAGGTAGATGGGTCACCTGAGGTCAGGAGTTTGAGACCAGCCTGGCCAACATACTAAATGCAAAAATTACCCTGGCATGTGGCACACGCCTGTAATACCCTACTCGGGAGGCTGAAGCAGGAGGGTCACTTGAACCTGGGAGGTGGAGGTTGCAGTGAGCTGAGGTCGTCATTGCACTCCAGCCTGGGTGACAGATAGAGACTCTGTCTCCAAAAAAAAGAAGGTTGCGGTATGGCAGCTAAATGCTTCAAAATTCTCCTTTGCTGTAGAGTATCCGATCAAGACACTCGGTGAAATCTGAATAACAAAGTCTGCAGATTAGATTACAGTGTCAGATCTGTGCTAGTTTCTTGATTTTGATTGCTGTGCTCTAGTTAGGTGAGAGAATGCCCTTGAATAGACACTAAATTGGTTAAAGGTGAATGGTCATCATGTCTTCAGTTGATTCTCAAATGGTTCAGGAGAAAAAAAAAAGTCAAATAGCATGTAAGGGGGCGTGTGTGTGTGTGTGTCTGTGTTTGTCTGTGCATGTATATAGAGACAGAGACAGAGAGAGATGAAAAAACGGAAAGATGAAAAAACGGAAAGATGAAGAGTGATGACACATTACACCATGATGTTAACATTTTGGGGGATCCATGTGAAGAACACTGTTCTTGCAGCTGTTCTGTAAGTTTACATTTTAAGTTTAAAAGGAGGGCTGGGCTCATGCCTGTAATCCCAGCTTTGGGAGGCCAAAGCAGGTGGATTGCAGGAGCTCAGGAGTTCAACACCAGCCTGGGCAACATGGTGAAATCCCATCTCTACAAAAAAATATTTTAAAAATTAACTGGGTGTGTTGATATATGCCTGTAGTCCCAGCTACTCTGGAAGCTGAGGTGGGAGGGTCGCTTGAGCCAGGGAAGCAGAGGCTGCAGTGAGCAGAGATTATGCCATTGCACTATAGCCTGGACAACCAAGTGAGACCATGTCTCATAAATAAATAAATAGATAGATAGATAGATAAAAAGTTTAAAATGAAAAGTAATGAGGGAAAAAAGGCATGCCCGCCCTGCAATGTGCAAACCCTTCCTCATTCTCCTGGCCCGGTTCTCTTAAATGCCCAGCCTTGTCTGCCCAAGGCTGGCCATCTGAGGCTACTGTCCCCAGGACCTGGCACCCCCACAACCAACTCCCAGCCCTGGCAAGGCCCACTTCCATCTGCTGCCTCCAGCCCAGACTCCCAGCTCCTCCAAGACGCAGATCTAGCCCACCCTGCTTCTGCCCTAGCCTTGGCCAGGCCCTGGGGCTGCTCAGCAGGCTTTTAGTCCAGTCCAGGCCTCACAGGTCTTTGCAGCCTCCTCCTTAGCGCAGCCTCACTCTTAGGCCCTTTCAGCAAGAACTGCTCCAACTTCCCTCCTCTCCACTGGAAGCTCCAGTATCTCCTTTTTCCTCCTTGATCTCAGAAGAAAAAGGATGCCTTCTCACGTGCTAGGGCCAATGCTTTCCCGAGTGCCCAACTTCTGTGCCTACTCCAGGCCTCAGTGAGAGGCTTCCGTCATGACCGCTCAGCACCCCTCTCCTTTCCTCAGCCTCAGAGCTGGCTCAGGTCTCTCTGAGGTAAAACAGCCTTCATCCTGCCTTCCTTTGCCAGTACCCATCCTTTGTCACCCTCTGCCACCAGAAATACCTCCTCAATCTACACTTCCTGCCCCTGCATTTACCTGTGAGCACTTTGACATCTGGCTTTCATCCCCTGAGGCCCTGAAATGGCAATGTCAAAGACACACAATTTAGAACCAGAAGACTTGAGCTCCAGTCTCTGCTCCATCTCCTAAGAGTTGTGTGATTTGTGATGTGTTTCCAAAACATGTGGGAACCCAAGTACACAGTTCATTTACAACTCAGTATGAACTACCACCTTTGAGCTCAAAGTCTTCTGACCCCTTGGCCTTCCTCTCTCCTCATCCTCTTCGTCTGTCCCTGATTTCCCCACACAACCCTCTCTGAGCCTGATGTCCACGCCGCCTGTCTGCTGGTGGCTCCCAAACCTGCATCTCTGCTACTTGCCTCTTTCCTGCACTCTGATTCTCTGGGTTCCACAGCCACTTGGAAACATCCTCTCAGGCATTCAGCCAGCTCCTCAAATTTAACACGCCAACAGTGAGATCCGTTCTCACTCATGCGCAAATTGCCAAAAAACAGCAAAGCAGGCACTTAAAGGCCACTAAGAAGTAAAAAACTTCTGGGGAAAGAATTTGATATTCCAAAAATGCATCAAAGCAGCTCATCCTGTTATGTGGCATGTATTGTGAATTACATAGGGGAGAAGTACGTAACATCTGCAGCAAGGGGGACTGTGAAAGTCTCAGTTCAGTGTTGGATATCATCTTCATCTAAAGAGCTTATCCTATTAAACAGTGCCATTTTGCTAAGGTTAGCCTTTGTCTCTCATCATCCGAGCAACTACTTCAAAATAATCCTCGTCTGGGCACGGTGGCTCATGCCTATAATCCAGCACTTTGGAAGGCCAAGGCAGGCGGATCACAAGGTCAGGAGTTGGAGACCAGCCCGGCCAACATAGTAAAACCTCGTCTCTACTAAAAATACAAAAATTAGCCAGGTGTGGTGGCACGTGCCGGTAGTCCCAGTACTTGGGAGGCTGAAGCAGGAGAATCGCTTGAACCCGGAAGGTGAAGTTTGCAGTGAGCCAAGACCATGCCATTATACTCCAGCCTGGTCAACACAGCAAGACTTCATCTCAAAAAATAAATAAATAAATAAATAATCCTCCAGCTGGGTGCAGTGGTGAGTGCCTGTAATCCCAGCTACTTGAGAGGCTGAGGGGGGAGGATTACTTGAGCCCAAAAGTTCAAGACAAGCCTGGGCAACATAACAAGACCTTGTCTCCAAAAAATAAAATAAAATAAAAATCATCCTCCACTCCTTCTCTCATGTCCCCACGTTCAGCTTTCAAATCCTGAGCCAAAGACCCCACATGCTCCCTCCTCTCCCACCAGCACTGCCACCAGCCGCACCCCCTCCTTGCTGGCACTTGTCTGCAACACAGTCATTGCCTCAAAACTGGAGGCCCATCCCAGGTCCCACCCTTGCCCACCCATGCTGTCGTCTACTATGGGTCACTTCCTTGAATCACAGAGCTGGAGGTGTTACACTTCTGTTCACACAGTCACTAGCTCCCCTCGACTCTTAAATCTAGCCCAAGCTCCCTGCCTACAAGTCAAAGCCCCGCCCAGTGGGACCCGGTCTAGCTGCCTCCCAGATCCATTGTTCACCACCCACCCCTCATAGTTGCTAGGCTCTGTCCAAACTGAACTTCTCACCATCTGGGGACATATGTTCCTTCTGCCCAAAATAACCTACCCCTGTCTCCACCTGTTGAGATCTATCCCTAAAGGATTATTCAATAAATAGTCCTGGAACAACTGGTTAGTCATTTGAAGGAAATTTTTAAAATTCTTCACCCATACTATACACCAAAATATATTCCAGATAGAGTTAAACAGAAAATATAAATATATAGTAAAACCACATATATAAAAACAATACCATAAAAAGTCTCTAAAAGTGTTCAAAAAACGTGACTACTGAGTACCTGAAATGGGAGAAGATCCTAAGCTTAAAGCAAAGTATGAAATTTCAAAAGAATCAAGCAATGTATCTGACTCATTAAATAGAACCTGACTTGTTAAAATCACACTGATAAAATCACCGGCATGGTGGCTTCTGCCTGTAATCCCAGCACTTTGGGAGGCCAAGGCGGGCGAATCACCTGAGGTTGGTAGTTTGAGACCAGCTTCACCAACATGAAGAAACCCTGTCTCTACTAAAAATACAAAATTAGCTGGGCTTGGTAGCACATGCCTGTAATCTCAGCTACTCAGGAGGCTGAGGCTGGAGAATTGCTTGAACCTGGGAGGCAGAGGTTGCGGTGAGCCAAGATCACACCATTGCACTCCAGCCTGGGTAACAGGCACGACCCCCCGTCTCAAAAAAAAAAAAAAAAAAAAAGTTTCCTTGTGTTACTTTTTCCAATCTTTCCCTACATGTCCAGGCCCAGGCAACTACTGATTTGCTCTCTGACACACGCACACACACACACACACACACACACACTCCTCCTTCATATACATTTATATAAATAGGGTCATACAAACTGTGTGAACATACTTTCACTTCCGGAGGCTGGGCATGGCGGCTCATGCCTGTACTCCTAGCACTTTGGGAGGCCGAGGTGGGTGGATTGCCTGAGCTCAGGATTTCGAGGCCAGCCCAGGCAACACGGTGAAATCCCAACTCTAGTAAAACACACTAAAACACAAAAAACTAGCCGGGTATGGTAGCGTATGCCTATAGTCCCAGCCACTGGGGAGACTGAAGCAGGAGAACTGCTTGAACCCAGGAGGCAGAGGTTGCAGTGAGCTGAGATCGTGCCACTGCACTCCAGCCTGGGCGACGGAGACTGTCTTAAAAAAAAAAAAGAAGTGGAACTGTTGGGCCTTATGATAGGCATATGTTTATAAGAAATTGCCAAACTGTTTTCCAAAGCATTTACACCATTTTATATTCCTACTCAACAGTGTATGAGAGTTTCAGTTTCTCCCTATCCTTCTCAACACTTGATGTTACAATTTTAGCCATTCTAGTTGGCATTTCATTGTGAGTTTTATTTACAATTTCCTAATGATGAATAATGTTGAGCATTGTTTCATGTGCTTACTGGCTTTTTTGGTGAAGTGTCTGTTAAATCTTTTGCTGACTTTTATATTGGGTTACCTTATTACTGAGTTTTAAGTGTTTTTTACAAGTCCATTGTTGGACTCACTATCTATTCGCTCCATTTAGGCTGGGTGTGGTGGCTCATGCCTGTAATCCCACCACTTTGGGAGGCCGAGGTGGGCAGATCACCTTAGGACAGGAGTTCAAGACCAGCCTGGCCAACATGGCAAAGTGCCATCTCTACTAAAAATACAAAAATTAGCCAGGTGTGGTGGTGGATGCCTGTAATCTGCAGAACTGCTTGAACCTGGGAAGTGGAGGGTGCAGTGAGCCAAGATTGTGCCAATGCACTCCACAGCCTGGGCAACAGAGCAAGACTCAAAAAAAAAAAAAAAAGAGGAAAAAAAAACCATTTAAGGATGAGAACATTTTGGCTTGAAAAATTGGTAACTGGTCAAGGTCACAGATTCAAACCTAGTGCAACTGCAGAGCCTACACTTTTTAGCACCATTCCAATACTGCCTCTTGTTACACTTCAATGCTTACAACAAAAAGGCCTCATAGGAATTACTCACATTTTATTGATAAAGAAACTAAAGATTGGCAGTCAATTCCCTTAACCACTTTAATATGGCTCATAAGTGTGGGGACAGCAAGAGCTTCTTAACTGATCTCTGGATCCCAAATTTCACCTCATTCTAAACCATCTTCTATATTGTTCCCATAGTGATCTTTCCAAAATGTGAATGTGATCACATATGGTGGCTCCAGACTCTGGGGTAGGCACTAACTCTCCCGCATTGCAGATGGCTTTCCTTGATCTAATCCACCTTCCCGTGTCATCTACAATCATTCTTCAGGCATATACACCCCCAGCTGCTCTGAGTTCCCAGTGTCAGGCCCTGGGGGCCTCTGCACTGCCGTCTCCTATGCTGGGAGGCGCTTCAGAGTTGCCAGGCCAACTGCAGCTTGCCCTTCAGAGTCAGCTCATGCCCTCTATGGTGAACCCCACAGGCCGGTCAGAACCCACTTCTGAGTGCTCCAAAGGATCTCCTTCACACCGGTCGCCATACTGTGTAGACTGGAATTCTGTTCCCAGCCCACAACCAAGGCTGGGGCCAGAGTATACTCAGCTAACGCCACGAAAACAAGGAGGAGGGACATGAAAGACACTGGAGTCTAAAATAAAAGTGTCATGAGAAGAGGCGCGTAGACAGACGCAGCGGGAGCCTGAGTCACGCTAACGCTGGCAAGGGCCCAGGAAGGGCCAGCGAGCAGCAGCACTCCCCGACTCCCAGCTTGACTCCCGCCCTGCGCGGTCCCTGATGTCATCCCTCTGCGCCAAGCCGCCGCGGCGCTTCCGGCCGCGAGGCCGCGGTGGGCGGGGCGGAGTGACTTCACGGGAAGTCGCGCGCCGGAAGTGGCTGACTGCAAGGAAGTCGCGGGGGCGGGGCGCGGAGGCGATGGGGGGCGGCGGCGGCCGGCGATGAGCGGCGGGAGCGCGTGAGCGAGCCGGGCGGGCGAGGCTGGGGGGCCCCGGAGCGCGAGCCGCAGGGCGGAGGGCGGGGGCGCGAGCGCGGCGGGCGGTGGCGGCGAGGCGGCGGCCGAGAAGATGGCGGACGGCGACAGCGGCAGCGAGCGCGGCGGCGGCGGTGGGCCGGGCGGTTTCCAGCCCGCGTCCCGCGGCGGCGGCGAACAGGAGACGCAGGAGCTGGCCTCAAAGCGGCTGGACATCCAGAACAAGCGCTTCTACTTAGATGTGAAGCAGAATGCCAAGGGCCGCTTCCTCAAGATCGCCGAGGTGGGCGCGGGCGGTTCCAAGAGCCGCCTGACGCTGTCCATGGCGGTGGCTGCCGAGTTCCGTGACTCTCTGGGCGACTTCATCGAGCACTACGCGCAGCTGGGCCCTAGCAGCCCTGAGCAGCTGGCGGCGGGTGCCGAGGAGGGCGGCGGGCCGCGGCGCGCGCTCAAGAGCGAGTTCCTAGTGCGTGAGAACCGCAAGTACTACCTGGACCTCAAGGAGAACCAGCGCGGCCGCTTCCTGCGCATCCGCCAAACGGTCAACCGCGGCGGTGGCGGCTTCGGCTCGGGTCCCGGGCCCGGCGGCCTGCAGAGCGGCCAGACCATCGCGCTGCCTGCGCAGGGCCTCATCGAGTTCCGCGACGCGCTGGCCAAGCTCATCGACGACTACGGAGGCGAGGACGACGAGCTGGCAGGCGGCCCGGGAGGCGGCGCCGGAGGCCCAGGGGGCGGCCTGTATGGAGAGCTCCCGGAGGGCACCTCCATCACGGTGGACTCCAAGCGCTTCTTCTTCGATGTGGGCTGCAACAAATACGGGGTGTTTCTGCGAGTGAGCGAGGTGAAGCCGTCCTACCGCAATGCCATCACCGTGCCCTTCAAAGCCTGGGGCAAGTTCGGAGGCGCCTTTTGCCGGTATGCGGATGAGATGAAAGAAATCCAGGAACGACAGAGGGATAAGCTTTATGAGCGCCGTGGTGGGGGCAGCGGCGGCGGTGAAGAGTCAGAGGGCGAGGAGGTGGATGAGGATTGAAACAGGCAGCTTCCCCTTCAGGCCTCCTCCACCCCACCACCATCTCCTTGGCTAGAGAATTCCTCTTCCTGCTCATCCCCAGTGAGTAGTGGAGAGGGAGCAAGGGAGGCCGCAGAGGGAAAAAAACAAAACATAATATAGTTAAGAGAAATAATCATAAGAGAACAGTGACGGACAACTTGAGAAAAGCAGTCAAGTTCCAAGGAACTGACAGCAACCTGCAAAGAGAGGACAACAGCATCTCTTCACCTGCATAAAATACTCTCAGCTTCTGTTGTTTCTCAGCTGAGGTTCCTAAACCCATCAGGATAATCCCTGAAGGAAATAGATCCTTGCGCATCTGGGGCAAGAAACACGTCCAAGTTACCCAGACCGTTGATAACAGTTGCATTTAGGTTGTACCTGGGTAATCTGGAATAAAAGATCTCTCTAGGCCTCATTGTTGCAGTGTCTATCCCTTCACATCCATTGAAATCAGCATTTTGAATCTAGGTCTTCATGGAATCCTTGAGAGGCCTTTACAGTTACCCAGTTTTGAGGGTTCAGGTTCACGAAAAGAAATGCAACTTCGGATAATCGTGAACAGGTTAAAGATAATTCCAGAAGCCATCTAAGAATACAGAACCAAATTGGATCCATTTTTTTTTTTTAAAAAAAATGGTTTTGCATGGAACCTGGACCAAGGCAAATGTCTTTTCTTTGAAGAATTGTTTTCCGGGATGCCAGTGGATTCAGATATCAGTGCTTGAAGTAGAATCCATTACTAAAATAGTTTCAAAGTCGACAAATTTTCGAAGATAAAAGCAGTTTCACATTGGGGGTTGCTGAGGTAGACACAAGAAAAAGTCAGGCATAAAGCACAAGGCAGACTCTTTGAGTGGATTGGTTGCTGCTCACTAAAGTTCTTCCCCTGATCTCTTAATACGGAGGTCATTACCAAGAAATGGCTTTGGTATGAATGAGAGCCAGATCTCCACTGTGTGAGCCAGTGCATTATGGCTAATTCGGCTGTTACAGCCACTGGTTGGCTGGATTTTAAACCATAAAACTTGAAGATTACCTACAAAAGGAACAGTGTGGCTATAAGCCTGAGCTTTAATGGAATATACATCCTCATGGAAAAGTTAGGAATAACCAAAACTGAAGTCTTAATTTACCTTCAGTTTAATCTGTGGATTTGTTCAAATACTAAAGATCCTCAGGTCCAGAATTCCAGCATCGTTTATTCTTTTTAAATTTTTAAGAACTTGATCCATTGTATCAGTACCTCACAATCAGAGTTGGCAAATGATGGATGAGTGATTCAAGCAGTGCACCCGGTGGAAGCTGAAATCCATCTGTGAATGGAACTGAAGTGAACGTGAATATGCTGACTATCTCCTGGAAGCATTTTTATACCATCTTGAAATTTCAACAAACTGGCTTTTGCCAGTTTATCCAGCTGTCTTTCAAGAATAAAAGTTGGGGTTTTCAAGGATCGCCTCTTCTATATTTTAAATGGATTTTCAGTAGAAATGATTTTTACTAATCAAGTTAATCCCACCCCATCAAAAGGTATTCCTAGAAATGTCATAGACCTAGGTAACTTTGAATTGAATGGGAGCTAACGTTCTTTCCAAAGTTTTCAGGTGATTTATGTGACACCTTCTCAACCAGGAGGCAAGTAACCCCACCTCCACAATCTTAGTATTTTTTTTAACTACATGCCTGCCCCTTATTTGAGCTGCCTTTTTAATTTATTGCATATCCCTTTTATTATCTTATTTTGGTATTATTCAATCTATACAATCTTTTTGTATTTATTGGGAAATGAGTAATATACAAAAAGGTTTTCATGTATTTGTGGCTGAGAGGGCGGGAAATAATTGTGTACATAAAATTAGGCTTTTTTAAAAAAATAGACTGATGCAGAATATTGTTGATCTTAGATTAAAAAAAAAAAAAAAAAAAAGAGGAAGAGCCACAAACATTGGTGCCCTTTTCAGACTATTTCTCTACTCTCATCATCCACAGTAGAATTTTTAAACAGATTTTTTTAAAGCTTTTCTTTTAAATTTTTCTCCGTTGCAAAGAATGTTTCCTAAATTGTATGGGAGCAATAGTATTTTTGATGTTTTAATGACATCCGTATACTTGTACTGTATTTTGTACTACAAGGCAGCTGTTTTCAATAATGTCCTGCTGTATTTACCTATGTGTTTTGAGTGTTTATTTCTTTGCTGCGGAGAACAAATTCCTAAATAGTTTTAGTAAAGGAGCTGAGAAGCTAGCATTAGGTTTGCAGAAACTGTTTAAGTTTCAAACTCTGAGGCAGCAGTGAAAATTAAGGTTGCAGCTATTAGTTGATTGCTGTAACTTTTTCATTTTCAAACCATGTACAATTCCTGTATAGACCAACTTGTTTTCTTGCTTCAGTGGTGGTTCTATTGCTCAGCTGCAGTGAGCCAGTTCAATTTTGCAAAGGTGCAGTACCTCTCCTTTTCAAGGGGTTGGTTTATTCTTTTTCTTTTCTTTTTGTTTGGCTGAATTGCAGTAACTAGCCTTGCCTTTCTATTCTGTAGAAATGACAGGGTCTTCACAATCCTTCACCAGTGGCTACTAAGCTATAATTAGCTGAATAGAAAGAATGTGGAAGTGGTCTGAGGCATATAGAGTATATGCCAAGAACACTACCATATATGGCATCAGCTTTGGTTACCAGAGAAATTTTCTTAGTCATTAGACCATATAACAGTAATATATCATATGTAAATCTTTAGATATCAATTTGAGAATCCTCCAAACAAGGAGCAAAGAATGCATAAGCTATGTGTTGGCAAAAGTAATTTATATTAAAATTTTGACCTGCCTATGTAAGATTAAGTGGTAATGTCATAGTGGTGGGTTTTTAAGTCTTAACCAATCTCTAAGGTTTGTTTCTCCTGCAAGAGATGGTTCATGGCCTCTCTTCCCACTGCAGGAAGATTGCAGAAGGCTGTGGACTAATTGTAGCATTTCACTGATCTTCATTCCAGTCACTAGGGACAATAGAAACCTGTAAAACACAGAAATTCATTTGTAAATATTATTAATAGCTTATTAAAGGAAATGGTCTTTGTTAATTCCAGTTGGAAAATGGCATTGTACAGACATGGGTAACAACCATTTTTGTTTGTTTGTTTTTCAGTTGTTGCATAATGATTTTTGAGCCTTTTTTTTTAACTTTGGCAGATATCCCAGCTAATCAAAATAATCATATTCCTGAGAAGTAGGAAACTAAAACTTCTTTTAGTGGTGGAAGGTTGGTGGAAGGTTCATTTCTCAAAACTACTATAGTTACAAAGATGAAAAGCCAAATTTAGGAACAGAATCAAAAAAACAAAAATCTGTGAAGAGAATCCTACTACTCTTAACTACTATTCTGTTTTGGTTTCTATTGTCCCTACCTGTCATTTCAGCAAGTGGAACAGCAGCAAGTTTTTCAGTGCATATGCTGCACAGAACAAAATATAAATCTGTATGGCACCAAAAATCAAAGTGAAAACCAAACCAAAAACCCAAACACCCTATGTAACTATCGGAGGCATGTAGGTGGTATAAATGACTGTAGCTGTGATACACACATGGCTACTTGTCACATCACTTTCCATAATTATTTACTGCAAAATGATTGAGAGGCTTTTGGTGCAGGCAGCCATTAACCTCCTGCTTCCTTTGTTTCCTCTGGATTACTTTGCAGTAAATTGCAGGTCTTTTAAGAGATTCAAGCTTCAGTTTTCTCAAAACAAAACAATTATCCTGTCTCATCTGAAAATGCAGGGTTGTGGGCAAAAGAGGCTGGTTATAATAATGCCCTCATATTGAGTGGTCTGTAAACGGCTGCACACTTCAGGCACTGTAGTTGCTGAAGATGCTTTGTTAAATGTGACCTTGACTGGCTTTACAGGGGTGTAGAATGTAATCTACACAAGGTGACTTTGCATCTATCTTGCTCTTGAGGTGGATGAAATTGAGAAGCTGGAGTGTGTAAGCCATGCACATAAGTATTCTTCACTGTAAATTTTGTTTTCATTTTTAACCCAATTATGGTACTTTGTCCAATGCACAGCTGATCTCTCAGTAGATATTCATTTGAAAATAGTGTGGCCTTGATCAGTGAGAAAGGGAAGGAGAAAAGTGACTTTTTTGCTTATGTAGAAATGACTCAATTGCGGAGAGTGTCTTTCTGCAGCACTCTTGGTGTAATGTTAGTGATGGTCTCCTTTTGATTGGGGAAAATTAATGTTTTTGACCCTGGAGTTAATTCAATTGAGTTGTCTTCTATTTTTAGGAAGTATCAGAATTGCTCTGATGAATAACAGAGTTGACTGTTTTGATGTCCAATCTCAGGTTTTAGAATATAGTGGTGTAAAGTCCCACTATTTTTAATTCTAAACAATTTTAATTTCGTATACCCTAAAAGTCACATGCATAAGGCCTGTTCAGAGAGCAGAGCCTCCATCTTTTTGCTCCTTTTCTACTTTGTACTTCACTTGAAAAAAATGTCAAGTGACTTTACATTGTATATTTCCATTTTAAACCTGACATATTTCTCAAAGATAAAGCACTTTTTGATCATGAAATACATGAAATCTTTGTGTGATGTGGATCATAGTTTCTCAGGCTCCCTTAGATAATTGCTTATGAATATTGTTCTAACTCTGTGTAAGAAGAGTAGAAATCTTTGCTAATGTTAGGTTTGTATTATTGATCCAGAATGCATTTTGCTAGTTTCCAATGGATGGGAGAGTAAACAATGCTGCATTCACAATTTAATAAGTTACTTTCCCTTGAGCCTTAAGGTAACTTTTTCTTTTTTGTCAACAACAGCACTGAAGTTATAGTAAGTGAATGAGATTATCAGTTTTCAGGGTTGGTTTTAGAGTACTGTAAATCAATTAGCTGTCTTCCTAAAGAGTTACAACTCCCATTCAGTATACTGGATAATGGGTGTGTGGGTGGGGCAGGGGAGGGCGGGAGATAGTTTGTAGAAAAGAAAAAAGAAAAAAAAAAAAAAAACCACATTTACCTTAAGAAAATAATAAACAAAAAAAGAATAAAGTCTGTGTCATATGCCCCATTTGAAATTCCAAATGTGGCCGGGTGTGGTGGCTCACACCTGTAATTCCAGCACTCTGGGAGGCCGAGGCCGGCGGATCACTTGAGGTCAGGAGTTCAAGACCACTCTGGACAACATAGTGAAACCCCGTCTCTACTGAAAATACAAAAATTAGCTGGGCATGGTGGCGCGTGCCTGTAGTCCCAGCTACTTGGGAGGCTGAGGCAGGAGAATGTCTTGAACCTGGGAGGCAGAGGTTGCAGTGAGTGAAGATTGCGCCATTGCACTCCAGCCTGGGTGGCAAAACAAGACACTGTCTCAAAAAAAAAAAAAAAAAAAAAGAAATTCCAAATGTAAGGTGGAAATGGCAGATTATAACTTCGTTTCCCCCATTTTTAACTTAGAAAAAACAAAGGCATTAATTTTCAAGTATTAGCTCCCCAGAAGTTTCAGCAGATAGGTGGACTCTTGAATAACAAGTTCTTTTGATGTGTCTGACTTTGCTATTTAAAGTCACCTTTCCCAGCCCTCAGTCTTAAAACTCAATTTTATTACTGACAGATTTAACGAACTCTTATTTGAACAATTGTGGCCCAATTATTCAGTACTGAAAATTAGATTTGGAGAATGAAAAAATAATAAAATTGCATCATGAAAACTTGTTACCCTAGAGATTCCCAATTGTTTTCTGTACCCTGATCCAAGTAAGGCCTTCATGAATGTATTTTATATTTCCTGAAGAAGTAGGGAATATGCCATCAATGTAATCACCTCTATTCACAATCATTTGAAAATCTAACTCATGCCATTTGAATTAGACATTCCAACTGGGATAGGTAGAGCCATGTTAAAACAATAACAACTGCCATATTGGCAGTTTCACTGCTTAATAGGATTTCTAATAAAGTAAGAGCAGAGCTTTATTGGGAGCTAAAACTCATTTTTCTCCCATAGGTGATTCTAACAGTTCAATTAAAAAGTACAATTATACTTTCAGGTGTCATCAGATTTTGAGTCTAGAAGCAAATTTCATTTTCCTTGTGTTATATCTAATATCCATTGACATGGGCAAGAGAACTAATTATAGCTTTTTAGTATGATGAAATGTGGGCCCAGAGTATTGGCAAGAAAGCAATAGCCCTATTCAGTGTCCATTAGAATATTGCAGAAGGCATGAGTTTGTCCTTTCCCCCCCCCCGCCTTCCCTTCAATAACTATTCAATAACTAACTTTTTCCAAAATATCGATTTAGGCCATCTCTTATTTCTTAAAGCCAAATATTTTGTCCCCAGTCTTAACTCTGAGTTGCAAGATCAGGTTGGCTGGAAGAATCTTTATGTTTGGAAATGGGATGGTGAGTGGTTTGTTTATTCTCTTGTTAAATTCCTTTTTGAGAGACATAACTGCAGGGAGAGTCCCAAGAAAATTGAAGCACTGGATTATATCATTAAACACATTTGTGTTGTAGGAATTTGGGAGTTTCATTTTGAACTGATAAGATACTGGATTTTTTTTTAAATTGAGATGGAGTTTCGCTCACCCAGGCTGGAGTGAGTGCAGTGGCCCAATCTCAGCTCACTGCAACCTTCACTTCCTAGGTTCAAGTGATTCTCCTGCCTCAGCTTCCCAAGTAGCTGGAATTACAAGCATGTGCCGCCATACCCAGCTAATTTTTTGTTTTTTTAGTACAGACAGGGTTTCACCATGTTGGCCAGGCTGGTCTTGAACTCCTGACCTCAGGTTATCTCCCTGCCTCAGCCTCCCAAAGTGCTGAGATTACAGGTGTGAGCCATCATGCCCAGCCCACTCTGAATTTCTTAATAGGTTGAGCAAAAAGTCTAGAGACTGGCTTGAAGTCAGTATGGGACATACTGATTTTGCATGTTTCGGTAGCAGACAAGTATATTTGAGTTATTTTTCAATGACATCAATCTTTGAGTAGTAACTAAGATCGTCAGTGTATTTGGACTTCTTTTTTTCTGAAGTTCTAGAAAAATTATATTAGGTATTTATTCCTTTTGGGCCTCCATGCAGATGTTTTTCCAAGATCTTTTTAAAAAAATTCATTTGTCTTTTGATATATTTCCAGATGACATACTTTTTGTTCTCTAGGAATCTTCACTGCCAATCATAAATCTACCAGTGGCTTCCTTAGACTAGATTATCACTCCAAAGCTGGGACCGATGTCCTGCCAGTAGAAAATCTACAGAAATAATTTGAATGAATTAAAACCAAATCTTGATAGCAGGAGACAGCTTCCTGATCTAGATGTACAATTAAAGTTTAGGTTGGAAATTACTTTAAAATGTGTTTTTTGGGGATGTCTTCAATCTCTGTGTAAATACCCACATGCTTATGCATTGTAAACCAAGTGTGTGTTCCTATGTATGAATTTGTAGAACTGATTTCTGCTTCAAGAGAAGCTGCACCTTTAATTTTATAAGGTCCCCTCCACCTGTAACCCTATAAATGTTTGTAAATAGAACACTAAAATTTGTAGTGATAGGATCAATTTGGGAATATCTGCTGAGAGACCAAAAAGTTCATTTTTTTAAGTACCTTGGTTAAAGAGTAAAGATTATTCCTCTTGCTTATTTTTTAAAGAAGAATGCACTTTAACAAACATAGAGCTGCATGGGCAATTCAAACAAATCTGTGAAGTGCAGTACCCATTCAAAAATCACACTTCCTGAAAACCGTTCAAAAGCAGAGTCCAGACGGGCTGTTGATCTCATTGCCTGTAGGTTGAAGCTCAGATTTGATCAATTTTGAGAGGAGCAGAGCTGCTTCAAAAGAGCAATGTGAATACAGTCAGAAGCTTCAGACAGGTCTGTAAAAATGGCGGGTCCCGTATTTACCACTAACTAGCAAAACTGACAGAAAAACTCACAGAGAAAAAAGTTTAAGAATCCTTCCTGCTGGTGTGCACTCCTTACAATAGACTTTTGCAAATGGAGTTTTACAGTCTATATTTAAAAAAAATTGTATGTTTGTAACAAATAAAGTATGCAGAAAAGTGAATGACAATCTTGTGCTTGTGTCTCTAAGTAATTGTGTGGTGATGGGGAGGGAAATACTATCTGTTGGGGCTCATGAATGGATATGGAATCAGAGGAGTTCCCACTTGAAATGACTTAAGTCATTGCACATTTCATTTGAACTATAGCCTGTTCTAGAACTTCTGGGTTCCCGTAACCCTTTCATAGTAAGCAGTTTGTGGAGTAAATCAAAAGTGCAAATTAATTTTATGCTTTGGTTCATAACCTAGACAGGCACTTGCTTCCCTTAATTTCTCCCATTTACAATATTTGAAAGAAACTGCTAAGTCTTCATTGTTTATCAACTTTGTAACTGCTTAGGAGGTAAATTAGGCCAGCCTTTTCTTACCCTAACGTCTAAGAAAAAAATTGGATTGTGTCCATTGAACCTGGCCAGAGATTCTCAAACGTTTTGGTCTCAGGAACCCCTTTACATTTGAATTTACTGAATATCCCCAAGAAGGTTTTTAATCTTTCTAGGCTTTATCTGTAGATACCTATCATTTTAGCAGCTGGAACATTTTCAAGACAAAAATAACAAGCACATATTCCATCAGCTATCAGAGCAATTACATCATGTCATTTAGCCTCTGGAAAACTCCACTGTAATCTTATGAGAGAATGAAAGTGAAAAAAGCTAATGTTCCTTTTTTTTTTTTTTTTTGAGATGGACTCTCGCACTGTCGCCCAGGCTGGAGTGCAATGACTTGATCTCGGCTCAATGCAACCTCCGCCTCCCGGGTTCACTGGATTCTCCTGCATCAGCCTCTAGAGTAGCTGGGATTACAGGTGCACACCACCGTACGTGGCTAATTTTTTGTATTTTTAGTAAAGATGAGGTTTCACTATATTGGCCAGCATGGTCTTGAACTCCTGACCTCGTGATCCACCTCCCTCAGCCTCCCAAAGTGCTGGGATTACAGGCATGAGCCACCACACCCGGCCAAAAAGCAAATGTTCTTATGAACATAGCTTTGACCTCTTGGACTCCTGAAAGAGTCACAGGTACCCCTAGGGAATTCTGGATCACTCTTGAGAACCACTAACTAGACTGATATGTAAATAATAACTTTCTGAAAATGAAGGATTTTTTTTGTAGAGATAAAGCTTAATCCTTTAGTTCTTCCATGTTTTCTTTATATTAGAAGCTCCTGCTGTGAGATGCTCACCCTTCCCCTGGTCCCCCGACACACAACATACTTAATTTTCCTGTGATTGTCCACTTCTACAATCCCTGTAAGTGGTTCTCAATGCTGACCACAGAACCACCTGGAAAGCATTGAATATTGATGCCCAGGTACCACCCCCGACCTACTGAATCAATCTTTGAGACACAGATATGGAGTTTTTTTATTAGTGCTTTGCCTTTTTGAGCTCCCCCAGTGATTCCAGTCTGCAGTCGGGGTTAAACCAGTGGCCTGTGGGATTATAAGATACAAAGAAGGGAAAACGGTTGGGAATTCCTGCCAGAGGAAAACAAGAGTTTAGCAGAACATTCCTTGAATGTCTGGCTTTCACCTCGCAGCCACTATGCCTAAATTACTACTTAAACCTCTAAAATAACTAATCTTGGGAAAAGTTTGCAAATTTAATTCTTAAGCATTGATAGTCCCTCACTGGGAAAATCTGGGGTTTTGCTAGCAGAGAGAGTCGCTTAGCATGCATCAGAGTTACCTAGAGGGCTGGTTAAAACATGGATTACTGAGTTTCTGATTTAGCAGTTCTAGAGGGAACTTAAGTTGCATTTCTAACAAGTTCCCAAGTAATGCTGATCCTGCTGTTTTGAGGACCACGCTTGGAGACTAACTGCAGAAATCACAAACGTTATGGGAAGAATTAGTTTAGTTGCCAACTGACAGAGGTCTCGGGAAGTATTTGCCCTGATAAGTGAATGTGCTATAGTGCTGCTGAGGGGGGTTTGTTTCTCTAGAAAGCCTGTCGGTGGTTTGAATATTTTAGATTCATATGAAGTTTGTTACTGTACAAGTTTAAAGAATAGATGCAGCCAGGTTATAGTATGAAGAGCTGCATTAGAGCTAATGCCTGGAGAAACAGGAATATTACCTACATACTTTTCATATTTGTTCATGTTGTGAGCTAGGTTCTATCCCTGACTCTGTCCTAAACTAATACTGTGATTCTGGGCAAGTACCTTCTACACATCAAAATCCTTAAGGTCCTCAAAGAATGTCTAGCTTCCCGAAGCTATTGCGATTTGGGAAAATGAGAGCCGCCTGGTGGTCAGTACCAAAATCTTATAAAAACCATTCTTAGCTCAGATCATTTGTAAATGCATTCATTCAGCTAATTATTGGGTAGCTGCTATATATTCCAGGTATTGTACTAGGGTAGAGGATATGGTTGTCGTTCATATGGAACTTACAGTTTAGTGGGTCAGGAGAAAGAAGACAAAGCTTTTAGGAAGAGCTCATCTCCCTAGCTACTAACCAGGCCTCCAAGCATTAGATAATTTGATTTGCAACGTCATTACTGACCCAGGCCTTTGCTACCTACAAGAGACAGCCCATTGAAATTTAAAAGAAAGTATTCCTTACACAAGACAGATGTTTAACTTCTCTTAGACAGCCATAGTACCTTATGTAGACCCCCTCAGTGGACCTAATTAAAGTCTCCAAACTAGTTAATGACAAGAGCAAACATACATCTAAATTAGTTCTCTTATCTAACACCATGCTGTTATAGAAAGGACAAACTTCTTACTCACTCCTGTGCTATGCACCCGAGATGACACAACAAATCCACTGGTAGTTTGCAGAACAGAGATTGGAGAAAATTGACTAAGTCTCTCAAGCCTATGGGTAACACGTAGATTTCCCTAGACTCCACCCTCACACACATTTCCCCATCTTCTTGCATGCAGGACTGTACCAGGAATTCCTCCATGCCGCCCTAGACTGTCCTCCCACCCTCAAAATCATCCTATCCTTTGCCTCATTTATTCAGTAGCCCTTATAATTGGTGGCCATTTCTTTTCTTTTTTAGAGTTACAGTCTCCAAACTTTCTTTTATTACAAAATTAATGCAACTCAATTTTACAAAGATGAACAGTATAGACTCTCTGTAAAGAAATAAATGAATATGCCTCCTTTCCCCAAACCTACTCCTTAAATATAAATGCTGTTAAACAATTTAGTATGCATCCTTTTGTAATTTTTGATGAGGTATTTTTTAAATCTCAACACAGTGTTAAGTGGCCATCACATTTATGTATGTATTAATATCTATTGAAAAAAACTGTATTAGCTCAGTAAGTTAAATGATGATGAATTTATGCTGAGCACACTGATGGCTTTTTCCTGAGGTATTTTCTTCTTTCTTTTCTTTTTTTTTTTTTTTTTTTTTTTTTTTTTTTTTTTTTTTTGAGATGGAGTCTTGCTTTGTCACCTAAGCTGGAGTGCAGTGCAGTGGTGCAATCTTGGCTCACTGCAACTTCCACCTCCAGCAAGCAATTCTGCCTCAGCCTCCTGAGTAGCTGGGACTGTAGGCACCCACCACCATGCCTGGCTAATTTTTGTATTTTTAATAGAGACAGCATTTCACTATGTCGGCCAGGCTGCTCTCGAACTCGTGACCTCATGATCTGCCTGCCTTGGCCTTCCAAAGTGCTGGGATTACAGGCATGAGCCGCCTCAACAGGCCTCCTGAGATATTTTCTAACATACGTGTCTTATATTATACTGTGCACAAGGCCCACAAATCTTAGGCAGAAATAAAATTTTGGGGGGCACTAAACCATGCCGAGAATTTTTTCTTTTGCAGAAATAAATTGAAAAGTAATTTCATTTTTTCTTCTAGATCCCATTCAATCAGGCTTAGATAAGTACATCTCATGTAATGGTAAAATGAAAATTCTTGATCTTAGGCCAGGCACGGTGGGCTCATTCCTGTAATCCCAGCATTTTGGAAGGCTGAGGTGGGTGGATCACGAGGTCAGGAGTTCGAGACCAGCCTGGCCAATATAGTGAAACTCCATCTCTACTAAAAAAAAAAAAAAAGAAAGAAAGAAAGAAAGAAAAAGAAAAAAATAGCTGGGCGCGCCTGTAGTCCCAGCTACTCTGGAAGCTGAGGCAGAAGAATCACTTGAACCCAGGAGGTGGAGGTTGCAGTGAGCCAAGATCATGCCACTTCACTCCAGCCTGGGCAACAGAGCAAGACTCCATCTCAAAAAAAGAAAGAAAAAAAATTCTTGGTCTTCTGGATTTTAGAGAAAAATGTTATTTCATGAGTTTTAATAAGTAGAGCATTTGCTAGTTGCATTTCTTAGATCTGTTCTACTCTGTAAAGATGCATAAAATTAGCCAGGCATGAGGGCCCACACCTGTAGTCCCAGCTACTCAGGAGGCTAAGGCGGGAGAATCGCTTGAACCAAGGAGGTGGGTTGAAGTGAGCCGAGATCACGCCACTGCACTCCAGTCTGGGCAACAGAGCGAGACTCCATTTCAAAAAAAGAAAGAAAGAAAAAAAAAAGGTGAATATTTCCCTTTGAGGTAAATAACTTACATTTAAAATGAACAAGTTGGCAGGGCGTGGTGACTCACGCCTGCAATCCCAGCATTTTGGGAGACTGAAACAGACAGATCATTTGAGGTCAGAGGTTTGAGAGCAGCCTGGCCAACATGGTGAAACCCTGTGTCTACTAAAACTACAAAACTTAGCCAGGCGTGGTGGGATGCACCTGTAATCCCAGCTATTCGGGAGGCTGCGGCAGGAGAATTGCTTGAGCCCGGGAGGCGGAGGCTGCAGTGAGCTGAGATCGCACAGCTGCACCCAGCCTGGACAAGGTGACAGGGTGACAGAGCAAGACTCCGTCTCAAAAAATAAAATAAAATAAAATGAACAACTCACTAAATGAAGTGATTCTCTGCTGAAAATTCCCTAGGCAAAGGAGTACTGGGATCCAATTGGCCTTATGAGACAATTACTAAGTTTAGGATTAAGAAAATGTATTGACTGGGCACTGTGGCTCATGTCTGTAATCCCATCACTTTGGGAGGCTGAGGCAGGCGGATCATGAGGTCAGGAGATGGAGACCATCCCTGCCAACATGGTAAAACCCTGTCTTTACTAAAAATAAAAATAATTAGCTGGGTGTGGTGGCACGCACCTGTAATCCCAGCTACTTGGGAGGCTGAAGCAGGAGAATCGCTTGAACACAGGAGGTGGAGATTGCAGTGAGCCGAGATTGCACCACTCCACTCCAGCCTGGGTGACAGAGCAAGACTCCATCTCAGGGAAAAAAAAAATGTATTGTCTTTATTGGTTTGTTTTACGATCTTAGGTGAGTTGTTTCTCTGCATAAAAAATCCCTGCCCTTATTTACATCTGGCTGCTTCTGGCCTTGAAGGTTTGGCTTGGAATTCTGAAAGAGTCTTTTAATTTGTATTGTCTCCTCTGTCACGCATAGTTCAGAACATAAAGGCAGGTTCCTTACCTTCTGGTATAAATATCATAGAGAAAGCATGTTAGGTGTTCTGGCAGAATGGCAGAAAACAAACTTCTGAAGGAAGAAGAGCTGTTGTCAGCGATGTGGAATGTTCTAGTCCAGCAGCTGCTGATTGTCTGGCAGTGAAAACCCAGCTGGTGACATCACTCAGGCAAGTGACTCATCAGGGAAGTGCTCTCATTTGTCTGCACCTCATCTGACACCACATCTTTTCTGGTGGGGACTGCAAATTCTCGTTTGATTACAGCTGCTGGACTTTCCCAAACCTTTGTCAACTACAGGTTTTGTGCATAAGACTTAGGATAGAAGCAAGCATGTAGGGAATTATTAGAATTTGTTGCAGTGTTTTATACTGTACCTACCATTTTGCCTTCAAAGGTCACATTTTAAGGGAGCCAGGGCCAGGTAGGTGGCTCATGATCCCATCACTTTGGGAGGTTGAAGTGGGTGGATCACTTGAGCCCAGGAGTTCAAGATCAGCCTGGACAACATGGTAAGAGCTCACCTCTATTTAAAAATATAAAAAATTAGCCAGGCATGGTGTCATATGCCTGTAGTCCCAGCTACTTGGAAGGCTGAAGTGGCAGGATCACCGAACCCTGGGAGGTCAAGGCTGCAGTGAGCCTTGATGATACCACTGCCTTCCAGCCTCATCAACAGAATGAGACCCTGTCTCAAAAGAAGCGGGGCTCAGGAAGGGGAGCCAGCTCTCTCATTTTCCCTGCAAGGTCCTCCTGTCCACCCTCTGAGGCCAGGCCTGACACCATTGCTAGCGTGTGTTCTACAGCACCTTCTCTGCATGTCTGTGTGGGTTTCCTCTGGGTACTCTGGTCTCCTCCCACACTCCAGAGATGTGCAGGTTAGGTTTGTTGGTGTGTCTAAAGTGTCCCAGTCTGAGTTCATGTGCCTTGTTTGGAATGGCTCCCATCTTGCACCCTCAACTGCCAGGATAGGCTCCAGCCACCCGTGACCCTGAACGGGAATAAATGAATCAGAAAATCAATGAATGGATAAATGAATACAAATTATTATAAAATAAAAATTGATAAAGAATATGATAATTATATATTAAAATTATACACATTTGTACATTATAAATGTGAGCTATACATACATTTATTTCAATGTTAAGTGTTAGATGTTAGAATAAATTGACATTTATTTCAATGTTAAACATTAGAAGTTTTCTGGGTCTTTAGAAGTTTGATGATGTTTTTGTGACCAGAAATGGTCACAAAAGTGCTATAGGAACTTGTTTATATCAATTACCCTGTCAGCCTGAAAAAAAACGCTAGAAAAAAATTATCTCTACATATGTTGGGTGTTGGGTTTACTCTAAAATAGAAATAAGGATTATAATCTGGAGTGGGGCTGGGCACAGTGGCTCACGCCTGTAATCCCACCACTTTAGGAGGCTGAGGTGAGTGGATCACCTGAGGTCAGAAGTTCGAGACCAGCCTGGTCAACATGGTGAAATCCTGTCTCTACTAAAAATACAAAAAAAAAAAAAAAAATAGCTGGGCATAGTGGCACGCACATTTATCCTAGCTACTCAGGAGTCTGAAGCATGAGAATCGCTTGAACCTGGGAGGTGGAGGTTGCAGTGAGCCGAGATTGCACCACTGCACTCCAGCCTGGGCAACAGAGTGAGACTCTGTCTCAAAAAAAAAAAAAAAAAAATCTGGAGTGCATGAAATGGCAAGCTACCAGTGCATTTGGCGAGGGAAGGGTAAGGGGAGCTTTTATTAGCAAAAAGACATTTACATAAGCTGCTTGGAAACAGAGTTCATCAATTCCAGAGGTTCAAAGCCATAGTTGTCAGTTCCTTGGTGGAGATGCAAGTGTTCTTTCTTTTTTTTGCAAGTGTTCTTTCAAGAACATCTTTTTTTTTCTTTTTCTTTTTTTTTTTTTTGGTGTGGGGGGTGGGGGGGAGGGGCAAGTAGCCACTTTCAAGAACATCTTAACTGAATTTCTGAAGTCCTAAAGAATGTCTAGTGATAAACCTTATCAAAGCAGGAGATTTTGTAAAGGATGTGAAAGGATTTTTAGAAAGTCCTTGGAAACAGTTCTTATTTCAGATATGCAAGCATGAGCCTCTTCTCCTTTGGGCCTTCCTGGCCCTATTTTGTCTGGGTCTGAGAAAAGTGATTTCTTCCTGTTATCTCCAACTTTCACAAGCCTATGGTAAAATTGGTTTTGTTAAAAACTAATTTAACTAAACATTCAGTTTCCAAGAACCTATTAATGACATTAAGTCAGACTTACATTCTAACCCTCTTCATTTATGGCAAGCTAAGACATTTTTTACTTGGAATGACAAAGGCATTTCTTTATTTTTAGATCTTCTTCTCACTTACCCCAAGTAAAATATGAAGAGCCTCAGATCATTGTTTAAAACAGGGCTTCTGACTAGGCACAGTGGCTCATGCCTGGAATCCCAGCACTTTGGGAGGCCAAGGCAGGCAGATCATGAGGTCAAGAGATCAAGACCATCCTGGCCAACACGGTGAAACCCTGTCCTTACTAAAAATACAAAAATTATCTGGGCGTGGTGGTGCATGCCTGTAGTCCCAGCTACTAAGGAGGCTAAGGCAGGAGAATTGTTTGAACCTGGGAGGCGGAGGCTGCAGCCTCGAAGATCCCACCACTACACTCCAGCCTGGCGACAGAGCGAGACTCCATCTCAAAAAAACAAAAAACAGGGCTCTCCAATTCTTGGGCCACAGACTGGTACTGGTCCTTGGCCTGTTAGGAACTGGGGCACACAACAGGAGGTAAGCAGCCAACGAGTGAACATTACTGCCTGAGTTCCCACTGGTTCCACCTCCTGTCAGATCAACAGTGGCATTAGATTCTCATAGGAGCAGAAACCCTATTGTGACTGGTGCATTCAACGGATCTAGGTTGTGTGTTCCTTATGAGAATCTAAGGCCTGATGATCTGTCACTGGCTTCCATCCCCCTGAGATGCGACTGTCTAATTGCAGGAAAACAAGTTCAGGGCTCCCACTGATACTATATATTGATGAATTGTATTATTTCATTATATATTACAATGTAATACAATAAAGTGTACAATAAATATAATGTGCTTGAATCATCCCAAAACCATATTGCCCCCCCACCACTGCCTAGGCTATGGAAAATTTGTCTTCAAATAAATATCGGTCCCTGGTGCCAAGATTATTGGAAACTGCTGGTTTAAAAAGAGTAAATTACACCTGTAATCCCAGCAGTTTGAGAAGCTGAGGCGGGTGGATTATCTGAGCTCAAGGGTTCAAGACTAGCCTGGCCAATATGGCCCAACCCTGTCTCTACTAAAAAAAAATACAAAAATATTAGCCAGGCATGGTGGCGCATGCCTGTAGTCCCAGCTACTTGGGAAGCTGAAGCAGGAAGATTGTTTGAACCTGGGAGGTGGAGTGATCTGACATTGCCCCACTGCACTCCAGACTGGGTGACAAAGCAAGACTCCATCTCAAAAAAAAAAAAAGTAAATTATAGGCAAGTAAGTCTTTTTTATAAATGCCCACAGATGTTGCCATTCTATACACTATTCTATGCCTTTTTTCTTTTTTTATGCTAACTTAAAAATAATACATTTGCATGGTTCAAAATTGAAATAACAGGCTGAGCACAGTGGCTCACACCTGTAATCCCAGTACTTTGGGAGGCGGAGGTGGGTGGATCACTTGAGGTCAGGAGTTTGAGACCAGCCTTGCCAACATGGTGAAACCCCATCTGTACTAAAAAAAATTTTTTTAAGTAGCCAGGCATGGTGGTGGGTGCCTATAATCCCAGCTATTCAGGAGACTGAGGTGGGAGAATTACTTGAATCCAGGAGGTGGAAGTTGCAGTGAGCAGAGATTGCACCCCTGCACTCCAGCCTGGGCGACAGAGTGAGACTCCATCTCCAAAAAAACAAATAAAATAAAAAATATAAATAAAAGTATAAAAAATAATTAAAATAACATGAAATGGAGATTGAGAAGTCTTGATCCTAACTATGTCTCTATCCATCCTCTTCTTTACCATGAGTAGCACTCACCCTGGACAGTTCCATTTTGTCTGTCTCAGTATGCCATCCAATTTAGCATTTGTCCCAGATTTTTTACTCTTTACAAGGTAATATGATTTTTATTTTTACTAGAATAAGCAGGGACTAGCTTACTAGACCTCTACTTCATATTCCTAGCTTGTCATGGTCTAGTATTTTGCTCAATGAACAGAGTTCTCACATGAACACCTGGTTAAATTTGAAAAAAGACCAGCAATGAAATCCCTGTGCCTGACCCCCCCAAACTCAATATAACGCTTTCCTCTCAAGTCAGCGTGGACAGTACTTACTGACAAAACAGTGCGCTTAGAGTGGCTGGGAACAGCTAACTCCTTCTGTAGCTGTGGTTGGAGAAGTTTTTCAGGCTGATATCTGGGATCAGTGATAAATGATAGGTTAGTGATACACGAAGCATGTACAGAGAGAACTCTAAATGTTCTTGCTACAACTATTTTACCACTTACTGTGTGGGAGAAATCTCTATTTGGTATTTGTTAATTTTTTATTTTGTAATAAATCCTTTCTTCCATAATGAACTTAAAAGATGTCTAAAAAAAAAAAACCTAAGTGAATATTGGATTTCCATTTCTGTGTATAACCTGCACAAAATTTTTGTTGACATTTACTATCAGTGCCATATCAAGATCAATAACCAGGCCGGGCGTGGTGGCTCACACCTGTAATCTCAGCACTTTAGAAGGCCAAGGCTGGTGGATCACTTGAGGTCAAAAGTTCAACAACAGCCTGGCCAACATGGTAAAAACCCATTTCTACTAAAAATTTAAAAAATTAGCCAGATGTGGGGCAGGCGCCTGTAATCCCAGCTACTCAGGAGGCTGAGACAGGAGAATTGCTTGAATGCGGGAGGCAGAGGCTGCGGTGAGCTGATTGCACCATTGCACTCCAGCCTGGACAACAGAGTGAGATTCCATGTCAAAAAATAAAAAGAACAGCTTTTCGGCAACAGGTTTGCCGCCAGAACACAGGTGTCATGAAAACTACCCCTAAAAGCCAAAATGGGAAAGGAAAAGACTCATATCAACATTGTCATCGTTGGACACGTAGATTTGGGCAAGTTCACCACTACTTGCCATCTAATCTACAAATGCAGTGGCATTGACAAACAAACCATTGAAAAATTGGAGAAGGAGCCAGCTGAGATGGGAAAGGACTCCTTCAAGTATGCCTGGGTCTTAGATAAACTGAAAGCCGAGCGTCAACTTGGTATCCTCATTGATATCTCCCTGTGGAAATTCAAGACCAGCAAGTACTACGTGACTATCATTGATGCCCCAGGATACAGAGACTTCATCAAAAACATGATTAGAGAGACATCTCAGGCTGACTGCGCTGTCCTGATTGCTGCTGCTGGTGTTGGTGAATTCGAAGATGGTATCTCCAAGAATGGGCAGATCCGAGAGCACGCCCTTCTGGCTTACACACTGGATGTGAAACAACTAATTGCTGGTGTTAACAAAATGGATTCCACTGAGCCACCCGACAGCCAGAGATATGAGGAAATTGTTAAGGAAGTCAGCACTTACATTAAGAAAATCGGCTACAACCCCGACACAGTAGCATTTTGCCAATTTGTGCTTGGAATGGTGACAACATACTGGAGCACAGTGCTAACATGCCTTGGTTCAAGGGTTGAAAGGTCACCCGTAAGGATGGCAATGCCAGTGGAACCCGCTGCTTGAGGCTCTGGACTGCATCCTACCACCAACTCACCCAACTGACAATCCCTTGCACCTGCCTCCACCAACTCACCCAGCTGATAAGCCCTTGCACCTGCCTCTCCAGGATGTCTATAAAATTAGTGGTATCAGTACTGTTCCTGTTGGCCGAGTGGAGACTGGTGTTCTCAAACCCGGTATGGTGGTCACCTTTGCTCCAGTCAACATTATAACTGGAGTAAAATCTGTTGAAATGCACAATGAAGCTTTGAGTGAAGCTCTTCCTGGGGACAATGTGGGCGTCAATGTCAAGAATGTGTCTGTCAAGGATGTTCGTTGTGACAGCAAGAACGACCCACCAATGGAAGCAGCTGGCTTCACTGCTCAGGTGATTATCCTGAACCATCCAGGCCAAATCAGTGCTGCCTATGCCCCTGTACTGGATTGCCACACGGCTCACATTGCATGCAAGTTTGCTGAGCTGAAGGAAAAGACTGATCGCTGATCCGGTAAAAAGCTGGAAGATGGCCCTAATTTCTTGAAGTCTGCTGATGCTGCCGTCATTGACATGGTTCCTGGCAAGCCCAATGTGTGTAGAGAGCTTCTCAGACTATTTACCTCTGGGTCGCTTTGCTGTTCATGATATGAGACAGACAGTTGCGGTGGGTGTCATCGAAGCAGTGGACGAGAAGACTGCTAGAACTGGCAAGATCACCAAGTCTGCCCAGAAAACTCAGAAGGCTAAATGAATATTATCCCTAATACCTGCCACCCCAGTCTTAATCAGTGGTGGAGGAAGAACGATCTCAGAACTATTTGTTTCAATTGATCATTTAAGTTTAGTAGTAAAAGACAGGTTAATGATAACAATGCATCATAAAACCCTCAGACAGAAAGGAGAATGTTTTGTGGACCACTTTGGTGTTCTCTTCTGCATGTGGCAGTTTTAAGCTGTTAGTTTTTAAAATCAGTACTTTTTTTTTTTTTGGGGGGGGGGGTGGGGACGGAGTTTCGCTCTTGTTACCCAGGCTGGAGTGCAATGGCGCGATCTCGGCTCACCGCAACCTCCGCCTCCTGGGTTCAGGCAATTCTCCTGCCTCAGCCTCCTGAGTAGCTGGGATTACAGGCATGCGCCACCATGCCCAGCTAATTTTTTGTATTTTTAGTAGAGACGGGGTTTCACCGTGTTGACTAGGATGGTCCCGATCTCTTGACCTCGTGATCCACCCGCCTCGGCCTCCCAAAGTGCTGGGATTACAGGCTTGAGCCACCGCGCCCGGCCAAAAAATCAGTACTTTTTAATGGAAACAACTTGACCAAAAATTTGTCAAGAATTTTGAGACCCATTTAAAAAGTTGAATGAGAAAAAAATAATAATAAAATAAAAATAAAAAGATCAGGCCTGGCACAGTTCATGCCTGTAATCCCAGCACTTTGGGAGGCCAAGGTGGGCGGATCACTTGAGGTCAGGAGTTCGAGACCAGCCTGATCAACATGGTGAAACCCCATCTGTACTAAAAACACAAAATTAGCTGGGCATGGTCGCGCATGCCTATAATTCCAGCTACTCAGGAGGCCAAGGCAGGAGAATCACTTGAACCCAAGAGGCAGAGGTTGCAGTGAGCCAAGATTGTGCCACTGCACGCCAGCCTGGGTGACAGAGTGAGACCCTGTCTCAAAAATAAATAAATAACCAAAGGAAAACCAGTAGACATGAATTTTCTGTAGCGGTATCTGTATCTATTTCAAAACTTAGCAATTATCTTAAAGAAACATTACCCAGAGTCCGGGCATGGTGGTTTGTGCCGGTAATCCCCAGCATTTTGAGAGTCTGAGGCAGGTGGTTCACAGAGTCTGAGGTCACGAGTTTGAGACTAGCCTGGCCAACATGGTGAAATCCCATCTCTACTAAAAATACAAAAATTACCTGGGTGTGGTGGTAAATGCCTGTAATCCCAGCTATTTGGGAGGCTGAGGCAGGAGAATCATTTGAACCCAGGAGGCAGATGTTGTAGTGAGCCAAGATCATGCCACTGCACTCCAGCCTGGGTGATAGAGCAAGACTCTGTTTAAAAAAAAAAAAAAGAAAATTACCCAGAGACAATGATTTAATTAATACAATTAATACAGAAGGTGTACTTACAAATCACTCTGTGAAGCAAGACTTTTCACTTAAATAAATTGACTGTTTTTAATTAATTTCACTCATCTTCTCATCTTCAATTCAGCGTTTTCTTATGCCCATGGAAAAAGTTAACCCATGGCTGTTAATATGTAGACTAGACTAGATATATGTTAATATATAGAACTTCCAGTTATATGATGCCGATTTTATCAGTAACATCTTCAGATTCAAATTAAAAAACTGACTTCATTTATCCTGGTAAGGTTCAAATTTTTCACTCAATTCTTTTCATCAATGTTGAAGTAAAACAATCTGATATTTTAGTGTTACTAAGAAATTAGCTTAAAAGTTCAACAATTCTGTGGCCCGTTGGGGAAGAGTGGGGAGGATGGAAAACATTAGGAAAATGGGCTAATGCATGCTGGGCTTAATACTTAGGTGATAGGTTGATCTGTGCAGCAAATCACCATGGCACACATTTGCCTATGTAACAAACCTGCACATCCTGCACGTGTGCCGGGGAACTTAAAAAAAAAATTTAAGTTAAACAATTAAGATTAAATTGTTTCCATGTTAATATAAAGCTGGGTGGAGCATAGCATTGTAGTACAAATTTAAAAAATAAAAATTAGGCTGGTCATGGTAGCTCACACCTGTAATCACAGCACTTTGGGAGGTGATCATCTGAGGTTAGGAATTCCAGACCAGCCTGACCAACATGGTGAAACCCCATCTCTACTAAAAATAGAAAAATTAGCTGGGTATGGTGGCAGGTGCCTTTAAACTCAGCTACTGGGGAGGCTGAGGCAGAAGAATTGCTTGAACTCAGGAGGCAGAGGTTGCAGTGAACCGAGATCACACCATTGCACTCCAGCCTGGGAAACAGAGCAAGACTTTGACAAAAGAAACAGAGAGAGAGAGAGAGAGGAGGGAGGGAGGGAGGGAAGAAGGGAAGGAAGGAAGGAAGGAAAGAAGGAAGTAAGGAAGGAAGGAAGGGAGAAAGAGAAAGAGAGGAATGAAAGAAGGAAAGCAGGAAGGAAGGAAAAGAAAGAAAGAAAAAGAAGAAAGAAAGAAAAGAAAGAAAAAGAAAGTAACTAACTTCAGGCTGGGCGCAGTGGCTCAGGCTTATAATCCCAGCACTTCAGGAGGCCAAGGGGAGCGGATCACTTGAGGTCAGGAGCTCAAGACCAGCCTGGCCAACATAGTGAAATTAGTGAAATCCCATCTCTACTAAAAATATAAAAAATTAGCGCACCACAGTCGCAGGAGCCTGTCATCCCAGTTATTTGGGAGGCTGAGGCAGGAGAATGGCTTGAACCCAGGAGGCAGAGGTTGCAGTGAGCTGAGACTGTGCCACTGCACTCCAGCCTGGGCAACAGAGTGAGACTCCATCTCAAAAAAAGAAAGAAAGAAAGAAACTCCAGTTTATGAAGTCCTTATTGAGGTGCAAAGTGTTGAGAGCAATACTTGCAAACAGGAAAATATTAGACTTGATCCCTACAAAAGGCAGGGAAAGACTGAAAAAATTAAATAATGATAAATCACCCTGAAATACCTTGGCTTATGAAAAAAAAATCTTGTAATGAAATTTTTTTTTTTCTGAGACAAGTCTCACTCTGTCACCAGGCAAGGGTGCAGTGGCATGATCTCAGCTCACTGCAGCCTCGACCTTCCAGGCACATGTGATTCTCCCACCTCAGCCTCCAGGATTGCTGGGACTACAGGCGGGCACCACCATACCCAGCTAACCTTTTGTATATATGGTAGAGATGGGGTTTCACTATGTCGCCCAGGCTGGTCTTGAACTCTTGGGTTCAAGCAATCCTCCCACCTCAGCCTCCCAAATTGCTGAACTTCTATTTTTAACTGGATAAATGTATATTCTGGCCAGTCATGGTGGCTCATGCCTGTAATCCTAGCACTTTGGGAGGCTGAGGCTGACAGATCACCTGAGGTCAGGAGTTTGAGACCAGCCTGGCCAACACAGTGAAACCCCATCTCTCCTAAAAGTACAAAAATCAGCTGGATGTGGTGCACATGCCTGTAATCCCAGCTACTCTGGACGCTGAGGCAGGAGAATCGCTTGAACCTGAGAGGCAGAGGTGGCAGTGAGCTGAGATAGCAGCCACTGCACTCCAGCCTGGGCAGTAGAGTAAGACTCTGTCTAAAAAAAAAAAAAAAGAAAGAAAGAAAAGGGGGACAGGCCAGCCAGCACCTTCCAGAAAGGTAGCGCCAGTCCCGGCCCTCATAAATAAATAAATAGAGAGGACACACACACACACACACACATTATGTTCTGTACTGGAATGGAGTGAAATTGAGAGGGTTTATTATTTTGTAGCATCTAAATTTGATGAAACAGGCCAGGTGTGGTGGCTCACGCCTATAATCACAGCATTGTGGGAGGCCGAGGCAGGCGGATCACTTGAGGTCAGGTGTTTGAGACCAGCCTGGCCAACATGGCAAAACCCTATTTCTACTAAAAATACAAAAAAAAGTAGCTAGGTGTGGTGGCAGGCGCCTGTAGTTTCAGTTAATTGGGAGGCTGAGGCAGGAGAATCGCTTGAATGCAGGAGACGGAGGTTGCAGTGAGCCAAGATCTGCCACTGCACTCCAGCCTGGGTGACAGAGAGAGACTCTGGCTCAAAAAAAAAAAAAGGAAAAAAGACCACATACAAGTTACATCTCTCCAAGAGAAAAAAACTTCCATTTCCATTTGTGCGCTGCTAGTGGATAAAATAGGTAATGCATGCACATTGTACAAATTCAAGTGACCCAAGGTTTTTTTTAAAGAAACAATTTTCTTGTAAAAACATTTGTTGCCAATTTACTTTGAATTTATTTCAGCATACCCAGTTGAAGGTGGGGCAAATGTGAATGAGAATATAAAATAAAGTAAAAGCAGCCATGAGATGATGATTGTGGCTGTGTGATGTGTGAGCCAGGTTCATTGCACTATTTGTTCTACTTTCATATAAGCTTAAAATTTTGATAAGAGAAAGTTTAAAAACAAAAACCAAAAAATAATCATATGCTCTATCTGTCAATGTTCATTCAGGTTCCAGAAAATACAGCTGTTTTTGTTTTGATACCAGGTCTCATTCTGTTGATCAGGCTGGTCTCAAAATCCTGGGCTCAAGGGATCCTCCCACCACCACCTCCAGCTCCTTAAGTGCTGGAATTACATGCACGAGCCACCTTCCCTGGCTCACCACTTATTTGAACAGAGACAACATAAAATTTTATTTTATTTTACTTTTGAGACAGAGTCTCGCTCTGTAGCCCAGGCTGGAGTGTAGTGGCGCGATCTCGGCTCACTGCAACCTCTGCCTCCCAGGTCTCGGTTCAAGCAATTCTCCTGCCTCCGCCTCCCAAAGTAGCTGGGATTATAGGCACACACCACCATGCCCAGCTAATTTTTGTATTTTTAGTAGAGATGGGGTTTCACTATGTTGGTCAGGCTGGTGTTGAACTCCTGACCTCATGATCCACCTGCCTCAGCCTCCCAAAGTGCTGGGATTACAAGCATGAGCCATATAAAATATTAACTGGGTGTAATATTGGTAACTACTAGGGTGGGTACAGTGGCTCACACCTGTAATCCCAGCACTTTGGGAAACTGAGGCAGGTGGATCACAAGGTCAGGAGTTTGAGACCAGCCTGGCCAACATGGTGAAACCTTGTCTCTATTAAAAATACAAGTTAGCTGGGCTTGGTGGTGGACACCTGTAATCCCAGCTACTCAGGAGGCTGAGGCAGAAGAATCGTTTGAACCTGGGAGGTGGAGGTTACAGTGAGCTAACATTGAGCCACTGCACTCCAGCCTGGGTGACAGGGCAAAACTTCATCTCAAAAAAAAAAAAAAAAAAAAAAAAACATATATATATGTGTGTGTGTGTGTGTATACATATATATGTATATATATGTGTATATATGTATATATATGTGTGTATATATATATATACACATATATATCTTTTGTGTATAGATAGACAGATCAAGAGAGTAAACTACTAAAGCGTAAAAAGAGAACTCTAAGGTGTCATGGAGGTAGCAGCTACCTTGAAAAAAAATCAAAGCAAAAATCTTAGAAATCTAGAGAAAAGGTCCTCTAGAGCTGCAACTCAAAGCTCTAAGGAAGGAGCTGGCTGGTGCTGTTGAGGGGGTTGGAGACACTTAGGCTGGTTTTTCAAGTGCTGGAAAAACTGAGTCAGCTGCTGCAACCTAACGAACTGCTCCTGCTAGAGTAAAGTTCTGCATAAGTGATGCTCAGAGAAACAGCAGACTGGAGGGTGCCTACAATCTTGCCATTTCCCTCTAGTTCCCCCTGTTGGCAAAGCCTAGCAGGGAAGCAAAGGAAAAGCAGAAGTGTGTTTTGCAGAGTCGCAGACTCTATATAGTTTAGTATAGAAGGATGGGTGCATCCTGATTGACCTTATTTAGAATTGGGCAGGTTCTGGCTCATGTGAATAGCTGCCTTGCCACGGCAATCTGCCCTAAACCTTTCCAGGAATGTTTACAAAATAATAATAACAATAATAATACAGTCATGTGCCACATAGGGCATTTATTTGTGGCCCCATAAGATTACAATGAAATTGAAAAATTCCTATTGCCTAGTGACGTTATAACCATTCAAGCCATCGTAACCTCTTAGTTCCAGACATTACCCATGTGTTTCTGGTGATGCTGATATAAGCAAACCTACTGGCTGCCAGTTGTATAAAAGTATAGCACATGTAATTATGTACAATATATAATTGCTAATGATAATAAAAAACTATGTTACTGTTTTGTTTTGTTTTGTTTTGAGACGGAGTCTTGCTCTGTCACCCAGGCTGGAGTGCAGTGGCACAATCTTGGCTCACTGCAACCTCTGCCTCCCAGGTTCAAGAGATTCTCCTGCCTCAGCCTCCTAAGTAGCTGGGATTACAGGCATGCACCACCAGGCCCAGCTAATATTTGTATTTTTAGTAGATAAGGTTTCACCATGTTGGCCAGACTGGTCTCAAACTCCTGGCCTCAGGTTATTTGCCAGCCTTGGCTTTCCAAAGTGCTGGAATTACAGGCACGAACCAACGTGCCTGGCCGTTACTGGTACTTTTTATCATTATTTTATTTATTTATTTATTTATTTAGAGATGGAGTCTCACTCTGTCCCCCAGCCTGGAGTGCAGTGGCTCGATCTTGGCTCACTGCAACCTCCACCCCAGGTTCAAGCGATTCTCCGGTCTCAGCCTCCCAAGTGGCTGGGATTACAGGTGTCTGCCACCACACCCAGCTAATTTTTGTATTTTTAGTAGAAGCAAGGTTTCACCATGTTGGCCAGGCTGAAATCCAGCTCCTGACCTCAATCAAGTAATCCACCCACCTTGGCCTCCCAAAGTGCTGGGATTACAGGCATGAGCCACCGTGCCTGGCCCTTTATCATTAGAGTGTACTCCCTCTACTCATTAAAAAAAAATAAATAAATAAATAAAAATAAAAAAAGGCCGGGTGCAGTGGCTCACACCTGTAATCCCAGCACTTTGGGAGGCCGAGGTGGGCGGATCACGAGGTCAAGAGATCGAGACCATCCTGGCCAACATGGTGAAACCCTGTCTCTACTAAAAATATAAAAAAATTAGCTGGGTGTGGTGGCGCACACCTGTAGTCCCAGCTACTCGGGAGGCTGAGGCAGGAGAACTGCTTGCACCCAGGAAGAGGTTGCAGTGAGCCGAGGTCGCACCACTGCACTCCAGCCTGGCACCTGGTGACAGAGTGAGACTCTCTCAAAAAAAAAAAAAAAAAAAAGAACTGTAAAACAATCTCAGGCAGGTCCTCTGGGAGGTATCCACAAGAAGGCATTGTTATCACAGGATATGACAGCTCCATATGTGTTAATGCCCTTGAAGACATTCCAGAGTGACAAGATGTGGAGGTGGAAGACTGATATTGATGACCCTCACCCTGTATAGACCAAGGCTAATAAATGTTCGTTTCTTCATTTTTAACATAAAATTTTAAAAAGTGAAAAAACAATTTTTTAAAATCAAAAATAGTCCAGTTGCCATGGTTCTTGGGTCTGTAATTCCAGCATTCTGGAGGTTGAGGCAGGAGGATCACTTTAAGTCCAGGAGTTGGAGACCAGCCTGGACAATATGGTGAAACCCTGTCTCTACAAAAAATACAAAAATTTGTAGGGCCTAGTAATATGTGCCCATAGTCCCAGCTACACAGGAGGCTGAGGTGGGAGAATCACTTGAGCCCAGGAGGTAAAGGTTGCAGTGAGCTGAGATCGCACCATTGCACTACAGCCTGGGTGGCAGAGTAAAATCCCTTCTCAATAAAATAAATAGCAAAAAGCTTACACAATATGGATATGAAGAAAGAAACATTTTTTATAGCCATACAAGGTATTTGTTTTAAGCTAAGTATTTTACAAAAAGTCAAAAAAAAATTTTTAATGTAAAGGTTTATAAAGTTAAAAAGCTACAGTAAACTAAGGTTAACTTATTACTGAAGAAAAACTTTTTTAAATTTTAAATTTTTTTTTTTTTTAAGAGATGGGGTTTCTCCACATTCATCAGGTTGTTCTTGAACTCCCGACCTCAGGCCTCCCAAAGTGCTGGGATTACAGGTGTGAGCCACCACTCCCAGCCAGCCAAAAATATTTTTATTTTTAATTAAAAATATTTTAATTAAATCTAGTGGAGCCTATGTACAGTAGTGTATAGTATAAAGTCCTAGGCCTTCACATTCACTCACCACCCACTCACTGAATCATTCAAAGCAACTTCCAGTCCTGCAAGCTCTATTAATAGTAAGTGCCCTATATGGGTGTACTATTTTGTATCTTTTTTTTTTTTCTCACTGCAACCTCCACTTCCTGGGTTCAAGCAATTCTCCTGCCTCAGCCTCGCCAGCAGCTAGGATTATAGGCGTGTCACCATGCCCAGATAATTTTTGTATTTTTAGTAGAAACAGGGTTTCACCATGTTGGCCAGGCTGGTCTCGAACTCCTGACCTCAGGTGATCTGCCCACCTCAGCCTCCCAAAGTGCTGGGATTACAGGCATGAGCCACCACATGCCGGCTTATATCTTTTATACTGTATTTTTACTGTTTCTTTTCTATGTTTAGGTATACGAATATTTACCATTATGTTACAGTAGTATTCAGCACTAGTAACATGCTTAGGAGTAACAGGCTATGCCATATAGCCAGGTGTCTAGTAGGCTATATGTACAATCTAAGTTTGTGTAAGTACATTCTATAATGAGCACAATGATGAAATTTCTTTTTTTTTTTCTTTTTTTTTTTGAGACAGAGTTTCGCTCTTGTTACCCAGGCTGGAGTGCAATGTCGCGATCTTGGCTCACCGCAACCTCTGCCTCTGGGTTCAGGCAATTCTCCTGCCTCAGCCTCCTGAGTAGCTGGGATTACAGGCATGCGCCACCATGCCCAGCTAATTTTTTGTATTTTTAGTAGAGACAGGGTTTCACCATGTTGACCAGGATGGTCTCGATCTCCTGACCTCATGATCCACCCACCTCGGCCTCCCAAAGTGCTGGGATTACAGGCGTGAGCCACCCCGCCTGGCCCGAAATTTCTTAAAGACACATTTCTCAGAATGTATCCCCATCAGTAAGCAATGCATGGCTATACTTTAAAAATGAGATTTGGCTATCCTTTACAAGAGTAGGAAAAAAAAAATTCTGTCTTTTAAAGGCTTTATGATATGTTGAAGAGCACTGCAGCATTAAAATTGAATTTAAAAGTGAACACAGGGATTAGAAAAAAACTGCAATTGCTGGGCACGGTGGCTCAAGCCTGTAATCCCAGCACTTTGGGAGGCTGAGGCGGGTGGATCACGAGGTCAAGAGATCGAGACCATCCAGGTCAACATGGTGAAATCCCGTCTCTACTACAAATACAAAAAATTAGCTGGGCATGGTGGTGCGTGCCTGTAATCCCAGCTACTCAGGAGGCTGAGGCAGGAGAATTGCCTGAACCCAGGAGGCGGAGGCTGCGGTGAGCCGAGATCACGCCATTGCACTCCAGCCTGGGTAACATGAGTGAAACTCCGTCTCAAAAAAAAAAAAAAAGAAAAGAAAAAAACTGCAATCGATGTATAGTAATCTTTAAGGCTTAATTCTCTAAATGCTAACACACTTCACTATATCAGCAACACTAGGTGCCTCTGCAGAGGTGAAACTGATGGCTAAGGGCAAGGATGGGGGCAGTTTTTTTGTGTGTGAGAGAGTCTTGCTCTCACTCAGGCTGGAGTGCAGTGGCACAATCACAGCTTTCTGCATCCTTAAACCCCCAGGCTCAAGTGATCCTCCTGCCTCAGCCTACTGAGTAGCTAGGACTACATGCACACGCCCCCATGCCCGGCTTATTTTTCTTATTTTTTGTGGAGATGTGGGTCTCACTATGTCACCCAGGCTGGTCTCGAACTCCTAGGCTCAAGCGAACCTCCTGCTTTAACCTCCCAAAGTGCTGGGATTATAGGAATGAGCCACTGCACCCAGAGGAGTGTTTTCACTATGTACCCTGTGTACCCTTTGTACCTTTTGGAATTTTGTACATGTGAATAGCTTGCTCACTCAAAAATTGATTATATTTTTCAGAGAAAAGTCATTGTTTTAGTTCAGGTTTCCCAGGAAGCAAATGGGATTTGCTTTCAACAGGTAATAGTATGGAATGCTCTTGGGGACATCACTATGAGAAAATGGAGGAAGCAAGGTTAAGCAGAAGTTGAACTTCAATGCAGTTAGATGAAGTCCATAGTAATCACACAAGAAACTCTGAAGCTGGAATGGCCCTTCAAAATTGTCTCAAATTAAGGCAAAAGGGCTAGGCACTATATCCTACATCCACCAGTCATTGGAGGTAGGCGCCCTGAAAAGGAGTGTAAACTTGGGCGATACAGCTTCCTTTTGCTAAGTAGAGATCCCTGAGTAATGATCAGTCAACACTCCCAGGAGCTAAATGAATAAGTGCTCCAGCTTTTTGGTTTTGTGTGTGTGTGTGTGTGTGTGTTTTAAGACAGTTTCGCTCTGTCGCCCAGGCTGGAGTACAGTGGCACCATCTGGGCTCACTGCAAACTCCACCTCCTGACTTCAAGCAATTCTCCTGTCTCAACCTCCCCAAGTAGCTGGGACTACAAGCCCGCACCACCACACCTGGCTAATTTTTATTTTAGTAGAGACAGGGTTTTACCATGTTGACCAGGCTGGTCTGGAACTCCTTCCCTCAGGTGATCTGCCCGCCTCAGCCTCCCAAAGTTCTGGGATTACAGGTGTGAGCTACCACACCTGGCCAAGTGCTCCGGTTTTATAAGGAATATATGGACTCTGGACTATGCACCACAGCATATACTATACCAGTGGTTCTTAAATTTCAGTATACACCAGAATCACTTGCACTTGGCGGTCCCACCCTGTCTGATTCCGCAGGTCTGGGGTGGGGATAAGAATGCATTTCTAACAAGTTCTAAGTGATGCTGATGCTGATGGTCTAAGGATCACTTTGAGAAGAGTTATACCATATATAACTAGGTTAAATCCAGTGATGTTGAATAATTTTTTTTTAAGAAATACGGTCTGGTTTTGTTGCCTGGTTGGTGAGCAATGACACAATCATAGCACACCACAGCCTTGAACTCATGGGCTCAAGTTCTCTGCCCACCTCAGCCTCTCAAGTAGCTAGGACCACAGCAATGCACCACAGACTCAGCTAATTTTTTTCATTTAATTTTTGTAGAAGCAGAGTCTTGCCATGTTGCCCAGGCTGGTCTCAAACTCCTGCTCTGGTGGCTCATGGCTTGGCCTCCCAAAGCTTTAGGATTATAGGCATGAGCCACCATGTCCAGTCCAAAATTGAATAATTTGTCAATGTTTATAGTTTATCACTTATAGATGGTAAAACATAAAATTCTCTGGTTAGACTGCTGTTCATGAGCTCACCTTTGCCTTTTTTTCTTTTCTTTTTATTTTTGAAGACGAGGTTTCACCATGTTGGTCAGGCTGGTCTTGAACTCCTGACCTCAGGTGATCTGCCCACCTTGGCCTCCAAAGTGCTTGGATTACAGGCATGAGCCACCATGCCCAGCCATCATCTTTGCCTTTTTTATAACCCTAGTTCACTAGAAACTAGACTTTACGACCACACTTGCTTTATAAAACTGTTAGTAGTCTGACTTTGCATCTATTTTCTTCAATCTGTGTGCCTCGATATATTTCTCTCCTCCCTAAACAAAATATATAAATCAGTAAAAGGATTACTATTGTCTATGATGAGAACCATTTTTCTTCAACCTAATTCCACGTTCATCAAAATCTGAATCAGTGACATGAAGGCTGAGGGGTATAGAGAGGTAAGAAAATGATTTTCCTGTTAAAAAAGGAAGTTAACATTTATTGGATATTTATTATGTGCTAGGTAGTTTCTCATACATTATTGAACACTTCTTTCAGTCCCTTCACAGGGGCAAGTCTTTTTTTTTTTTTTTTTTCTTTTTTGAGATGGAGTCTCGCTCTGTCGCCCAGGCTGAAGTGCAATGGCATGATCTCAGCTCACTGCAGCCTCTGCCTCCTGGGCTCTCCCAGGGTCAGGCAATTCTCCTGCCTCAGCCTTCTGAGTAGCTGGGAATTACAGGCATGCACCACCACGCCCAGCTAATTTTGTATTTTTAGTAGAGACAGGGTTTCATCATGTTGGCCAGGCTGGTCTCAAACTCCTGACCTCAGGTGATCCTCGGCCTCCCAAAGTGCTAGGATTACAGGCATGATCCACCACACCTAGCAAAGGGACAAGTCTTTCCCACTTCAGAAGACTTTATGCATACTCTTTCTTTGTTGTGGAGCACTACCCATGCTATCTAAACTACATTCCGTTTCTCTCTTAAAGCACCCTGTTCTTTTTCTTCAGCACACTTGCACTTATAATTCACATATGGTATCTGTATGTTTATTTCTTTGACACCTGACTCCTGCTGCAGAGGACCAGGAGGCCAAGGACAATGTCTATATTGCTAATCACTAAATCTTCACTACCTAGCACAGTGCCTGCAAACAGTAGGCACTCAGTGATTTGTTAAAGGAATAACCACGGCCGGGCGCGGTGGCTCAAGCCTGTAATCCCAGCACTTTGGGAGGCCGAGGTGGATGGATCACGAGGTTAAGACATCGAGACCATCCTGGCCAACACGGTGAAACCCCGTCTCTACTAAAAATACAAAAATTAGCTGGGCATAGTGGTCTGTGCCTATAGTCCCAGCTACTTGGGAGGCTGATGGAGGAGAATCGCTTGAACCAGGGAGGCAGAGGTCGCAGTGAGCCAAGATCACGCCACTGCCCTCCATCCAGCCTAGGTAACAGAGCGAGACTTCATCTCAAAAAGTAAATAAATAAATTGTGGAAACACTGTGGAAGAAAAACGATAGAGCCTGTGTGCTCACACACATCCTTTAATTTTTACAACAGCTGGGGGAAGGCGATTCCACGTTAGAGCTTTTCCTCCTTTCTAGCTAGGAGTTACCCCCTCAAATTTTAACCTAATGAGTAAGCAAAATAAGCACACTGAAGAGGCTGAGAAAAGAAAAACGGCTCACAACAGTCTGAGGTCTGAGAAGTCTGCAAAATGTCTTAGGCCTAAAGGGACATGAGTACGGGATTTCGGTTATGCCCACCCCCTGGCCCCCACATACACACATACCCAATCCCATGCATATCCAATTGTTTAAAAGTCATTTCATTCCTGACTATCGGCTTCATCCGTTACCTTCTTTATTTTTACTTTTTAGACAGGGTATACTCTGTTCCCCAAGCTGGAGTGCAGTGGTGCGATCATGGCTTACTGCAGCCTCGACCTCCTGAGCTCCAGAGATCCTCTTGTCTCAGTCTTGCCAGTAGCCACCCCGTCGGCCTCATTATCTTCGTGTTCTTAAAATTTGTAATACGCGCCAGGCTCAGTGGCTCATGCCTGTAATCCCAGCACTTTGGGAGGCCAAAGTGGGTGGATCACCTGAGGTCAGGAGTTCGAGACCAGACTGGCCAACATGGGGAAACGCCGTCTCTATTAAAAATACAAAAATTAGCTGGGCGTGGGGGCACCTGCCTGCAGTCCCAGGACCGTCTCTAAAAAAGGAAAAAGAATTTGTAATACAAAGAACAATATGTAGCCAATTGATAGCTTATGGTTTTTTGTCTTTTTTTTTTGGGACGGAGTCTCCCTGTGTCGCCCAGCTGGAGTGCAGTGGCGCGATCTCAGCTCCTTGCAACCTCTGCCTTCCGGGTTCAAGCGATTCTCCTGCCTCAGCCTGCCGAGGAGCTGGCAGCTTCTTTTCAGAGCGACAAGGACGTGCGGAACCTTGCCAGGGTCCGCGCTCAGAGGACGTCAGGGGAGTCATTTCGCCGGAATAATGGCTGAGCTCGAGGGCTACCTAACCTTGAAACCCAGCGCCCTCCTGATTCACACGTCCTAAGACGAATAAATCCTCACAGTCTGTGAAAACCCATTAGCAGAAACAAGTGCAACAGTCTTCACCTCCCCAAACAAGTCTCAGAAGCGGGAAAATCAACGCCGCCAATGGGCGGGAAAGCCACAGCCGCCTGCCATGGCTTCACCTCATTAGCTAATTTTGCTGTCCTTCCCAGTGACCCGCCTCTCTGCTTGCGGGCGATATTTTCATTGGCTTTCGTCTGCCAGGCCTCCGATCTCATTGGTTTGCTTTTCTGTTCGTCAGGCTTGGGGGCCTGGAGAAAAGCGGAGGGCGCGTCAGTTTTGGGGCTGGAGGCCCCGCCTCCGCGTGCCGTGTGCAAAAACAAACAGCCGTTAGGAAGGCGGTGCCGGGGGGGCGGGGTCTGGCTAGAAGGAGGCGCGCGATTGAACAGTTGCCGGGGTTCCAAGTAGCAAAGCGAGCGGGTATTGGCCGCGGCGGCGCGAGGCGGGCACGGGGCATTGTCCGGCTCTGGCGGCGGCGGTCTGTGCTGCGAGAGCGGCGGCGGCGGCGCGGGTCGGCAGCGGGAGGGCGCGCGGCCGAGCGGAGGCAGAGTCGGCGCCGAGACCATGGTAAGGGCGGCCGGGTGGGCCGGAGGCGCGGGGCCTGAGGCAGGGCCGGGAGAGCAGAGCGCGGAGGCCCCGGCGTCGGCGCCGCTACCTGTGGAGTCGGGAGTTTGCGGGCGTTGGGGCTGCGTCCGGCCGAGCCCCTTGCCGCCCGCCGGGGGGCGCCATGCCCGGCTGCAGAGCCCCACACGGGTCCCCGGGTGAGAGCTGGGCCTGGCCGGATAGAGCGCGAAGTGTGTCCCGAGCTGGACAGGTCTGTCCCGACGCTGGTGACGCTGCACCGCCAGTCCGAGAGGAGGATGCCGCCAGAATCCGGCTTGAAAAATGTAGAAACAAGTGTTGGATCTTAATGTGATCGCTCCTCCGTACGAATGAGGTCAAACAGGCTGCTGCTGTACAAGTTAGAAGTCTTTGGCGATGTTTGGTTACGTAATCTCCCTGGTACTCAATTTCAGGGTTTCTGCGAAAGGGTGCTTGTATTTGTGGTCTTTTGAACTACAAAGAATGGTTTATAGACCAGAACCGCACGATTTGTTCTAGGTGATTGCATGGGTTTGAAATGAACGCCCTTTATCTTCTGACTCCCTTGCAGTTTGTGTTTTTCATTATGCAACAGTACTTTCCTTTGCCCTTGCTATGGATTTTCAGTCTTAAAAGTATCCACCTTTTAATTCTGAAATTCACATCTACATTAAAAAAAAGTGTGGCTTTTAAAAAATGAAAGTGAATAGATCTTCAGCCCCATTTTAAAGTTGAGGGAAAGGAGAAAGTGCTAAAGGATAAGCTCCGAGTTGCATCAAAGATTGTGTAAAAATTAAGACTTGTTATGGAATCTTATTTCTACCGGTATTCGTGCTTTAAGTCTTCTGTCGAAAGGTTACTTCAACGGGAGCTGCCTGTTTAAAAGTTAACCCCAGGCTGTCATTTCTCATACTGCAGGTAGTATTGGATGATTTGTCATGTGCTTGATATGACAGGTATGATATTTACTAGACATAACACCTAACTATAAACAGATTGGCCAATCGAGAGGACACAATGTTTGGTTATTGTAAAATTCCCAAATCTTAGAGCTTGAATAGACCTTAGGGATAATTTCGTCTAACGTGTAATATATATAGTTTATTGTTACTGTAAAGTACTTTATAATACTTTAACAAATGGAGGTACAGTTTGTTAAATAACAAACCTGAGGTACAGATTTCCTCAGATGATTTTCATGATTCTAGTTTTTAAGATGTTTTCGGTCTCTAGTGATAAGCTATATATTTTATATCCACTTACCAGTAGCTAAAAATACGTAAGCATTAACATAAGCTAAAAATGCAGGCGACATTGAGTTCTTGTTAGATTTTAAACCTGAGAGGAAGCGGTGTCTGTTAAAACTAATGAAAGTTTCTTAGTATCCAGTTTGCAAGTTTATCCAAGTGAAATGAACTCCCTGTTCCTCCTCCCCTCCCCTCTCCTCTCTCTCTCTCTCTCTCTCTCTCTCTCTCTCTCTCTCTCTCTCTCTCTCTCTCTCTCTCTCTCTCTCTCTCTGTCTCTCTCTGTCTCTGTGTGTGTGTGTGTGTGTGTGTGTGTGTGTGTGTGTGTAATTTTTTTTTATAAACCAACAGCCTTAACTCAGGTTAATACGAAGTTAATTCTTGGAATAATAAATTTTATATCTTAATTGGTTTCTCAATCACCAGTTATATTAAAATGAATATTCAAAGTAGGGAGGCTGTATAAACAGTTTGAGGGGATATTGGAAAGAAAATTATTATTCATTTATTGTACAATTTTATATTCAGATAAGTTTGACACCATAAAAGTTTTTTTTTTTGGTTAAGTATGAGAACTGTATCAGGAGTCGCTAAATGTTGGAAATAGTCATTTAATGTATTGAGGCTTTTAAAACCTGATTGTGTGTCTACTTCCTTAAAAAGTAAATAGAACAGCAAATATGACATATCTGAAACAGTGAGGATAAAATTGCTTAAGCAGAGTAGTTACTATATGACCTGGGGTGTCTGGGGAGTTTTGCAGTGGTTGGCTTTTCATTAATAACTAGTTCTTATTTTTTCCAGTCCAGTCATAAGAAGACAGTGATTCTAATTTTAGATGCCAGTTGAAAGGTTAAGTGTTATAATTTAGGGCAAATAGAGATCAAAAGGGTTTTTTAATTTGAGAATTAAGTAATATTATCTTATTAATGGAGCTGACCTGAGAAATCCAAAAGTTACACAATATCTTTTTCTTATATAACAACATAGTCAAAAATTACTAAAATATATGAGGCATTCTAGTAGAAATCGAGAGTTCTTCTGGTACACTTAAATCAGTCTCTTGCTGAATTGCCTAATGTCAGAGAGTGAATATGAATTAATTCTTAGATTTTAATTTTTCCTGTTTCTAATACCTGCCAAGATTTTACTGTTTTTCTTCCATATTATCTTGGATGACACGCACTTAATCCACTTAGACATGCAATTAGAGGAAGTATACAGTTTTAATTTTTAGCTTTAAAAGTTTTTTAAGGATTCTCTGCACATCTCTTTGGGAAAAAAAAGAAAAGAAAAAAATGTTTTAAGGAAAGGGTTAGTTACAAAGGGGATATGCCATTTCAGAGCTTACCATCTATTTTGAAAGTATTGCCCTTCAAACAGCCAATCTTATAGACTGATTTCTTTTTTTTTTTTAACAGTAAAGAAATAATCTGTTTAAATGGTAAAAGCAAAATATATGAGAGAAAATTAGTTTTATTCTTAAGTCAGACCCTTGGTATTTCCTCCCTAGAGGCAAATAACATTTCTAATTTATTGTGTCACCTTCTAGAAATATATGTGTACACACATACTCTATAATGCCCCATATTTACTTAAAAGCTCATTACATTTGCACATACTTAGCTTTTTTCATGCAGAAATAGGTTTTGTTTTTCAAGTGTACAGTTCAGGGGCATTAGGTACATTCATAGTGTGCAGCCATCACTGCCATCTGTCTCTAGAACTTTTCATCTTTCCAAATGGAAGCTCTTCCCATTAAACAATAACTCAGCCAGGTGCGTTGGCTCACGCCTGTAATTCCAGCACTTTGGGAGATCGAGGCAGATGGATCACTTGAACTCAGGAGTTCAAGACCAGCCTGGCCAACATGCTGAAACCCCGTTTCTACTAAAAATACAAAAATTAGCAGAGCTTGGTAACACCTGTAGTACCAGCTACTTAGGAGGCTGAGGCAGCTACCCTGGCAACCATAAATCTACTTTCTGACTATGAGCTTTACTACTTTAGGGACCTCATAAGTGGAGTTATACAGTATTTGTCTTTTTTGTAACTGGCTTATTTTGCTTAGCATAATGTCTTCAAGGCTCATTCATGTTGTAGCTTGTGTCAGAATTTCCTTTTTAAAGCTGAATACTTACTATTCCATTATACGTATATCATTTTGTTGATCCATCAATGGACACTCAGATTGTTTCCACCTTTTGGCCATTCTAAATAATGCTGCTGTGAATATGGGTGTACAAGTATTTGTTTGAATCCTTGCTTTCAATTTTTCAGTGTATACCTAGAAGTGGAATTGCTAGACCATTTGACAATTCTGTGTTTACTTTTTTGGGGTTTTTTTTTTTTTCTTGGAACATGGTTTATTTTTCTGAGAGCTAAGTTCTAAATAGTTCTATGAAAGTAATATATGTTACATTGACATTTATAAGAATTGTGAAATATTTCCTGTATGCATAAAAGTTACACTGACTTGCAAGATTCTTCGGTCTGGAAATTGATAAATATGTTCATTTTTAGAAATCTCATATTTTTTGGCTGGGCACAGTGGCTCATGCCTGTAATCCCAGCACTTTGGGAGGCAGAGGCGGACAGATCACTTGAGGTGAGGAGTTGAAGACCAGCTTGTCCAACAAGGTGAATCCCTGTCTCTACTAAAAATACAAAAATTAGCCAGGTGTGGTGGCACACACCTGTAATCCCAGCTACTTGGGAAGCTGAGGCAGGAGAATCGCTTGAGCCTGGCAGGCAGAGGTTGCAGTGAGGCAAGAGCATGCCACTGCATGCCAGCCTGGGCGACAGAGCTAGACTTCGTCTAAAAAAAAGAAAAAAGAAATCTCTTATTTTAAATAAGTGGTTAAGGTTTGACTTATTTAATAGAAATTATAAAAGGTGATAGAATCCCATGTATATTTACAAATGAGGAAGGGGATCACCTAGATATTTTTAACTACCTAAAGTAAAACTAGAAGAAATTTCTTTTGAAGTAGTATTTTCAACTCTTTTCATTGAAATTTTTTTTTTCTTTGCATTTAGGCTGGAGGCAAAGCTGGAAAGGACAGTGGGAAGGCCAAGGCTAAGGCAGTATCTCGCTCACAGAGAGCTGGGCTACAGGTAATGAATCCATGCTGTTGTTATGTTATTATTTTCTTTACTGTTGTAATTTATGACTTATAAATGTTTTATCAGTCACAAACATCTACTTGTATTACTGCAGACTCTTGTTTTTTTGAGACAGAGTCTCGCTTTGTTGCCAGGCTAGAGTGCAATGGCACAATCTCGGCTCGCTGCAACCTCCACCTCCCGGGTTCAAGCGATTCTCCTGCCTCAGCCTCCCGAGTAGCTGGTATTACAGGCACCCACCACCACGCCCAGCTAATTTTTGTATTTTTAGTAGAGATGGGGTTTCACCATGTTGGCCAGGATGATCTCAATCTCTTGACCTCATGATCCGCTGGCCTTTGCCTCCCAAAGTGCTGGGATTACAGATGTGAGACACCACACCCAACCAACTACAGACTTTTAATAATGAGATTGCTTGGTCAATACCTAAGTCATAAAGTTATACATTGTATCATATTGAAGTAAGTAAGCTATGGTTTTTCTTTTGAAGATGTTTACAATGATTTATTAACTGTCAGGATGAGATACAATTTGAGGGTTCAGTGATGAACTATCTATTCATCCTCTGAATATTTCCCTTAATACCCTCAGTTTTAAACTGAGTAGTATACTCAAAACCACTAAATATTTTCAAACTTCATATATTTGAATTATTGTATCTTTACCCCACAAGTCAAAATTTTCTAGGTGAGTTAGAATTACCTGTAAGTGGCGCCGGGCACAGTGGCTCACACCTATAATCCCAGCAAGCACTTTGGGAGGCCGAGGGGGGCAGATCACAAGGTCAAGAGTTCAAGAATAGCCTAGCCAACATGATGAAACCCCTGTCTCTACTAAAAATACAAAAATCAGCCATGTGTGGTGGCACATGCCTATAATCCCAGCTGCTCAGGAGGCTGAGGCAGGTGAATTGCTTGAGCCTGGGAGGCGGAGGTTGCAGTGAGCCAAGATCACGCCACTGTACTCCAACCTGGCAACAAGAGGGATATTCCATATTGAAAAAAAAAAAAAAAGGATTACCTATAAGAAACACTTCTCTCTATCTTTTTTGTTGTTGTTGTAATTGTTGTTTGTTTTTTGTTTTTTTGGTTTTGTTTTTTTTTTTTTTTTTTTTTTTTTTGAGACAGAGTCTTGCTTTGTTGTCCAGGCTGGAATGCAGTGGCTTGATCTCGGCTCACTGCAACCTTCACCTGCCAGGTTCAAGTGATTCTCCTGCCTCAGCCTCCTGAGTAGCTGGGATTACAGGTGTGCGCCACCACGCCTGGTAATTTTTATATTTTTACTAGAGATGAGGTTACAGACGTGAGCCACCACGCCCAGTTGAAAAACACTTTTTATCAGGAAACTTGGAAGTCCAAACTGTAAACTGTTAACCTCTTGGCAGTGGTAAGCCATTGAGAGTTTGGGCAAGAGTATAACCTAAAGAAGGAGGATGGGAACTTATGTTGATGGGCACATTATGTATTTTAGGTCAACATATATTCCCAATTAGAATTTATTTTGAGGCCTACTTAATTTGAAGTAGAAAATGGAAGACCAAGTGAGGTTATTGCAGTGGCTTAGGAATAAAGTAATGTACTTGAATGGGAAGGAGCAGAAAGCATGTGTGTGCAGAAAATAGGTGAAGAGGTATAAAGTTGAGAGGAAGTCAAAGGTTTCTCCAGGGCTTAGAACCTAAGGAACAGAGGAGTTTGTAGTAGGGGCAAGTTATGAGGTAGATTTAAATGGAGTCATTTTGAAGTTCACTAAAACATCCATATGAAAATGTCCAGAGGTTGGAAACATGAGTTCAGCTTTCTTCTTTTTTTTTTTTTTTTTTTTTGAGATGGAGTTTCGCTCTTGTTACCCAGGCTGCTGGAGTGCAATGGCGCGATCTTGGCTCACCGCAACCTCCACCTCCTGGGCTCAGGCAATTCTCCTGCCTCAGCCTCCTGAGTACCTGGGATTACAGGCACGTGCCACCATGCCCAGCTGATTTTTTGTATTTTTAGTAGAGACGGGGTTTCACCATGTTGACCAGCGTGGTCTCGATCTCTTGACCTTGTGATCCACCCGCCTCGGCCTCCCAAAGTGCTGGGATTACAGGCTTGAGCCACCGCGCCTGGCCTTTTTTGTTTTTTTGGGTTTTTTTGTTGTTGTTGTTTTGTTTTTTTAAGACAGAGTCTCACTCTGTCACCAGGATGGAGTGCAGTGGCGGCGATCTCAGCTCGCTGCAGCCCTCACGTTCTGGGGTCTAGCATTTCCCTGCCTCAGCCTCCCAAGTAGCTGGGACTACAGACACACGCCACCACCCCCAGCTAATTTTTTGTATTTTAGTAGAGATGGGATTTCACCATGTTGGCCAGGATGGTCTCAATCCCCTGACCTCGTGATCTGCCTGCTTTGGCCTCCCGGAGTTTTGGGATTACAGGTGTGAGCTACTGTGCCCGGCGAGTTCAGCTTTCTAAGAGAGGTGATAGAATTAGGAATTTGAAATCATTTATGTAAAATTGATGGTTTATGTTACGGATGAGTTTCCTAACCTAAGAGAATGAGAAAGGAGCACAAGGACATTGGTTGAGCCCTCAAAAACTTTGAGAAAGAAAAGGCTGAGGAGTAGTCAGAGTTGGTATGAGAACTCTGAATTCTAAGAAGAAATGTTTTTGAGGTCCTATTGTGTGCCAGACAACGTACTGGTTACTAAGGATGCAAAGGAAAAGAAGACATAAATCTTGCTCTTGCCGGGCGCGGTGGCTCACGCCTGTAATCCCAGCACTTTGGGAGGCCGAGGCGGGTGGATCACGAGGTCAACAGATCGAGACCATCCTGGTCAACATGGTGAAACCCCGTCTCTACTAAAAATACAAAAAATTAGCTGGGCATGGTGGCGCGTGCCTGTAATCCCAGCTACTCAGGAGGCTGAGGCAGGAGAATTGCCTGAACCCAGGAGGCGGAGGTTGCGGTGAGCCGAGATCGTGCCATTGCACTCCAGCCTGGGTAACAAGAGCGAAACTCCGTCTCAAAAAAAAAAAAAAAAAAATCTTGCTCTTAAGAAGCTTTTGGTCACTTAGAGACAAAATATAAATTCAAAAAAAAAAAATTGCTTGTTTTTCTTAAGGAAGTAAAAATGTCACTACTGGCCCTCAGGGTAGTGTTTAACAGAAGCCAGGTTTGGGTTGGAGAAATGGGTGACAAGAAAGTAAGGGTTTCAGGATTTGTTTTTTAAATTTTGTCTTTGGAAAGAAGATATCTAGACTGTAACTATAAGCAGTTTTCATAGATTGTGAAGTTTTCAGTAAAGTCGGTAGAAGGAAAGAAACCAGTGAAAAGGATGTAATTGTAGCTGTTGAAATAATGGAGCAGTGAAGGGATGAGGGAGGCCTGTAAGAAAGGGCACAGTCGGGTACTGTCTCACATACAGCGGTGGCTCACACACTGTAATCCCAGCACTTTGGGAGGCCTAGGCAGGTGGATCACTTGAGGTCAGGAGTTCAAGACCAGCCCGGCCAACATGGAGAAACACCATCTCTACTAAAAATACAAAACGGCTGGGCGTCATCTTGTAATCCCACCTACTCAGGAAGCTAAGGCAGGAGAATCGCTCAAACCCGGGAGGTGGACGTTGCAATGACCCAAGATCACGCCACTGCACTCCAGCCTGGGTGACAGAGTGAGACTCTGCCTCAATAAAATACTAATAATGATAATAATAAAGAAAGGGCACTTTGTTCTCTAGTGGAAAAATAAAAATAAGTTATTAAAAAAAAGAAGAAAATGTACAAGTGGGATTAGGATACTTTGAAATGAGAAAGTTCCCTCTTTTTCAGAAAGTAGAAAGAATCACAATGAGAATAGTATTGATTTTTCTTAGCTATCAGATCACCTCTTCAAACTGAAGAAAGAGCAGTTAAGATCTGAGGAAGGTAGTAGAGGTTCAAAGTTGCATGTGGCTGTTATGTGAAGAAATTAACTAGATAGGAATTTGATCAGTGGGTCATGTTGAATGTACAGCTGATGACAGCACAACATGGTTTTTCTTTATTTTAGAGTGATAGTCTCCATATTATGCAGAGGTTAAAGATTTGGGACTGATTACCAGAACATAGACACAGGCCCTGGGAACTGTTAATTGCCTAATAGGTTTGGCTTCTGATACCTGTGATCAAGTTTTTTATTATTTCATGCTTACTCATATTGTTCAGCCTTTGATTACACTCAGTGCAATGTTAAGACCCTGCAGTGCTTCCCACTAAGACATCTCTCTTTTAGTTTCCTGTGGGCCGCATCCACAGACACTTGAAGACTCGCACCACAAGCCATGGAAGGGTGGGTGCCACTGCTGCCGTGTACAGTGCTGCGATTCTGGAGTACCTCACTGCTGAGGTTTGTATAGTAATGTCTTGTATATGGCAGTCCAGAAGGTTCACTAGCCTAAGTGACAGAAACCCATGGAATATATTTGAAAAAAGACATATATGCTCATTGGGGTTTGTTTTGTTTGTTTATTTTGAGATGGAGCTTCACTCTTATTGCCCAGGCTAGAGTGCAGGCCAGTCGCAGCTCACTGCAACCTCTGCCTCCCGGGTTCAAGCAATTCTCCCACCTCAGTGATTCTCCTGCCTTAGCCTCCTGAGGCTAAGTAGCTGGAAATACAGGTGTACACCACCATGCCCAGCTAATTTTTGTATTTATAATCGAGGTGGTGTTTCGCCATGTTGGCCAGACTGGTCTCAAACTCCTGACCTCAGGTGATCCACCTGCCTTGGCCTTCCAGTGCTGAGAAGATTATAGGCTTGAGCCACCATGCCCAGCCTCATTTTTTTTTTTTTAATAGCAGTCTGAGATGAATCTTGTTAGCTATCACCCAATGCCAATGTAAAAGAACTTTGGTGTACTTGTTTTTAAAGCTAAGCAAGGGGCTGAGTGTGGTGATTCACACCTGTAATGCCAGCACTTTGGGAGGCTGAGGTGGGTAGATTGCACACTTGAGCTGTGGAGTTCCAGACCAGGCTGAGTGACAGAGCGAGACCCTGTCTCAGAATAAAAATTTTTTAAACGTTAAGCAAGGGCCAACAATCTCTATATTTTATTTTTATTTATTTATTTTGACACTTGATCTCACTCTGTCACCCAGGCTGGAGTACAGTGGCATGATCATAGCTCACTGTAACCTCAAACCTCCTGGGTTCAAGGGATCTTCCCGCCTTAACCTCCCTAGTACCTGCGACTACCCACCACACCTGGCTAAAATTTTTTTTTTGAGACAGTGTCTTGCTGTGTCATGCAGGCTGGAGTGCAGTGGTGCAATCTTAGCTCACTGCAGCCTCCACTTCTTGGGTTCAAGTGATTCTTCTGCCTCAGCCTCCTGAGTAGCTGGGATTACAGTCTACTGCCTGGCTAATTTTTGTATTTTTAGTGGAGACGGGGTTTCACTATGTTGGCCAGGTTGGTCTGGAACTCTTGACCTCAGGTGATCCACCCACCTCAGCCTCCCAAGGTGCTGGGATTATAGGCGTGAGCAGTCGTGCCCAGTGCTTATTTTTTTGTTTTCATTTTTTTGTGTGTGGAGACAGGGGCTCCCTATGTTGCCCAGGCTGGTCCGTAACTTCTGGCCTCAAGTGGTCCTCCCAACGTGCTGGGATTACAGGCATAAGCTGCCATACCCCAGTGAACTCTGAAGTATGTATATAATCAGTAGACAGTATTTATGAAGTTATAGCATTGTGTTTTAATTTATGAAGATTTGGGGTGAGGTAAAGTTTTCCCAGTGTGATAATATATAAAAATCACAAATAAGACATTAGAAGTGAAAGACTTCATCTGTCCTCTTGGTTCTCTGCAGGGTTATACATACAAAATTGCCCTATCTTACTCAGTTTGAAATTTCAGGAAGATAAGTTAATTGGGCAGGAGTTCTTAATTCTTAAGTCATAGACCACCACTTTTCCCATCCTTACTCCTCCTAAAAAAAAAAAAAAAAAAAAAAAAAAAAAAAAACACTGGGAAGTCATGGAACTTCAACTACATTCCAGGCTGGGGAAGTAATCTGAGTTAACAAGTAGGTCAAGTGGTAGACACATTCTTCATTCTGGTAGAAATAGAGGGGTCTTAACTTGGGGAGGATGTGATTGGGAGCTAGGCTGGGGAATTTAGCTTTAATCTGTATGTCAGTTATCATTGCTGTCATTTATTTCATGAATCTGACCAAGTCATCTGTGTCCCTTGGGGATTTAACATTGAATTATGATAGTTTCAACTTTGCTGTGTCATGATCAAGGGGTGTTTTGGGTTTTTTTTTTTTTTTAGGTTTTGAGACAAGGTCTCTGTCTCCCAGGCAGTGGCATGATCTCAGCCCATTGCAATCTCCACCTTCTGGGTTCCAGGATTCTCCCACCTTAGCCTCCAGAGTAGCTGGGGCTACCTGTGTGCACCACCACATCTGGCTAATTTTTGTTATTTTCTTTTTTTTTTTTCCAAGACAGAGCCTTGCTCTGTCTCCCAGGCTGGGGTACAGTGGCGCAATCTCAGCTTACTACAACCTCTGCTTCCTGGTTTCAAGCAGTTCTCCTGTCTCAGCCTCTCGAATAGCTGGGATTACAGGGGTGCACCACCATGCCTGGCTAATTTTTGTATTTTTCGTAGAGACAGGGTTTCACCATGTTGGCCAGGCTGGTCTCGAACTCCTGACCTTATCCTGATCTGCCCACCTCTGCCTCCCAAAGTGCTGGGATTACAGGTGTGAGCTACCGCGCCCAGCAATTTTTGTTGTTTTCTTGTAGAGATGGGTTTTGCGATGTTGGCCAGGCTGGTCTCAAACTCCTGACCTGAAGTGATCTGCCACCTCAGCCTCCCAAAGTGCTGGGATTACAGGCATGAGCCACTGTGCCTGGCCTCTTTTTATTTTTGAAAAATTTAAAATAAAATTTTAAATACATTTAAAAACTTTTGTAAAAGCATTAAGAAATAAATTTCAGTTATTAAGGGTTGTACAGAAATAGACTACATGGATATATTAAAATATATGACTTTGGCTGGGTGTGGTGGCTTACATTTAGCATTTGGGTTCACAATGTTCAAGCCCCATCTAAGCTCCCCCCGCCCTTTTTTTAAATCTTTGGGTACTTTGGTTAAAATTTTTAAAGTTGGCCAGGCACAGTGGCTCAAGCCTATAATCCCAGCACTTTGGGAGGCCGAGGCGGGTGGATCACGAGGTCAGGAGTTCAAGACCAACCTAGACAAGATGGTGAAACCCCATCTCAATTTAAAAAAAAAAAAAAAATTTAAAGTTAATGCAGTCACTTATGCCAGTAATCCCCAGCACTGTGGGAGATTAAGGCAGGCACATTGTTTGAGTTCAGGAGTTCCAGACCAGCCTGGACAGACAACATGACAAAACCCCATCTCTACAAAAAATTAACCAGATGTGATAGTGTGCACCTGTAGTCCCAGCTACTCGGGAGGCTGAGATGGGAGGATCACCTGAGCCCAGGAGCTTGAGGCTGCAGTGAGCCATGATTGTACCACTGTACTCCAGCCTACGTGACAGTGAGACCACGTATAAAAAAATTTTTTTTAATTAGGTTAAGATTAGACAGTGAATGTGTGTGTGTGTGCAGTCAACTTTTTTTTGTTTTTGTTTGTTTTGAGTTGGAGTCTTGCTCTGTCACCCAGGCTGGAGTGCAGTGGTGCAATCTCAGCCGAGTAGCTGGGATTACAGGTATGTGCCACCACACTCGGCTGATTTTTGTATTTTTAGTAGAGAGAAGGTTTCATCATATTGTCCAGGCTGGTCTCAAACTCTTGACCTCAGGTGATCCACCCTCCTCAGCCTCCCAAAGTGCTGGGATTGCAGGCATGAGCCACCATGCCCAACCAACGTATTTTTTCAGATACTTAAATTTGGACTTTTAACCTTTAGTAGAGGTAAAATACTGAAATCTAAGCCAGGACCCTTTAGGTCATGGGTAATCACTTTTCAACCTTTGCTTTGCACTAAAATCCCTTGGGGAGAGCTCTTTAAAAAATGCTGCTGCATAGCCTTATCCCAGATAGTCAGAGACCTAGGAGAGAAGGGGGTAGGGTACTGGTGGTTTTAAAGTTCAGCAGTTGATTCTGATGTATACCCAGGTTTATCACTGCTCTTTTTAAAATGAGGAGGCTACTTGGGAGGCTGAGACAGGAGGATTGCTTAAGCCCAGGAGGTCAGAGGCTGCAGCAGTGAGATATGATCTTACCACTGCACTCCAGCCTGGGTGGCAGAGCAAGACCCTGTCTCAATCAATCCAAAATACAAAAATTAAACAAAACAGAAAAACTGTGGAGTTATTTTTGTATTACTTTCATCAAAGTTTTAATAGCTAGCCAGGACTTTGAAATTTCTGTAGTTGAAAATCCCCACTATAGATTAAAAGGCTGCTTCTAACTTGTAAATAGTAAAAATTGTAGCTGTTTTTTTGTTTTGTTTTTGTTTTGAGACAGTCTTGCTCTGTTGCCCAGGCTGGAGTACAGTAGCACAAACACAGCTCACTGCAACCTCCAGCTCCTCGGTTCAAGTAATCCTCCCACCTCAGCCCCTCAAATAGCTAGAGATTATAGGCATGTACCCCCATGCATTTTTTTTTTTTTTTTTTTTTTTTTTTAGAGACTTGGTTTTCCTATGTTACCCAGGCTGGTGTCAAACTCCTGGACTCAAGCAGTCCTCCTGTTTCGGCCCCTCAAAGTGCTGGGATTACAGGTGTGAGCCACCGGGCTCAGCAGACGTTATTTTAAATTACATTTTAGGCTGGGCTCAGTGGCTGGTGCCTGTAATCCCAGCACTTTGGGAGCCCAAAGTGGGCAGATCACTTGAGCTGAAGAGTTCAAGACCAGCCTGGCCAATATCGTGAGACCTCGTCTCTACTAAAAATACAAAAAAATTAATCTGGCTGTTAGCATGCACCTGTAGTTCCAGCTACTTAGGAGGCTGAAGCAAGAGAATCGGAGGCTGAAGCAGGAGAATCGCTTGAACCCAGGAGGTGGAAGTTACAGTGAGCTGAGATCGAAGCACTATACTCCAGCCTGGGCCACACAGCGAGACTCTGACTAAAAAAACAAAAACAAAAACAAGAAATTATTTCAAATTACATTTTAGGCCGAGTGTGATGGTCCACACCTGTAACCCCAGCACTTTAAGAGGCTGAACTAGGAGTATCACTTGAGGCCAGGGGTTTGACACCAACCCTGGCAATGTAGTGAGATCCTCTCTATTTTTAAAAAATTTAGAAAATATATTTTATAACTAGTATTAAGAAATACATTTTGGCTATTAAGGGTTATACAAAAATAGACTACAAGTATATATTAAAATATGTGACTTTGGCTGGGTGTGGTGGCTTACACTTGTAAACCCAGCACTTTGGGAGGCACAGGTGGGCAGATCGTTTCAGCCCAGGAGTCTGAGACCAGCCTGGGCAATGTGGGGAAACCTCATCTCTAAAAAAAAATTTTTTTAAATTAACCAGGTACACTTGTGGTCCCAGTAATTCAAGAGGCTGAGGCAGGAGAATAACCCTGAACCTGGGAGATCGAGGCTGCAGCAAGCCAAGATCACACCACCACACTCCAGCCTAGGCAATGGAGTGAGACCTTGTCTCAAAAAAAAAAAAAAGACTTTTCTAAATGTTTACATCTAGCATCTTGGCTAAGAGATAATATCTCTTGTCCTTGTCTTTATTTCTATATATATATTTCTTGTCTACTTCTACATAGAAGTAGGTTTTTGTTCAAATTTCTGTCTCTGTTACAGAGAATGAATAAAAAGAGGTTAAATGAATTAAAGAGTTTTATAAAGCATTGTAGAAACACAAGAAAGAAAAACGTATTAACAGTTTATGTATTGTGTGTGTGTTTTCTATGTACAAATGCTAAGTGATCCTTCATTTAGGATTCTTGGTCCTTCATTTGATGTGCTAATCATGGATGCTTTGTAGGTACTGGAGCTGGCAGGTAATGCTTCTAAGGATCTCAAAGTAAAGCGTATCACTCCACGTCACTTGCAGCTTGCAATCCGTGGTGATGAAGAGTTGGATTCTCTTATCAAGGCTACCATAGCTGGGGGTGGTATGTATTACTACTTAAGCATTAATTCTTATTGGTCTTTTTAATATATTGTTCAGATCAATGGCACAGCATATTTGATTAGTTAACTAGAAAGCATATAAACTTTAATTTCATAAGTGTTAAATCTATAACAGTTCCAGGTTTCTTTTCGTAATGATCTGAATAAATATTTCTCCTTATAGCCATATGTAATGCTATTTTTATTTTAGCCAGTTCTTTGTCTAAATTTCATATGATACTTAAAACCTGATGTTTAACATATTTCCCATACCTTTTTAACTGTGTTTGAAAAATGACTTGGAGAAATTGTGTAACATACACTGGAAAGGGTTGAAATAAATACACTTGAAAAGTGGGTCAGGATCAGTGAAAGTGAGAGGTAAGTTGGTGGTTTTTAATCTTCTTTGGATAAACTTCAAACAACCTCATGAAAGCTGTAGTTGCAGCTGGGTATGGTGGCTCACATCTGTAATCTCAGCACTTTGGGAGGCTGAGAAGAGGGCGGATCACTTGAGGTAAGGAGTTCAACACCAGCCTGGCCAATGTGGTGAAACCCCGTCTCTACTAAAAATACAAAAATTAGCCGGGCATAGTGGCACACACCTGTAATCTCAGCTGTTCAGGAGGCTGAGGCACAAGAATCATTTGAACCCAGGAGACAGAGGTTGTAGTGAGCCAGGATTGTACCACCGCACCCCAGCATAGGCAACAGAGCAAGACTTTGTCTCAAAAAAAAAAAAAAAAAAAAAAAAAAAAGCTGTAGTTACTTACTCTTCTTGAAAAATGCACAGAAAGTCACATAATTTTACCTACAGTTTTAAAGGGTTCACAGACCCCTTGGGGGTAGCCACTTGTATAGTTTAACAGTATCAGAATATGAAAAGGGGCTTAAGTAAATTTCATTTTTTGTATAATTACACTTTTTACTTGAGGGAAAAACTAAAAATTTTTAATAACTTTTTTAAATTTCATTCTAGGTGTGATCCCTCACATCCACAAATCTCTGATTGGAAAGAAGGGACAGCAGAAAACTGCTTAGAGGGTTGCTTTAACCAACCCTCTTCCTCCCCGTCATTGTACTGTAACTGGGACAGAAGAAATAATATGTGGAATTTTTAACAACAGTTAAATGGAAAAGCATAGACAATTACTGTAGACATGATAAAAGAAACATTTGTATGTTCTTAGACTCGAAGTTTGATAAAAGTACCTTTTCATGTGGTGACAGTGTGTGTGTTGATTGGCTAGGTTTCTCCCATGTTTTATACAAAAATGGAATTGATAAACCATTTTTTACAAAATTAATTTGTCTCAAAACTGTTCTGTTCATGATGTATTGGAAATATTTTGCTCAGACTTTATTTTAAATATCAGATTGGTTATTCGAGTAATCTTAGAACAGAAATTGGGAATATGGCTTTCCAATGATTGATACCATGGTATATTGATTCTTAGATGCTGTTGATCTGCAGCACCAGTTTTTACAAACCGCTAAGTAAAAAACTTGCTGATTAAGTCATGATATGCCACCAATTATGAGACATCCCAATTTAAGAGATGTTAGAGTATGGAAAAGTGTACATTTATGACTGAAATTGTAGTGGAATTATTTGAATTCTATACCAAGCACTCACCATGTGTGAGTGCTCTTTTGCTGAGTGCTCTACTGACCAATAAATTTTATTCCCCCCGACATTATAGATGTGAAGCCTAAGGCTCACAGAAATTGTATGACATGCCAAAAAACATTCAGCTAGTAGATAAAAAGTAACAGGGCTAGGATTCAAACCTAGATCTCGCTGACTCCAGAACCTACAGTTTTACCTGGAATTAATGTTCAGTTTATCAAAGGTTTCTCCTTTTGGTTTAAAATCCCAATTTTTGGCTGAGCGCAGTGGCTCATGCCTGTATAATCCCAGCACTTTGGGAGACCAAGGTGGGTGGATCACTTGAGGTCAGGAGTTGGAGATCAGCCTGACCAACATGGTAAAACCTCGTCTCTACTAAAAATACAAAAATTAGCCAGGCGTGGTAGTACAAGCATGTAGTCCCAGCTACTTGGGGTGCAGAGGCACAAGAATCACTTGAACCCAGGAGATGGAGGTTGCAGTAAGCCAAGATCATGTCATTACACTCCAGCCTGGGTGACAGAGTGATACTTTCTCAAAAAAAATAAAATTCCAACTTTTAGTGGTCGTTTAGTGACGATAACATTCAGCAACTTGTACAGTCTTTTAAAAATTATTTTTCTTTGTCAGTTTCTAAGAAACTGTTTTTGTTTTGAGACAGGGTCTTGCTCTGTTGCCCAGGCTTGAGTGCAGTGGCATGATCGTGGCTGACTGTACCCTCCACCTCTCAGACCCAAGCAATCCTTTCACCTCAGCCCTGCAAGTAGCTGGGACCACAGGCACACACCATGATACCTGGCTAATTTTTTTTATTTATGTAGAAACGGGTCTCCCTATGTTGCCCAGGTTGGTATTGAACTCCTGGCTCAAGCCATCCTGCCACCTTGGCCTCCCAAAGTACTGGGATTTCAGGTGTGAGCCACTATGCCCTACCCTAAGTACTGTTACTTGAGTTAATGAACTAGTTAATGGGCCCTTAGAAAATTGTATTTTTCTGCTTGCAAGTCTTCATTAAAGAAGGAAATTTTTAAATATTTTATAATGCTGTCCAAACTCATTTTTAAAAACATTTTATTATGGAAATTTTCACAAATGCACAAAAAGAATAGCAGAATAGGCCGGACGCAGTGGCTTGCGCCTATAATCCCAGCACTTTGGGAGGCCGAGGCGGGTGGATCACGAGGTCAAGAGATCAAGACCATCCTGGTCAACGTGGTGAAACCCCGTATCTACTAAAAATACAAAAAAATTAGCTGGGCATGGTGGCACGTGCCTGTAGTCCCAGCTACTCGGGAGGCTGAGGCAGGAGAATTGCTTGAACCCAGGAGGTGGAGGTTGCGGTGAGCCAAGATCGCGCCACTACACTTCAGCCTGGGTAACAAGAGTGGAACTCCGTCAAAAAAAAAAAAATAGCAGAATGAAGTCCTGTCCCATCCCCCAACTTCAGCAGCTGTCCAATGGTCAGTTGTTTACCTGCATCCCCACCTCTCCCCTGCCCCCCAACCCACAGGGATCAGTTTAAGTCCTATTACAGGCATAGTATTTTCATGTCTATGTGATCAGAGACATATACAAATATAAATCTAAAGATAGGGCACGTTTTAGAACATAACCACAATAGCATTATGTAAGTCTGCTAGAACTTTTTTTTGATGCCAAGTTACCAGTCAATATTCATACTTCTGATTGTCTCGTAAGTTTTTTTTATAGTTGGTTTGTTTGAATTAAGATTCAGACAAGATCTAGATCTTGTATTTTGTTATTATAATCTATAGTTTTTCTTTTTCTTGCAATTTAATTTTTGAAGAAACAAGTTGTTTGTCCTATAGAATTGTCCCTCTGGATTTTACTGAATGCATCCTAATGGGATCATTTATACCTTTTCTGTCCCCTATATGTTCTATAAACTAGCCGGTGGAGAAGGGCTTTTGTTGGTCTGTTTTGCATTTTCACAAAAATAATTCATAGGTGATATCTGCTCCCTGTTGTATCACATCACAGCACATAACATCTCTCATCATGTAACATGAAGATTGATAGTGGGTTTGGATGCAGCCAGCCCACTCCATTTATTATAAAAATTCTCTATCAGCTTTTCCCCTGATGAATTTAGCCACCATTAATGATTTTTGCCCAGATCTGGGATTCCATTAGGTGTCGCCAGCTGGTGATATCTTGTAATTCCTCCTGCATCTATTCGCGAGAATCCTATAAAGAACTTTTGCTCATTAATTCACAAGGCAGGATAAAATAGAAATTTCAAATTTCAGTTGAATTATCTAGGTACCCATTTTGAAGTTTCTGTATTGAGAGTCAGGCCTACAGTAAAAGCAATAGAAAGCTGATTTTTTAAGTTGGGGGTGCACAAAATAGAACTTCCTTTGGCTTAATCACTTGTTTCAGGGCAATTTTTACTAGAGTTTTATACATTATTGCTTCAAACGTTTAATTCATCTTGGTAGTATAGTTACTTGACTACATAATTTCTTCCCAGGGTTATATTTTTGTTTTGTTTTCTAACAACGCAGAAATAGAACAACTAGGCCATGTACTCTGGGCCCAGCTCTCGCAGTTATGATCAATCTTGCTTCATTTGTACCGAACCCCATGGGTTATTTTAAAGCATGTTCCGGCTATCATATCCCTTCATGTATAATACCTTAATACATATGTCTAAAAGACAGCTTTTATTTTAAAGTTTTTTTTTTTTTCCAGAGTCTTGCTCTGTTGCCCAGGCTGGCGTGTAGGGCACGATTACAGCTCACTGCAGCCTCCACCTCCCAGTTTCAAATGATTCTTCTGCCTCAGCCTCCCGAGTAGCTGGGATTGCAGGCACCTGCTACCGTGCCTGGCTAATATTTGTTTGTTTTTGTTTTTGAAACAGGATTTTATTCTGTTGCCCAGGCTGGAGTGCTATGGCTTACTGCAACCTCCTCCTCTCCTGCCTCAGCCTCCCAGGCAGCTGGGACTACAGACATGTGCCACCATACCCAACTTTTTTTTTTTTTTTTTTTTTTTTAAGACAGTCTGACTTTGTCATCAGGCTGGAGTGCAGCAGTGCAATCTCGGCTCACCGCAACCTCCACCTCCCGGGTTCAAGTGATTCCCCTGCCTCAGCCTCCCGAATAGCTGGGACTACAGGTGTGCGCCACCACACCTGGCTGATTTTTAAATATTTTTATTAGAGATGGGGTTTTACCATGTTAGCCAGGCTGGTCTGAACTCCTGACGTCAGGTGATCCACCCACCTAAGCCTCCCAAAGTGCAGGGTTTACAGGTATGACTTACCACACCCAGCTTGCCCAGCTAATTTTTATGGGGTTTTTTGTTTGTTCGTTTGTTTGTAGCAATGGGGTTTCACCATGTTGGCCAGGCTGGTCTCAAACTCCTGACCTCAAGTTATCCACCCACCTCAGCCTCCCAAAGTGCTGGGATTACAGGCATGAGCCACCGTGCCCAGCCTAAAAAGTATTTCTTATAATTAAAAACAACCAGTCTAACTAGTGTAGCACCTAAAATTTTTTTCTAAATAATTTCAGATCTTATTTTAGATAGTACAACACAAAGAAGCGCAATGACACTTAGAAGGTTTTTTTTTTTTTTTTTTTTTGATAGAAGGTGTTAGACTTGAACTAGACCTAGTTTTCATTTGGGAAGAGTCCAGTGGGTAAATAAAACAAATAAGATCTTGAGAATGAAGAATGGTGTTTATATTTATATAGGGAGTTGTAACAAATGGCCTGGAGAGTATCTGACTCTTCATGAAATATTGAATGAGAAATGTCACTCACTTTGGTGCCTATGGTTGAATTTATTGTGATGCTTCTGACATTTTATTATGAAAATTTTCAAACATGCAAAAAAAGAGTTATTCAATGAATAATTCTTAAACTCACCACCTAGATCTACAATTAACATTTTACTTCTGTTTATCACATAGCTCATCTGTGAGACGGCTCTTAATTGCCTGCTGTTTTTATTCTCAATTTGTCCTGTTATTTCTTGTGAGAGAAGAGTGTTCTTAGAGGTTGTCATTGTATTAGGTGACTGCAAGGTTTTGGTGATCTAGTGAAACAAGATTGTACAGATATGTGCTGAGCTGAACCAAGGAACTGCTCAAATGTGCTGAACAAGGACATTTGCTTCTCAGATATGTGAATTCAATTTTAAGCAAGATTCTTGATCTGCTTCAGAGCAGCTTTAATTTAAAGTAATTTCAGAGCACTCTTCCGTGCATATGATTAATTTCTGAATGTGTAAAATGTTCTATTTATTTTTGGCCCTTTGGATAAGCTATGTTGCTACAGTATTGGTCCACTCTACCATCCTGAGTGAGGACTTAGTAATGTCTGGGTATCTCCATGCAGTGGAAAGGATGAGAACCTGGGAGTGGAAGGGTTATAGTTAGTGTCCGCTTCTCGATTTTTGTTTCATTGGGAGTCCTGAGTAGGGTAACCTGAAATCTGTAACAGTTGAAGACCATCCCATTCCTATCCTGAATAAAAATAGGCTTTTCCACAATTTTCTACCAGTTAACTAGCTTTTTTTTTTTTTGAGACAGAGTCTCACTCTTGTCACCCAGGCTGGAGTGCAACGGCACAATCTTGGCTCACTGTAACCTCTGCCTCCCAGGTTCAAGCGATTCTCCTGCTTCAGCCTCCCGAGTAGCTGGGATTACAGGTGCATGCCACCACGCCTGGCTGAATTTTGTCTTTTTAATAGAGACGGGGTTTCACCATGTTGGCCAGGCTGGTCTAAAACTCCTGCAGGTGATCCAAAATGCTAAGCCTCCCAAAGTGCTGGGATTACAGGAATGAGCCACCAGGCCCAGCCAACTAGCATTTCTTAAGGTGCAAATACATGGTGTTAATTTATATTTTGAGTGGGGCCCAGGCCAGCTGCTATAACTGCTTGGACACTTGGCAGAGAACAGAGTATTGCAAAACTTTTTTGAAGGGAGAGGGCATTTTGCTGTAGATGTACAAGAGAGGTTCCAGGAGGGGGTGAGAGGCAGAATTTTGGTCCTCATCACCTTCCCTGCCCAGTGTTACGCCTGTGCATGTGTTACATTATGTGGCAAAATGGACTTTGCAAATGTAATTAAAATTTCGAGATACTATCCTGGATTACCTGAGGGAACCCAATATAATTACATAAACCCTTAAAAATGGAAGAGGATACAGGAGTCAGATTCAAAGGAAGGCCCAAAGTGCCACTGCTAACTTGAAGATAGGGGGGCCATGTGGAAATCAAGAGAAGGAAGTGAATCCTGCCAACAACCAGTGAACTTGGAAGAGCACCTTGAGGCACAGATGGGAATCTTAGCCTTACCTGGTGCCTTGATTTTAGCCTGGTAAGACCCTGAACATAGAAATTTGTCGTGCTCTGCCACACTTTTCACCTACAGAAACTTGGTTTAAAGCCACTAAGTTTGTGATAATTTGTTATAGCAGCAATAGAAAACCAATAGAGGAGTACACGCAGGATTTGTGGGCTTTAGGTCCCTGAGGATAGAGATGTTTGACTTGTTAGACAAGTAGAGAGCAGTGGAGAGTTGGGCTTTGTAACTCTCAAGGGTGATTATAGTTCTGGAGTCTGATCCACCTGGGTTCAGATCTTTTTTGGCCAGTCCCTGGCTGTGTGACTTCACTGCTTTAAGCCTCTGTCTTCATCCCTAAAGTGGAGATGATAGTACCTACCTTACTCTGATCTCTGAATGAGAACACATGTAAGACACTTAGCACAGTTCCTGGTGCCCAAAGAGCTCCAAGACCTCCTAAAAGTCCCACGGCCTCTTTTGTTTGTCAGTCAAGATTTCTAAGAGTCGTTATTACCAGAGGTTCAGTGAGAACATGGACAGGGTAGACTCAAAATGGAGAACATGAAAACTCCGAGGCCAGTCGCTTGGGAAGACTGCTGCAGGAAGTGCCAAGGTCTTTAAGAATCCGTAGTGATAAGTAATATGTGAATCCAGTAGAGTGTTCAGAAGTAGACCTGTGACATTTCAGAAAAATGTATATCTCAGATACAGCTGTGTGCGTCCATATTCCCAAGTTGGAAGAGCATCACAGGGCATAGTTTCATGAAAGCTTCAAAAAACATACTAATTGCTGGTAATATGTAAACAGAAAAAATAGCCATGTTAAAATAAGAGTACCTGACAATTAGCTCTGTTCACCTTGTCTCCTAGCTATAAGCACCCTAGATTCAAATGATGCACCTAGAAAACTAAATTACTATGTATGTTATAGACTTTTGAAATGGATTCATGAAAAACAGTGAAAGCAGAATGTGAACTCTTCACCTGCCAAATGTCTGTATTTTACAGGTGATACAGGGGCCCCATGAGCTTCATGGCTACATCTGTACAGAGCAGGCCCTCCTTTTAGGAGCTGGTCTAGAGAGAGCAAAGGGGTCAGCTCCCTAAATGGTAGCTGAGACAGTCCTCCCTGGTGGCATGGCCCTGTTTCCTGTTGATGTGGTGACAGTTGGAGAGTCCTTTTTTTTTTTTTTTTTTTTTTTTTGCCCACCTGCAACTGTCTTGATCGAGTTATAGGAGAGTCAAATTTTTACCAGAATTTGTGAATATCATCTCTGATTAATGATTACACAAAAGCTTTTAAATTTTTAAAAAATATTTCTAATTCTATAAATAAACTCTGCAGTTGCATATTCTTCAGGGAAGCCCAGTTAAGACAAAGAACTCTCTACCCAATCCTTACTTCGCTGGGAAAATACAGGCCTGCCCACTCGCTTCCACGTACTCTTTATGAGCAGTCCTTTATTCCTGGGTGTTTCCTGTTCTTTGGGACCTTTAGGAGCTGGCCTCCACAGATGCTGATGGTCTATAGAGTCATGAATACTGTGCAACATGTTAAAGTAGACTCCAAAGATTAGTTCTTTGGCAATAGCTCAGTCTGGACTTAGTATGTACTTTTGAGGACAAAACTCCTTTTTAAAAACTCTTTCTGTAATTAGGATCTTTTGCTATTTGAGTTATATTCCTAACTTCAGGTGTCTGCATTCATGTATAATAGCCAATTTATGCACAGATGAGGTGAGGGTTGATCGCTGATGGTGGTTCCCATACTTTTTTTCACAGATGTTTCATTACCTGGATGAGTGTATTACATAATAAATTTGAATAATGGTAGTCTTCTTCCAAATGGCAAAAAGCAAGCTAGTTGATTTGTCAATTTTGAGTTTAAATGTTTTGACTGCTTTTCAACAAAAAATCCAACAAGTAGCATACTAATATTAAAGGAAATATGGAGTATATTTAATTGGCATGATTTTTTCTTGGATATGTGTGCTTCATTTGATCTTCTTTTATATGTAGCTTGTGATCACATTTTCTGTTGGTTAAAGTTGTTCCTAACTTATGTGATAGAATTAAATATATTCTGTGTAAAAAGAGGTATGGACTAAATATTTCTGGACGATGGCTTTCAGCTTTAGAAACTGAGAAAGGGCTGGGCGTGGTGGCACACACCTGTAGTCCTAGCTACTCGGAAGGCTGAGTAGGATTGCTTGAACCTGGGAGGTCAAGGCTGCAGTGAGCTATGACCATGCAACTGCACTCCAACCTGGGCAAGAGAGAAATCCTGTCTTTAAAAAAGAAAGAAACTGAGAAAGTGAGCCTTCCCATCTCTGAAGGTGTTGGAGAGGGTGAACCTAACCAAACCTGGTCACTCGCAGGCCACACTCTGCTGGAGAGCCTCAGGCTCCTCTCAGTTTTCCATCTCCACAGCAAGAAGACAATTCTACTTCATTTTACAGATGAGGAAATTCAGGCAGAGGAAGATGATTCAGCATCCCAGGGTCACATAATCTGAAATGACAAAGTGCTGAGAATCTGCTCTGTTTAGTGCCAAAGCTTAAGTTTTTTCCTATGGAAGGAGAAGGTCACTAAATATTTCTTTGAAAACCTAGCAGTCTGCCTTATGGGGATTTATCTCATTTAATCCCCTGAATAAACCTGGGAAATAAATACCAGCCCCCCCTTTTTTTGAGATAGGGTCTCACTCTGTGGCCTAGGCTGGAGTGCAGTGATGCGATCTCGGCTCACCACAACCTCCGTTCAAGTGATTCTCCTGCCTCAGCCTCCCAAGTAGCTGGAACTACAGGCGCCAACCACCATGCCTGGCTAGTTTTTGTATTTTTAGTAGAGACGGGATTTCATTATGTTGGTCAGGCTGATCTTGAACTCCTGACCTCGTGAGCCACCACACCTGGCAATACCAACCTCATTTTACAAGCAAATTCAGATTAAGAGATGTTTGATAGAGCCGGCACGGTAGCTCACGCCTGTGATCCCAACACTTTAGGAGGCAGGTGGATCCCTTGAAGTCAGGAGTTCCAGACCAGCCTGGCCAACAAAGTGAAACCCTGTCTCTACCAAAAAATACAAAAATTAGCCAGGCATGGTGGCACACACCTGTAGTCTCAGCTACTTAGGAGGATGAGGTGGGAGAATTGCTTGAACCTGGGAGGTGGAGGTTGCAGTGAGCCAAGACTGTGCCACTGTACTACAGCCTGGGTGGCAGAGTAAGACTGTCTCAAAAAACAAAGAAAGTTGTTAGATAGCCCAAGCCCAGGGTCATATTGCTCCAGCTGGTGACACAGGAATCCGAACCCAGGTCAATCTGACCATAAATCCAGGTCAATGCAAAGAGCCTCACAAGTCTGCTCAAGGGGGTCTGCGGCTGGCCCGTGGACATGCAATGACACATTCTTCTGGTTTGCTTGAGGTCACATATAGAAAAGTATCTAAAAAGCCCTCATGTTAATGTCTCACATGTAGAACCAGGTGGCCTTTTGAGCTTAGGTACCTTTGTGCCTATTTATCAGCTGGGCTTTCAAAAAGAGTTTGTGCAATAGGTATATATGAGGTGTACGTGTATTTACTGGATGGACAGAAGCCATGACTCCCTATTTAGTATGGAGCTAGGCAAGCCTGGCATTCAGTATTCAGTTTAGCACTTCCTGCACACAGGCAGACCCATCTAGTCTCCAGCCCAGCCTTACAAGCCCCTCACATGCCCAGAATGCTGGTGGGGAACTAACACTCCATAGCCTCTCGCCACAGCTGAATGTGAGTGTGGACCTCGGTAGCTGAGGAAATCGCCTTCAAGGCTTTGCTTGTTGGAGTTCAGCGGCAAAACTCTATGTGACAGTCTGCCCTAGCAAAAACTTGCTCCTACTCCCACACATGCTGCAACACAAGCTGCCTTTTTTTTCTCACTTCTCATCAGAGGCATCAATTCCTCAGTCCCCATTCCACTTTTGCTGCCTCTGCCCACTTCCTGTTACCTTCTTCAGCTCTGAGTACAGCCACGTACTTCTGGAAATTCTCATGAGAGTCTGTTTCAGATACTCTTTCTAGAGCACCTTCGTACTGTATCACACATTGCAGAGTGCACGTTCTGCCCTTCAGTTCTGACCATTCCTTCAGATTTATACACATGCTTTCATTTTCCACTCGCTCCCTATGCTCTTGTAGTCACCTCCTAATCACCCAGTTTTTTATTTGTTGTTTTTTAGAGACAAAGTCTCATTGTGTTGTCCGGGCTGGTCTCGAACTCCTGGGCTCAAGCAATCCTCCTGCCTCAGGCCCCCAAAGTACTGGGATTACAGGTATCCACCACCATCCCCGGCCCAGTCGTCCAGTTTTAACCCTTTCTACATACCACTGCCAGACTGTCCATGTACCACATTTTAGACTGCCCATAAAATGTGTCCCTTTGAGCCTGGCAAACCCTGCTCCAGTCGGTGCCTGTCTCATCCAGGAGGGCAAGGCCTTGTGTCTGCATGTGGGGACACATACTGAAGCCGCTTCCTCTACTGGTCCTCTGTCATCGAGTTTGGTTTTCTCCCACCAGTGGGTGCGATTTCCTTTCCCACTCATCCTCTGGTCCTGATGTATTGAAAGTCTGCCATATGCCACTGCAGGGGCTTGTTAGTGATACACAAGCTGCCACTGTCTGGCTGCCACCCTCAAGAAGCTTATAACCTAAGTGAAGGGAGGAGACATGGGCATATAGACAGATTCTAGGCACAAGGCTGCATATGATATGCAGCAGTGTATGACAGGGCGCCAGATGTGTGGTACTGGCCCCTTCCCATTGTCCACAGATTGTCTCTTTTTTTTTTTTCAGACGGAGGTTTCACTCTTGTTGCCCAGGCTGGAGTGCAGTGGCACAGTCCAACTCACTACAACCTCCACTTCCCATGTTCAGGCGATTCTCCTGCCTCAGCTTCCCGAGTAGCTGGGATTACAGGCACATGCCACCATGCCCGGCTAATTTTTTTTGTATTTTTAGTAGAGACAGCATTTCAGCATGTTGGCCAGGCTGGTCTCGTGCTCGTGACCTCAGATGTTCTGCCCACCTTGGCCTCCCAAAGTACTAGGATTACAGCCACAGATTGCTTTTTCAGGTAACAACTATTAAGATTTTTTTAAAAGCTCGATGTGGTGGCTCATGCCTATAGTCCTAGCTACTTAGGAGGCTGAAGTGGGAGGAACCCTTGAGCCCACGAGATTGATAGCAGCCTGGGCAACATAGCAAGACCCACCCCTACCAAAACTTTTTTTTTTTAATTTTAAGGTTCTTTTACAAGGTGTTCTTTTTTTTTTTTTTTTTTTTTTTTGAGATGGAGTCTCGCTGTCTCACCAGGCTGGAGTGCAGTAGTGCAATCTCGGCTCACTGCAACCTCTGCCTCCTGGGTTCAAGCGATTCTCCTGCCTCAGCCTCCCAAATAGCTGGGACTACAGGCTCACGCCACCATACCCAGCTAATTTTTGTATTTTTAGTATCAGGGTTTCACCATGTTGGCCAGGATGGTCTCGATCTCTTCATCTCATGATCCTCCTGCCTTGGCCTCCCAAGGTGCTGGGATTACAGGCGTGAGCCATCACGCCTGGCCTACAAAGTGTTCTAAGGGAAAAAAAAAAATGTTTTTAAGTGTTCCTAAGTACCCAAACATAAACGCCTCCAAGTTCAAAGGAGGAGGTTTCCACTCAGGCACTGGGAGTGTCCTGGGCATGTGAAAGAGAGGGCCTTGGAGATGGGGAACACCCAGCTAAGGGAAGGGAGGCAAGGAGAGAAGGGAGGGAGATGGAGGAGGGAGGGAGGAAAGAAAAAGGAGGAGAGGGAGGAGATGCAGGGGAAGAAAACTGGAGGGAAGGAGAGATTGGGAGAGGGAGGGAGGGCGGACAGGCAGGCATTCCAGAGAGAATGAGAGCTGAGGCATGTCAAATCGCAGAGGAAAATTCCCTCCTGGGATCAGTAGGGAGTAGAGACTGACTGAAAGGGAATGCGCTATACAGGGTTAGGGTTTGTAGGGTGATGCTTACTCTCTGCTTCACGCTGTTCACGTGTCCACACCACCAGCTGATGGATCCCCTCACACTGCGTTGAGAGTACAAAGACAAGTCCGGTAGTAGAGTGGAGGATGAGTTTGGAGGAGGAGAACTTGGGGTAGACAATCTGAAAATGAAGATCACTGGATCTTGATGAGATGGGGCTGAGTCTGGATTGGCACATCTTATTCTACTCCAAAAACATGTGACAGTCCTGCACCAACACAGCTGAGGAGAAAGAAAAAGAACCTCTTGAAAGCAACAGCATTAGAACCATTTTTCCAAACTAGGGAGAGTTACAACCAGGACGGGTCAAGGCTTTGAGAGGACCCTGGCCCAAGAGTAGGTCCCCAGAATTGTGGCATAATCTAAATTGGTGCCTGCCAGAGGGGAATGGGAGTTCTTTAAAATTCACAAGTAAGTTGTTCTTGGGATAAATCCCAGTTTATTCCTGTCTTCTGATAACTTCATCCTTCCTTCATGAGGAAGAAAAGAAAACTTCCTGTTTCTCCAGTGCAGTCCAGAGATAAGCAATCACATTTATCCCCGCCCCCTCCCCTTTGTTTTTAGACAGCGCCTCACTCTGTTGCCCAGGCTGGAGTGCAGTGGCACTATCTTGGCTCATTGCAACCTTCACCTCCCAGGTTCAAGTGATTCTTGTTTCTCAGCCTCCCAAATAGCCAGGTCTACAAGCACATGCCACTGCCAGACTGTCCACATTTTAAACTGTCCATAAAATGTGGCCTGGCTAGTTTGTGTATTTTTAGAAGAGATGGGGTTTCACCATGTTGGCCAGGCTGGTCTTGAACTCCTGGGCTCAAGTGATCTGCCCGCCTCGGCCTCCCAAAGTACTGGGATTACAGGTGTGAGCCACCGGCCCGCCCTATCCACTTTTCTACAAAGTCATTGCTGCATCATTATGAGGTCATTAGTCCACCCTTTCCATATTGCAGCTGGCTACTTCAACCTGGTGGTCAGTCTTCTTACCTATCTGTGCTGGATATGATGCTACTGTATGATGTTTCCTTTCCTACTCCATGCATAAAGACACAATGGAAAAAAAATTCACAAAATTATTGCCGGAGTGAGAAAGGAAAAAGCCTCAGGGGTGAATGGTACTAAGGAATCACAGCCAGAGGGGTACAGTAGGAACTGAGGAGGACTCAAGGCCCATGAGGAAAGGGAGCTGGCTGGACCCAACTCCCTGACTACGGGACTAGAAAAGACTTTGTAATTCCAACACTTTGAGAGGCCAAGGTGGGAGGATCACTTGTGTCCAGGAGTTCAAGACCAGCCTGGGCAACATAGTGAGGCCCTGTCTTTTACAAAAACTCAAATATTAGTCAAGTGTGGTGGCATGTGCCTGTAGTCCCAGCTACTCAGGAGGCTGAGGTGGGAGGTTCACTTGAGCCTGGGAGGTTGAGGCTTCAGTAAGCCATAATGACACCACTGCACTCCAACCTGGACAACAGAGTGACACCCTGTCTCCAAAAAAAAGAAAAGTCTCGTGTCTTTGAAATTTACCTAGATAAATGACATAAACACTATCACAGGAAATCAAGGAAGTTTCCATCTACCCACTGTCACAGATGCAAAAATAGAGCCCCCATTCTGAGAACCATGTCCCTACCCGGCAGATCAATGAACACAAAATCTGGGCTGCAAGCAGCAGACCTGCAGGAAGTGAACTACGCAGACTCAGAACCACACTGTAAGGATGTTTATATGTCCCAGGACACACGGGACTTTAATGGAAAATCTTTTTAAAAAAATTACAGGCTGGGTGCGGTGGCTCACACATGTAATCCCAGCACTTTGGGAGGTCGAGGCGGGCAGATCTCCTGAGGTCAGGAGTTCAAGACCAGCCTGGCCAATATGGCGAAACCCGTCTCTACTAAAAATACAAAAATTAACCAGGCGTGGTGGTGTGTGCCTGTAGTCCCAGCTACTCAGGAGGCTGAGGCAGGAGAATCGCTTGAACCCAGGAGGCAGAGGTTACAGTGAACCACATGCCACTGCACTCCAGCCTGGGTGACAGAGCAAGACTGTCTCAAAAATAAATAAAAATAAATAAAATTACAGATTGAGTATCCCTTCTCCGAAATTCTTGAGACTATCTTATTAAATTTGTGATTTTTCTCCACTTTTTTCATATTTGCATATACATTAGGAGCTATATTAGGGATACAACCCCAGTCTAAACACAAAATTCATTTATGTTTCATATACAGCTTATACATGTATCCTGAAGATAGTTTTATACAGTATTTTTTTAAATGTTGTACATAAAACAAAGTTTTCATTACATTTTGACTACAACCCATCACATGAGGTCAGGTCTGGAATTCTCCACTTGTGGCATCTCGTTAGCAGTCTAAAAGTTTTGGATTTTGGAGCATTTTGAATTTCGGATTTTGGATTAGGAACACTCAATTTGTACCAAAATTAGGCACTACCAGAGGAAGTAGGTACTGTAATTATACCCCTTTTCTAGGTAAGGAAACAGACTTAGCTTAAATCACTGCCTCGAGGCTCCCCGGGGGGTGATGATGAAAATGGACTCAAATCCAGTCTGACCAGAACTCATTGCAGAGTAGAGAACGGCCTGGAGGCAGCACGACAACCCAGAGGGTGTCAGAATCTCCAGGGAGGCCACTGACTGTGCACCTAAAACCAGGCCCCTGGAGCACATGTTGGGCCCAAAGTGCTCACCATCTCCCACCCCTGATGCCTCCTGCCTCTATGGCCTCAGCTAGTGCTGGGGTTGACTGGTTGCAGTTAGGGTTAGAAATTTTGAAACAGGTTTTTTTTTTTTTTTTGAGACAGAGTCTCACTCTGTCATCCAGGCTGGAGTGCAGTGGCTCGATGTCGGCTCACTGCAACCTCCATCTCTCGGTTTCAAGCCATTCTCCTGCCTCAGCCTCCAGAGTAGCTGGGATTCCAGGCATGCACCAGCACACCTGGCTAATTTTTGTATTTTTAGTAGAGACAGGGTTTCACTATACTGGTCAGGATGGTCTTGAACTCCTGACCTCATGATCCACACTTGGCCTCCCATAGTGCTGGGATTATAAGCGTGACCCACCGCGCCTGACCACCCTTTCTCTTTTCTCTTTTTTTGAGATGGAGTCTCAATCTGTCACCCAGGCTGAAGTGCAGTGGTGTGATGTCAGCTCACTGCAACCTCCACATCCCAGGTTTAAGCAATTTTTCTGCCTCAGCCTCCCAAGTAGCCGGGACTACAGGCGCACGCCACCAAGCCCAGCTAATTTTTGTATTTTTAGTAGAGACAGGGTTTTACCATATTGGCCAGGCTGGTCTCAAACTCCTGACCTCAGCTGATCCGCCCGCCTTGGCCTCCCAAAATGCTGGGATTACAAGCATGAGCCACAGTGCCTAGCCTGAAAAGGTTAAAATGTCCATAATGTTTAGGGATATATATTAGTTACTGTTTGCCTAAAGTATTCCCCCAAAATACTGAAATTTAGGAAATGAAGCATGTGGCTGAATAATAGCCTTTTTTTTTTTTTGCGGGGGTAGGGGGTTGTTTTGAGATGGAGTTTTGCTCTTATCACCTAGGCTGGAGTGCAATGGCACAGTCTCAGCTCACTGCAACCTCCACCTCCTGGGTTCAAGTGATTCTCCTGCCTCAGCTTCCCAAGTTGCTGGGACTACAGGCACCCGCCGCCACCACATCAGCTAATTTTTGTATTTTTAGTAGATATGGGGTTTCACTATGTTGGCCAGACTGGTCTCAAATTGGTGATCCTCTTGCCTCGGTTTCCCAAAATGCTGTGATTACAGCCATGAGCCCCTGCGCCGGCCTGTTTGTTTTCTGAGACAGGGTCTCACTCTGTCACCCAGGCTGGAGTGCAGTAACATGACCTCGGCTCACTGCAACCTCCACTTCCTGGGTTCAAGTGATTCTCATGCCTCAGCCTCCTGAGTAGTTGAGATTAGAGTCATGTGCCACCACACCAAGCTAATTTTTGAATTTTTAGTAGAGACAGGGTTTTACCATATTGGTCAGGCTGGTCTTGAACTCCTGACCTCATGTGATCTGCCTGTCTTGGTCTTCCAAAGTGCTGGGATTATGGGCATGAGCCACCACACCTGGCCCGATAGTCATGTTTTTGATGGAAGGCTACAGATTGTAAAATTTCAGACAGATGGAAAAAATATAGTCACAGCTTCCTGTTCATGCTGTGAAACACATCTGCTGAGTTCCCTGGTTCTTACGTCGAAGCTGGTTGGTCATGCTGCAGGCCATCACCTGAACTGTAAGATCAACTAGTGAGTCACCACCAGGTGCAATTAGGAGTCACCACCAGTCTCCCTCTGTCACCTAGGCTGGAGTGCAGTGGGATGATCATGGCTCACTGCAACCTCCATCTCCTGGGCTCAAGCCATCCTTCTGCCTCAGCCTCCGGTGTAGGTGGACCAACCACAGGTGTGTGCCACCACACTCAGCTCATTTTTTGACTTTTTGTAGAGACAGGGTCTCACTATGTTGCTCAGGTTGGTCTTGGGTGCAAGCTATGCACCTGCTGTGGCCTCTGACAGTGCTGGGATTACAGGCATGTTACCACACCTGGCCCACCAACAGCATTTAGGTGTTTTGTTCTTGGGGTTTGATGGAAAGAATTGGAATACAAAATATCACAGTGCAGGGTGCAGTGTATTTGGTTAAGAGTCATGATGTCTGTCTCCGTTCTTATATATGTGTGTGTAGTAGATAACAGTGTATAAAATATATTCCTCTCTAGAGGTCACAGTCAAAAAAATAGTGCCAGCCAGGTGCATGGCTCACACCTGTAATCCCAACACTTTGGGAGGCCGAGGTGGGCAGATCACCTGAGGTCAGGAGTTCAAGACCAGCCTGGCCAACATGATGAAACCCCATCACTACTAAAATACAAAAATTAGCTGGGTGTGGTGGTGGGTGCCTGTAATCCCAGCTACTCAGGAGCCTGAGGCAGGAGAATTGCTTGAACCCAGGAGGTGGAGGTTGCAGTGAGCTGACATCACGACATTGCACTCCAGCCTGGGTGGCAGAGTGAGACTCCATCTCAAAACAAACAAACAAAACTAGTGCCTACCTCCACAGCCTTGTGTGTTCACCAAGAATCCATTTTATTTCTTCCCAGATCTGCATATGTGAATCATATCTATTTTAAATACACATTCAGTTAGGAATTATGTAAATCTATTATGAAATAAATATGAAAAAAGGGTTTTTTCTATGAAAAGAAGATTTTAAAAGAGTGGATTAACACAAATTGCTTTTTTTGTTTTTAGAGTCTCACTCTGGTTGTCGCCTATGTTGAAGTGCAGTGGAGCAATCTTGGCTCACTGTAACCTCCACCTCCTGGGCTAGCTTCCTGAGTAACTGGGACTACAGGCACATGCCATCACATCTAGCTAACTTTTGTATTTTAGTAGAGGGGGGTTTTCCCTGTGTTGGCCAGGCTAGTCTTGAGCTCCTGGCCTCAAGTGACCCACTTACCTCGGCCTCCCAAAGCGCTGAGATGACAGCATGAGCCACCACACCTGGCCACAAATTGCTTCTTAAAAACTGAATTGGCCAGGTGTGATGGCTCCTGCCTGTAATCCCAGCACTTTGGGAGGCCGAGGCAGGTGGATCACCTGAGGCCAGGAGTTTAAGACCAGCCTGACCAACATGGTGAAACCCTATCACTACTAAAAATACAAAATTAGCCAGGTGCGGCGGTGTGTGCCGGTAATCAGAGCTACTTGGAGAATGGCTTGAATCCAGGAGGCGGAGGTTGCGGTAAGCCAAAATCATGCCACTGCACTCCAGCCTGGGCTACAAGAGCAAAACTCCGTCTCAAAAAATAATAATAATAAACAAAAACTGAGTTATGGAGGCTAGACATGGTGGGTCACATCATGGTAATCCTAGCACTTTGGGAGGTTGAGGTAGGCGGATTACTTGAGTCTACGACAAAAACCAGATACATCTTATTGTAAACATATTATTAGAAATGATTTTTTTTTTTTTTTTTTTTTTGAGATAGAGTCTTGCTCTGTCACCAGGCTGGAGTGCAATGGCGCAATCTCGGCCTACTGCAACTTCTGCTTCCCAGGTTCAAGTGATTCTCCCACCTCAGCCTCCCAAGTAGCTGGGATTACAGGCACACACCACCATGCCTGGCTAATTTTTGTATTTTTGTAGAGACAGGGTTTTGCCATATTGCCCAGGCTGGTCATGAACTCCTGACCTCGTGATCCGCCCACCTCGGCCTGCCAAAGTGCTGTTATTACAGGTATGAGCCATCTCGCCTGGACTTACTTTGGTCTTTTAACAATTACTCCTACCTCATCATGTTGGGGGTTTCAGCAGAACAGCAATGCCTTCAGGAGGCACTTTGAAGATTTGTGGGCCTCCAACAGTGGATGGGGAGACCGCACATCTTGTAGTGCATGGGACTGTTCACATGACTCTGAAATGTCCAGCCAGACATTCATGTACATGAAAAACTCATCTATCATTGCCCAAGTCTAGAACTCTAGTTTACATGTAAACACAAAGGGGTTTGGTTGTAGTTTTGCTTGTTAAAAGTTTTAATATCCTGGACATTCCCCAAGCCTGCAACTGCAGTGTATCAGAGAGAAGCATGAACTTTATTTTACTTATTTATTTATTTATTTATATAAATTTTTTCTTTAAAGATGGGGTCTCACTATGTTGACCAGGCTGGTCTTGAACTCCCGGCCTCGAGTGATCCTTCCATCTTGGCCTCCCAGAGTGTTGTGACTATAGGCATGAGCCACCATGCCTGGCCAAAGCATGAAGTTCTTTGTTTGGAATTCTGTCGAGTTGTTCATCGTTTCTGAAAGTCAGGAGGTGTGATCTGAGATACTGAAAGGCACGTAAACTGCATTCCTTGCTACAAACAGCTACAGCACTGTACCCTCTCCAGCGATCTTAGAGACCCAAGCATTTACAGAGTGCAACACATTATTTCAACATCAGGGATTTCCCTTTCCTTTCTCCTTATTATCTAGTTAGACATTACTGAACTTTAAAAATGATGTAAGAAAGTCACACCCATAATTTTAGTTGAGGGCAGTAAAAGGGAGCATTGGATCCGTTAAGGCTATTATAAATGAACAGGCCAGGGGCATTGGCTCACGCCTGTATTCCTAGCACTGTGGGAGGCTGAGGCGGGCAGAACACCCGAGGTCAGGAGTTCGACACCAGCCTGGCCAACATGGTGAAACACCGTCCCTACTAAAATGACAAAAATTAGCTGGGCATGGAGGCTCGTGCCTGCAATCCCAGCTACTCAGGAGGCTGAGGTAGGAGAATCACTTGAACCCAGGAGGCGGAGGTTGTGGTGAGCCGAGATCATGCCACTGTACTCCAGCCTGGGAAACAGAGCGAGACTCCATCTCAAAAAATAAAATAAAATAAAACAAAACAAAATAAAATAATAAATGAATAGAGAACTGTAATTTGTTTAACCAGTCCCCTATGATGAATATTTATAATGTTTCCTAAAATTGCATTCATACACACCACTGATTCAAACAAACCAAGAAAATTTTAAACATGAAGTAGAAAAAATTTTAAACATGAAGTAGAAAAAAGAATTTTCAAGGCCGGGCGCGGTGGCTCAAGCCTGTAATCCCAGCACTGTGGGAGGCCGAGGCGGGTGGATCACGAGGTCAAGAGATCGAGACCATCCTGGTCAACATGGTGAAACCCCGCCTCTACTAAAAATACAAAAAATTAGCTGGGCATGGTGGCGCGTGCCTGT
>NW_022436994.1:9685479-9686469 GCF_009761245.1 Sapajus apella
ATATACATATATATGTTATTATTATTATTATGTTTTTTTTTTTTTTTGAGACAGAGTCTTATTCTCTTGTCCAGTTTGGAGTGCAGTGGTACAATCATGGCTCAGTCGACCTCCTGAGCTCAACTGATCCTCCTGCCTCAGCTTCCCAAGTAGCTAGGACTACAGGCATGAGCCATCATATCCAGCCTCTTCTTTCATTTAAAGTAATCCTGTCATTAAAGCAAATTTACTTTTCACCACTGGCATTTCTACCCAGACCCAGCCCCTTTCCTCACTCCTGGATGATGCAGTAGTCTGTAGATTTCACTCTGCCACGTAGTCATAGACTTTGCTCAGTAGACTTCAAAGTGACCCTTCTAAGAAAGATGGCTTAGGCTGGGCATGGTGGCTCATGCCTATATTTCCAGCACTTTGGGAGGCCGGGGTGGGCAGATCACCTGAGGTCAGGAGTTCAAGACCAGCCTGGCCAACATAGTGAAACCCCATGTCTAAAAAAAAAAAACACACACAGACAGACACACACACAAATTAGGCAGGTGTGGTTGATGGTGGGCGCCTGTAATCTCAGCTACTTGGGAGGCTGAGGCAGGGAGAATTGCTTGAACCTGGGAGGCGGAAGTTACAGTGAACCAAGATGGAGCTACTGCACTCCAGCCTAGGTTATACAGTGAGACTCTGTCTCGAAAAAAAAAAAGAATGGTGACTCTGTTGGGCACTGTGGCTCATACCTGTAATCACAGCACTTTGGGAGGCCAAGGCAGGTGGATCACCTAAGGTCAGGAGTTCAAGACCAGCATGGCCAACATGGGAAAACCCTATCTCTGCTAAAGATACAAAAATTAGCTGGGTGTGGTGGTGCTCGCCTATAATCCCAGCTACTCGAGAGGCTAAGATAGGAGAATCACTTGGACCCAGGATCACACCATTGCACTCCAGCCTGGGAGATAGAGTGAGGCTCTGTCTCAAAAAAAAAAAAAAAAAAAAAAAAAA
>NW_022436994.1:9686569-9788237 GCF_009761245.1 Sapajus apella
AAAAAAAAAAAAAAAAAAAAAAAAAAAAAAATGGTGGCTCATGCCTGTAATTCCAGCACTTTGGGAGGTCGAGGCAGGTGGATTGCTTAAGCCCAGGAGTTTGAGACCACCCTGGGTAACATGGTGAAAGCTTATCTCTACAAAAAATTTGAAAAGGATTTTTAGGCCAGGAGCGGTGGCACGCGCCTGTAATCCCAGCACTTTGGGAGGCCAAGGCAGGCAGATCACTTGCGGTCAGGAGTTTGAGACCAGTCTGGCGCACATGGTGAAGCCTCATCTCTACTAAAAATACAAAAATTAGTTAGGCATGGTGGTGTACACCTGTAGTCCCAGCTACCCGGGAGGCTGAGGCATGACAATCTCTTGAATCTGGGAAGCAGAGGTTGCAGTGAGCCAAGATAATCCCAGTGCACTCCGGCCTGGGCAACCGAGCAAGATTGTCTCAAAGAAAATAAGAATTTTTTTTTTTCCTGAGATGGAGTTTTGCTCTTGCTGCCTAGGCCAGAGTGCAATGGTGCAGTCTTGGCTCACTGCAACCTCTACCTCTTGGGTTCAACTGATTCTCCTGCCTCAGACTTCTGAGTAGCTGGGATTTACAAGCATGTGCCACCATGCCAGGCTAATTTTTTGTATTTTTAATAGAGATGGGGTTTCACTATGTTGGCTAGGCTGGTCTCAAACTCTTGACCTCAGGCAATCCACTTGCCTCAGCCTCCCAAAGTGCTGGTATTACAGGTGTGAGCCACCACGCCCGGCCTCAAATGATACTTTTTTAAAAATTAGCCATATGTGGTGGGTGGCACATGCCTGTCGTTCCAGCTACCAGGAGGCTGAGGTAGGAGAATCGCCTGAGGCCAGGAACTCGAGTCTGCAGTGAGCTGAGATCACTTCACTCCAGCCTTGGCAACAGAGCAAGACCCTATCTTAAAAAAAAAAAAAAAAAGCAAGGCAAATGCTGTCACTCTTCTGCTCAAACTTCTATAGATACATGGATCCTATTTAGATCTAAATTCAAATAAGACAACTGGGAAAACAATTAATTAACATATTGAATAAAAATATATAAGTCCATAGTGACAGGAGGAGGGAGGGATCAGAAGGGTACTTTACAACTACAAAATGGAATAATTGATTCAGACAACTATAATTAATGCCAAGACACAACAGTCAGGTGCAAAGGCTCTTTTTTTTTTTTTTTTTTTTTTTAATAGAGACAGGGTTTCACCATATTGGTCAGACTGGTCTCGAACTTCTGACCTCAGGTGATCCACCCCGCCTTGGCCTCCCAAAATGCTGGGATTACAGGCGTGAGCCACAGCACCCAGCCGAAAAGGCTCTTTTCTTAGAAGGAGGTCTTTATGCAGTGGCGAAATACACCCCTCAGGTTACCTAATTTTCAGAAAAGATAAAAGATTCCTTTCCAGTGGAGCAGTCTGGCAGGCATTACCTCAACTGCAAGTTCAAATTTAGTCTCCCTGATGAGTCAGCCTGAGATTTTGTGCCAAGATTAAGTACGCAAAGCATCACCTATGAAATCTTCCTGCTACATATGTTGAATTTGAATCCAATTAAGCTTTTAGGCCTAGTGTAATTTCCAGTTTACAGAAAATACAGGAGCTAAGACAGAAAAACAGGAAACAGTTAGCTCCAGAATAAGGGACATTCCACAAAGTCAATGTCCTGAATTCTTTATTTCTTTTCTTCTTCCTTTTTTTTTGAGTGGAGTTTTGCTCTTGTTGCCCAGGCTGGAATCAGCTCGCTGCAACCTCCACCTCTTGGGTTCAAGCAATTCTCCTGTCTCAGCCTCCTGAGTAGCTGGGATTACAGGCATCTGCCACCACGCCTGGCTAATCTTTGTATTTTTCAATAGAGATAGGGTTTCACCACATTGGCCAGGCTGGTCCTGAACTCCTGACCTCAGATAATCCATCCGCCTTGGCCTCCCAAAGTGCTGGGATTACAGGTGGGAGCCACCACGCCCAGCTGTTTTCTTTTGGAGACAAGGTCTGGCTCTATCATCCAGGCTAGAGTACAGTGGCACCATCACAGCTTACTGCAAACTCTGCCTCCCAGGCTCAAGCAATTCTCCCACCTCAGCCTCCTGAGTAGCTAAGACCACATGCTCACACCAGCACGCTCAGCTAACTTTTGTATTTTTTGTAAAGACAGGGTTTTGCCATGTTGTCCAGGCTGGTCTCCAACTCATGAACTCAAGCGATCCGCCCGCCTTGGCCTCACAAAGTGCTGAGATTACAGGCGTGAGGCACCATGCCTGGCTGTCTTGAACTTTTATTTTATTTTATTTATTTATTTTTTGAGACGGAGTTTCACTCTTGTTACCCAGGCTGGAGTGCAATGGCACGATCTTGGCTCACCGCAACCTCCGCCTTCTGGGTTCAGGCAATTCTCCTGCCTCAACTTCCTGAGTAGCTGGGATTACAGGCACGCACCACCATGCCCAGCTAATGTTTTGTAATTTTAGTAGAGACGGGGTTTCACCATGTTGACTAGGATGGTCTCGATCTCTTGACCTCGTGATCCACCCGCCTCGGCCTCCCAAAGTGCTGGGATTATAGGCTTGAGCCACCGCGCCCGGCTTGTCTTGAACTTTTAAAAAATCAACATCAAAGCCAGGCGCGGTGGCTCATGCCTATAATCCCAGCACTTTGGGAGGCCGAGGTGGGTGGATCACAAGGTCAGGAGTTCGAGACCAGCCTGACCAATATGATGAAACCCCATCTCAAGAAAAAAAAAGAAAAAAGTCAATATCGAGGCCGAGGTGAGAGGATCACCTGAGCTCAAGAGTTCAAGACTGGCCTGGACAACGTGTTGGAACCCTCTCTACTAAAATTACAAAAATTAGCTGGGCATGGTGTCAGGCGCCTCTAATCCCAGCTACTTGGGAGGCTTCGAAAGGAGAATCGCTACCTGGGAGGCAGGGGTTGCAGTGAGTGGAGATCCTGCCACTGCACTCCAGCCTGGGTGACAGAGTGAGACTCTGTCTTTAGAAAAAAAAAAAAAAAAATGGGTCGGGCATGGTGGTTCACACCTGTAGCCCCAACACTTTGGGAGGCCGAGGCAGGTGGACGACAAGTTCAGGAGATCGAGACCATCCTGGCCAACATGGTGAAACCCGTCTCTCCTAAAAATACAAAAATTAGCTGGGCGTGGTGGCGTGCTCCTGTAGTCCCAGCTACTCGAAAGGCTGAGGCAGGAGAGTCACTTGAACTGGGGAGACAGAGGTTGCAGTGAGCTGAGATTGCACCACTGGCACTCCAGCCTGGTTATAGAGCGACACTCCGTCTCAACAACAACAACGTCAATATCACTTAAGGAAAATAATAAAGGGGTTGCCATGCACCTGTAATCCCACCTACTTAAGAGGCTGTGAGTTAGCTAGTCTCCTATGATTAATATTTATATTTCCTAAAGTTGTATTCATACAGAAACATCAATTCAAACAAAGCAAGAAAAACATGGAGTAGAAAAAAATAGAGTCCAGGAGCCCAGTCCTGCACTTGAGTCTAGGAGTTTGAGGCTGCAGTGAATTATGATTGCACCACTGCACTCCAGGTTGAGTGACACAGCAAGACGCCATCTCTAAACAAACAAAAAAGGGGGAAGTCGAAAAGACCACACTATGATTCCAGCCAGGCCCGGTGGCTCACACCTGTAATCCCAGCACTTTGAAAGGCAGCTGTAGGAGGATTGGTTGAGCCCAGAGATCAAGAACAGCCTGGGCAACATGGCAAGACCTCTTCTCTACAAAAAACTTAACAAGTACCTGGACATGGTGGCACATACCTGTGGTCCCAGCTATTTGAGAGGCTGAGGCAAGAGGATTGCTTGAGCCCAGGAGGTTGAGGTGGTAGTGAGCCATGTTTGTGCCATTGCACATTAGCATGGGTAACAGAGCAAGACCCTGTCTCAAAACAAAAAAAAAAAGAAAAAGGAGAAAAGTTTAGAAACAACAAATCTATAGAGACAGAAGGCATTTTCGCAGTTACCAGGTGGTGGGGGGACTGCAGTTGAAGCGAGATATTGACCACATGTGGGAACAAGGCCTTGTACTGGGGTGATGGTATGTTCCAAAATTAGCCAAAAATTAGTGAATTGTATTCTTAAAAAGGGTAATTTTGGCCAGGTGCAGTGGCTCACACCTGTAATCCCAGCACTTTGGGAGGCCAAGATGGGTGGATCACCTGAGATCATGAGTTCGAGGCCAGCCTGGCCAACATAGTGAAACCCTGTCTCTACTAAAAATGCAAAAATTAGCCGGGCATGGTGGCAAATGCCCACAATCCCAGCTACTCAGGAGGCTGAGACAGGAGAATCACTTGAACCGAGGAGGTGGAGGTTGCAGTGAGCTGAGATCATGGCCACTGCACTCCAGAGTGGGCAACAGAGCCAGACTTTGTCTCAAAAAAAAGGTAATTTTATGTTATATGAATCATAATCTCAATAAATTTTTGAAAGCTAGTAAGTAGAAATTACAGTATTTTTTTTTTAAGGTGGAAGGACTGCTCTAGAGTAAAAGAAACCAAAGACACGTAACAGTCAAATGTAATGTGTGAAACTAAATTAGGTCCTGGGAGTGGTGGGGAGAGGAGGAACAGTTATAAAAGACATTCTAATTGTATGTAAATTATACCTTAATAAGGATGATTTTAAAAACACATTGTTCCAGAAGGACCAGGATTGAAATAGAATTTTTTCTTTATTTCTTCTAAAGGGATACATGTGTAGAACATGTAGATTTGTTACATAGGTATATGTGTGCCATGGTGGTTTGCTGCACCTACTGACCCTGAAATAGAATTTTATTTTTTGAGGCGGAGTCTTACTTTGTCACCCAGGCTGGGGTGTAGTGGCGCATCTCGGCTCCCTGCAGCTTCCACCTCCCAGGTTCATCCACTTCCCAGGTTCAAGCGATTCTCCTGCCTCAGCCTCCCAAGTAGCTGGGATTACAGGCATGCGCCACCACGCCTGGCTAATTTTTGTATTTTTACTAGAGATGGGGTTTCACCATGTTGGCCAGGCTGCTCTCGAACTCCTAACCTCAAGTGATCTGCCCACCTCAGCCTACCAAAGGGCTGAGATTACAGGCGTGAGCCACCATGCCTGGCCTGAAAAAGAATTTTAAAAAGCAATAAACATAAAAATTCATTCTAAGAACAAGGGGGGAAATCTGAATATGAACCAGGTATTATAGATTTTACAGATTTTGTGAAATGGAGAAAGGCATTGGCTGACTTTCCCAGAAATGGTTCTTGTGCTCTCAAAGACCCCGACACCACACTGTCACCCAGCCTGCTCAACTTACCTTCTCCTGTGGGCCTGCCTCGTAATAGTGGCAATTTTACCCTTTCTTTGCACAATTAGGTTTGTGCTTGCTTCTTACTTCTTCTCAATTATGTTTTTAGGGACACAGATGCTAGAGATTGATGAACACAAAAACTGGAATCATGGTTCCCTCTGAAGAGGAATGAGAGCATGCAACTGAAGAGGACTCGCAAAGGGCATACTAGTAGATATGCTGGGCTTCTTTTTATTTCTGGTCTTCAGACTACACGGATTTTATAGACTTGTGGTAGGCAACTTTTAAAGATGGTCCCTTGTCCCCACCTCTAGTTATACTATACGTGCCCTTGTGTAACCCCTCCCAACCCCCCACCCCAGCTTAAGTGAGGGCTAAACCTACTGACTTGCTTCTAACAGAATACAGCAAAAATGGTGGTTTGTAGCCAAGCATGGTGGTGCGCCCTGTAGTCGTAGCTACTTAGGAGGTTGAGGTGAAAGGATCGATCGCGCCCAGGAAGTTGAGGCTGCAATGAGCTACGATCATGCCACTGCACTCCAGCCTGAGTGACAGCGAGACCCTGTCTCAAAAAAAAGTGATGGGTTGTTATTTATTTGACTAGGTTATAAGACTGCGACTGCCATCTTGCTGCCTCTACTGCCTTCCTGTGTGCATATTTCCACAAAGCAAGCTGCCATGTTGAAAGGGCCTTTGTGACAAGGGTCTGAGGGTGGCCTCCAATCAGTGGGTCACAAGGAAAAGAATCGGGCCAACAGCCATGAGACAGCTAGGAAGCATATCCTTTCCCACCTGAGTCTTGAGACAACTATGGAAACCTTGACTGAAGCCCATGGGAGACCTTGAAGCAGAGGACTCAGTTGAGCCATGCCTGAATTCACAATCCATAGACATTAAGTTGGTTAGTCACTACATTTGGGGGTAATTTGTCACACAGAAAGAGAGCCAATACAACATACTCTGTACATAAAATTCACAATAAAAAATTTTAAGTTTGTAACTCTAAAAGTGTATATATGTATGTTGTTTTTGTTTTTTAGCAGTCTTGCTCCATGTCCCAGGCTGGAGAGCAGTGTGGTGCAATCTTGACTCACAGCAACCTCCGCACCAGAGCTCAGGTGATCCTCCCACCTCAGCCTCCCAAGTAGCTGGGACTACAGGCACAAACCACCAAGCCTGGCTAATTTTTCTCTTTTTTTGAGCTGGAGTCTCTCACTGTCACGCTGGCTGGAGTGCAGTGGAGCCATCTCGGCTCATTGCAACCTCCGCCTCCTGGGTTCAAGCGATTCTCCTGTCTCAGCCTCCCAAGTAGCTGGGATTACAGGCGTGAGCCACTGTGCCTGGTCCCCTGGCTAATTTTTCTATTTTTAATATAGACAGGGTTTTACCATGTTGCCCAGGCTGGTCTTAAACACCTGGGCTCAAGCGATCTGCGTGCATTGGCTTCCCGGGTGTTGGGATCATAGGCATGAGCCACCATGTCCATCCCAGAATATTTGTAACGGACTCAGAAGGGGGTCTATCACCAGTTACTGTGATATTTCTTCTAAGCCTTCTCTGGACTCTGGCCTAGGTACTGGGATACACTGGTGAAAAGCTAGACAAATCCCCGCTGGGTGTTTAGACATTAACAGAACTGTTCATGCATGTGCAGAGTATCTTTTTTTTTCTTTTTTTTGAGACGGAGTCTTGCTGTCACCCAGTCTGGTGTGCAGTGGTGCAATCTTGGCTCACTGCAACCTCTGCCTCTGGGGTTCAAGCAATTCTCGTGCTTCAGCCTCCCAAGTAGCTGAGATTACAGGTGCAACCCACTACGCCGGGCTAATTTTTGTATTTTTAGTAGAGGCGGAGTTTCCCCATGTTGGCCGGGGTGGTCTCAAACTCCTGATCTCAGGTGATCCACTCACAGCAAGCCTTTCAGTGTTGGGATTACAGGCATGAGCCACTGCGCCCAGCTGAGTATCTTAATTCATTGTGTAAGACATGGATATATACAGTAAACTCAGTTCTCAGCGTGGGCTAGGCAAACCCCCCTCAGCTTATAAATTGTTTCCTAAGGTTTCCATGAGCGCCTCCAACCAGCAGAAAAATGATGGGTTTTCCTGGTTACCTTTCATTCCAAGCACTTGTTTCTCAGGGTAGGCATTTGAGACCTTTCTGACCAGGTCCAATCTATACATGCTGATGATGTTACCAACTTGGCATCTGACCTGCCTACCCTTCAAAAGGTCTGTGGAGGGAGGACACGGTCTACTTTGGCACATAATTATCTTCCCAATTGTTGGGCATGGTGGTTTACACCTATAACCCCAGCACATTGGGAAAGAGTGCGGAGGATTGCTTGAGGCCAGTTAAGACTAACCTGGACAGGGTCTTGCTCTGTCACCCAGCTGGAGTGTGATCATGGCTCACTGCAGCCTTGACCTGTGGGCTCAAGGGATCCTCCCACCTCAGACACCTGAGTAGCTGGGACCACAGGCACATGCCTCCATACACAGCTTATTTTCTTATTTGTAGTCAAGGTACCCTCAATATTGCCCAGGCTGGTCTCAAAAGTCCTCAGAACATGGCATCCCAAAGTGCTGGGATTATAGCATAAGCCACATTGACTTACCTTTTTTTTTTGAGACAGTCTCTCACTCTAGTCTCCCAGGCTAGAGTGCAGTGGCACGATCTTAACTCACTGCAACCTGTCTCCTGGGTTCAAGCAATTCTGCCTCAGCCTCCCAAGTGGCAGGGATTACAGGCATGCACCACCATGCCCATCTAATTTTTATATTTTTAGTAGAGATGGGGTTTCCCTATGTTGGCCAGGCTGGTCTTCTGATCTCAAGTAATCCGCCCACCTTGGCCTCCCAATGCTGGGATTACAGGCCACCGCAGCCCAGCCCAAGTTTTGAGCTCTAATACCAGATGTCAGGGACTATACTGGGCACTGAAGATGTTTTAAAGAGAGATGGGACCGGGTGTGGGGCTCACGTTTGAAATCCTAGCGCGGACAGACTGCCCGAGGTCAGGAGTTCTAGACCTCCCTGGCCAATTCTGATCAGAACAGCCTAACATGGTAAACCCCCACTCTACTAAAAATACAAAAAATTAGCTGTTGTCGTGGCACATGCCTATAATCCCAGCTACTCCAGGTGCTGAGGCAGGCGAATTGGTATAAACCTAAGAGGCAGAGGTTGCAGTGAGCTGAGGTTGCATCATTGCACTCCAGCCTTGGGCAACAAAAGCAAAATTCCATCTCAAAAGTTCAATACTTGGATGAATAAAAGCAGTTAATGACTAGATATGGTGAGATGACTATTCCGTCACCTAGTGAAATGAGGAAGTACTAGGGATAATGAAAGCCCGTTTGATTTTTATTTCCACCTTGCGCTCAGGACCGAGTTAAAGTACTAAGACACTGAATGACGTCCCTCAGGGAATATGTAACCAGACTCCAGGACCGAGACACACAAGTGCTGGTGGCGGTAATTCACACAGAAAGAACCAGCCAGACAATAAAAATTGCAGAACACACCAAGTGATCAAATCTGACACCCTTAGGATAGGCAAATTTGATTGCTGTGTTAAAAACCCTAGAGGTCAGTTAAGATGGGCATTTGAGAGCTTTTCAGTTTAGACTGTCCTGACATACTGTTCAGCCTATACATCTAATTGCCAGCACTGTGTATTTAATTTCACGAAGAGTCAAGTCCTCAATCAAGGGAAGGCTATCCCTTTGACCAGATTACCACCACTGTTGAAGCTTAAGCTTTGTTACAGAAAAAGGCTGGGCACAGTGGCTCAACAACAGTTTGGGAAGCTGAGGCAGGAGGATCAGCTGAGGTCAGGAATTTGAGACCAGCCTCGCCAACAAGATGAAACCACATCTCTGCTAAAAACACAAAAATCAGCTGGACATAGTGGTGCAGCATGCCTGTATTCCCAGCTACTCAGGAGGCTGAGAAAGAGAATCACTTGAACCTGGAGGCAGCAGTTGCAGTGAGCCAAGATTGTGCCACTGCACTCCAGCCTGAGAGAAGAAAAAAAAAAAAAGCTATTAGCAGATTTCTCCATTTGTGACACTAATCATTTTCTTTTAAGATGGGGTTTCACCATATTGGTCAGACTGGTCTTGAACTCCTGACCTCAGGTGATCCACCCACCTCAGCTTCCCAAAGTGCTGGGATTAAAGGCGTGAGCCACCACCACGCCCAGCCACACTAGTCAAGAGAACACCTCTAAATGCATAAACTCATTGAACACTGGTCCAACCTCATATGTCTGGCTCCTTGCTTTTCCTGCCTCTGCCTACCTTCAAGAGATGGGGTCTCACTCTGACACCCAGGCTGGAGTCAGTGGCATGGTAATAGCTCACCACAGCCTTAACTCTGGGCTCAAGCAATCCTCCCACATCAGCCCCCTCAATCAGCTAGGACTACAAGCATGTACCACCAGGACAGGCTAATTATTTTTTGTAGAGACAGGGTGTCACTATGTTGTCCAGGCTGATCTTGACTCCTGGCCTCAAGTGATCTTCTGTCTCAGGTAACATACAGGCAGTGAGCCACCACGTCCAGCTGTTGCTTACATTTTCAACATTCCACTCAACAAACATTGAGACTTCCTGGGTCTGGAAAAGTTAAAAAAACAAAACCTAAGTACTATGTAGAATTAAGCAAACAAATGATGTTTCAGAAGTCGCCTACTACTGCTTAAAATAACACCTACATCAACACCCTAACTCAAACAAGGACAGACAATTGTTATTTAGTCTTTATTTCATAGTCATAAACTTAACCCAACTCTGCAATCCAGCTAGGCATGGAAGGGAACAAGGAAAACATGGAACCCAAAGGGAACTGCAGCGAGAGCACAGATTTTAGGATACTGCGAGCAAATGGGGTGGAGGGGTGCTCTCCTGAGCTACAGAAGGAATGGTCTGGTGGTTAAGATAAAACACAAGTCAAACTTATTAAAGTTGTCCACAGTCAGCAATGGTGATCTTCTTGCTGGTCTTGCCATTCCTGGACCCAAAGCGCTCCATGGCCTCCACTATATTCATGCCTTCTTTCACCTTGCCAAAGACCACATGCTTGCCATCCAACCTGGAAGGAGAACAATCACTGTGACTGGCAACCACAAACAAGCAGTCCCCATGTGGCATGAATCAAGACAAGGTAGCTTAAAAAGGGGGGAAAAAGAAAAAAAGACACCCAATCACATGCTATTAATAGTAACATAAAAGTAGCACTTAATTGGCCAGGAACAGTGGCTCACGCCTGTAATCCCACCACTTTGGGAGGCCAAGGAGACAGATCATGAGGTCAGGAGACCGAGACCATCCTAGCCAACATGGTAAAACTCCATCTCTACAAAATTACAAAAAATTAGCCAGGCATTGTGGCACACATCTGTATTCTCAGCTTCTCGGGAGGCCAAGGCAGGAGAATCACTTGAACCCAGCAAGTGGAGGTTGCAGTGTGCCCAGATTGTGCCACTGCACTCCAACCTGGGCAACAGAGTGAAACTCTCTCAAAAAATTAGCACTTAACCACCCAGCTAAGCACCCAGTTTCTATTACAGTATCCGACATTCTATATCACATTGGCTACATTTGTAGCTATGTATGCTCTTCTGGTATCTTAGAGATGAAAACATCTATGGAAAGAAAGGTTGAAAAAAACTAGTGTTTGCTCCCCCAGGGTTAACTCTTCATTTAGTCAGGTGGTTCGTGTGTGCCATGTTCTACCCTTACCACTCAGTCTTGACAGTGCAGATGAAAAACTGGGAACCGTTTGTGTTGGGTCCAGCATTTGCCATGGACAAGATGCCGGGACCTGTATGCTTTAGGATGAAGTTCTCATCATCAAATTTCTCCCCGTAGATGGACTTGCCACCAGTGCCATTATGGCGTGTGAAATCACCACCCTGTGAACATATAGAAAGCCGTCACTTCTGACAACATAACCATAAAGTATGCCAAGTCTGCAGGATTCAAACTATAAACCCAAGTTCAAACTAAATAGAAGGATTAAATAGAACCGAAATGGCAGAACAGCTCAGATACGTGTATCCTAAAATATTCTTGCTCAATCCCAAATTAAAGGAGAAATGTAAATAAAATTCAGTGAATTTCGTACCTGACACATAAACCCTGGAATAATTCTGTGAAAGCAGGAACCCTTATAACCAAATCCTTTCTCTCCAGTGCTCAGAGCACGAAAATTTTCTGTTAAAAAAAAAAAAAATTAAACATATATATATATACACACACACACACAAACACACTGTCACAAGTGGAACACCTTTGTTAAACTTAGAAAACAGACCAACCTGCTGTCTTTGGAACCTTGTCTGCAAACAGCTGTAAGAGAAAATTACAGTTAATTAACATCTGCTTAGATATTTTGTTGCTTAGTACCCATGTCTTTAGGGGGCTTCTGAGTCATAAATTCATTTTCTCACTACCAGAATACTTCTTCAGTAATTACTTTAAATCCCAAGTAAGAACTGCTCTTAATAGCCATAAGGCCCGGCTGGCGGTTGGGTTAAGAAACATGAAACCCAAACACATGCCAAAAATCCAGGACTAATCATGACTTAAATAGTGAGACCTCTATAAAGTGTCTCACACTTTTAGTACATCACACCTACTAATGAACAGATAAAGGGATTCTTTAATGATTATCACCAACCCCCCAACTTCACCTAGAACCTAAAGGTAAAATTCTAAAGAACAGCAAGTATTGCTGCACGATCAGGGGTAAATAGCTGCTGTTTTAGTCACTGGTAATGAAAATGCTACTACCTCCAATCTGTTAACATAGCTTTATGGATTAGATGAGCAGTCACTTCTTGGTTTCCAGGCCCCTTACCTAGTAGTGAGGTAAAAAATAAAAGATTGGTTTCTAGTACATCTGGCTTTGAACCTTTCTTGACTGTACAATACATTATGGCTAGACAGGTAGCTTAAATACCATAAACAGACAAGCACTTTCATAAAAACAGCTCGTTTACGAGTAGCATTTTTTTTTTTTTTTTAGATGGAGTCTCCCCGTCTCCCAGGCTGGAGTGCAGTGACATGATCTTGGTTCACTGCAACCTCTGCCTCCTGGGTTCAAGCGATTCTCTGCCTCAGCCTCCGAGTAGCTGGTGAAAAGTAGCATTTTATAAGCTATTCCAGAGATGTGACTCAATTAACTATTAGTATCCATGCACATTTCTTTTACAGCAATGTACTTTTTTTAGATGCTCTGTTGTCAGGCTGGAATGCAGTGGCGGGATCTCGGCTCACTGCAACCTCTGACTCCCTGGCTCAAGCGATTCTCCTGTCTCAGCCTCCCGAGTAGCTGGGACTACAGGCATGTGCCACTACACTGTGCTCATTTTTGTACTTTTAGTAGAGATGGGGTTTCACCATGTTGACCAGGATGCTCTTGACCTCCTGACCTCGTGATCCGCACACCTCGGGCTCCCAAAGTCCTGGGATTATAGGTGTGAGCCACCGCATCCAGCCAATGTACTTAGTTTTTAGGTATTTGTACCTAGAATGTATGGTCTTTTTTAAACATCAGCTTTTCTCAGCATATTTAAGTTACGATGGTGACTTTCGCTAAGGCCCTCATTGGCACTTCTCCCTCGATTCTCACCAAGACCTGCAGAAGTCCTTTCTTATTTCCCTTAGGCTCTCTGGCTAACCTGATGTCCAGCATTATGTCAGGCCAAGTTTCCAAGACAGCCTTTGTCACTTACCAGCTCTGACTACAGCGGTAGGTGGGGTGTGAATTAAGATGCAGTGTTTCAGCGCCTATTATGTGCCAGCCACTGTGGACAGGGCAGGCAACGAGAAAACCGCCCTGTCCTCACTGAATGAGGATCAATCTTTCAGAATCAGATCCCAAACTAACCACTGGTGGCCTTTTGAGAAATGGTTTAAAAGAATAAAAACACTAACATCCTATTTCACTACTCCTTAAGACCTAACCATGGTAACTGGAATGGAATCGCACCCAATATGCAACTGAGAAACGCTCCATGTTTAGATATTATGCTGTAATTACAACGGATCTTTAAGAACTCATTTAACACTCTCAAAACTAATTAGGTAATCACTAGTAATCCACCTTGGTCGGAAGAGGCCTGCCTAGTGGCCAGTCGCAACTTGCCTGCTAGGCAGAGGGACAAACGGGAGGGGCTCAAGAGCGCCTCCCCCGCCCGCGCCGTCACTGCAGAGGAAGGCGGTCCTTGGGCACCAGCAAAGGCAAGGCCCATTTTCACATTTCCGCTTAGGGGTGGGGGACAAGGGATGTTTGCAGCTCATTTATAAGTATTCCTATTTTATCCAAATGGAAGTTATTTCAAGTGGCAATCCATCACATCCTTTTTTATAACATGGTCTCCCAGGATCTACAGGACTGAGCATGGATGGTCTCACACCCCGCCTCGGTCCTTGAGAAAAACCCTCAAGCAAGCCGCTTCCCAGCTCAGGATGTAGAGCACCCTAGTGACCGCCGGGGAGCAGCTTCCTAGGAAGGCGGTCGGAAGCGCTCGCGAGTGCGCTTCTGGCTCCGCTCAGCGGCGCCCAGGCCGAGCCAGGGCGGAGCCCAACGGCTCTCTAGGCGCGGGCCGGAGCGCGGCCGCCAAGCACGTGCGTAGGGCAGGACAGGGCGCGGCCACACGGGGCGGCGAGTGGACGCGGACACGGGCCCCCTCCCCCAACGGCCGTGCAGCCGCCCCGCCTGCCTTTGTCCGCCGCCGCCCCGGCCTCCGCCCTGGCCTCCACCCCGCGCCTCGCGGACCTCCCAAAATGGCCCCTCGTCAGGAAATGGCGCCGCCGCCCGCCCGCGCTCGCCCCTCAAGAAGGGTAGGCCAGCGCCCGGGCTCTCAGGGAGCCACCACCCTCCCCGATCCCCGTCCGCTTTCTGGACCCCACTCCCGCACGCCGCTGCCCGCCCGACCTCGAAAGAGACGCGGCCCAAGGGCTCGCCGTCGACGGCAATGTCGAAGAACACGGTGGGGTTGACCATGGCTGATACTAGAAGGCTCCAGGCGGCGGCGGCGTCTGCAAAGCGGCACGAGCGTGGACTCCCGCCCCTTTTATACCAGGTTCGGCCCCGCCCGCAACTTGGTCTCGTGCCTCGGCTCTGACCAATCGCGTCTGCGACTTGGCCAGAGTGACAGTCCTGATGGCCCATGGACGGAAGCCGGCGCTGGTGGGGACGGCACGGGAGGCGCGCGTGCGCGCTAAGGCGCGGAGGCAGGTTCCCGCCCGCGGGCTCCGTCGCGATGGCTGCGGCATGGGACTCGGGGCGGGGCGGCAGCGCCCGGCGCGGGGTACGGGGGATGGGTCAGTGCAGAACGGGGGTGGGCAGCATGGCGCGCGCGCGCGAGCACGCGGGTGACCGGAGTGCAACGGCTCATCGGCAGTTGTCAAGCGACGAGGCGCGTCTCCCCATTGCACAGAGGGGGCAACTGAGGCGAACGAAGGCCTCAAGGTCGCGCCCGCCAGTCAAGGTTGACTGGGGTCCTGTGCCCAGTCCCTGCGGCTCCGCTAGCGGAAATGGGAATGGCGCGTACCCGAGACCGAGGAGCAGCCTTGCATCCGCATTCCGCGCGGGCGACCACCGCGTCGCGTCCGGCCTGGCCATGTTAGGAAGGAGGTTGCCTTTGAGCATCGCTGTTTTCTCTAACGAGCTGGGACAGGAGCAGTCCCCGGTTTTGAGAGATTATGAAATACTTTCAAAATGCCCTACTTTCCGAAAATATCTTACACTCTGCTTGAATCTTCAAGAGTAAGCCATTAAAATAGGAGCCTGGCCAGGATCTTACCTGTGAGGATGCGTTGTGCACATTTTACCCTTTCTTATTCTTTTAAAATCTCTGCTCCTGGTCCTTCCTTGCCCCCCGCCCAGCTCCCACCGCCCCCGTCACCGACTGAATTGTGCTTTGATTTCTGGGTGAAAGATAAGCTACAATTTAAAAGCGAATTTCTTCAGGCAAAGACATTCGTAATACTTGTATTTTTTTTTTCTTTTTTTTGAGACGGAGTTTCACTCACGTTACCCAGGCTGGAGTGCAATGGCGCGATCTCGGCTCACCGCAACCTCCGCCTCTGGGTTCAGGCAATTCTCCTGCCTCAGCCTCCTGAGTAGCTGGGATTACAGGCACGCACCACCATGCCCAGCTAATGTTTTGTACTTTTAGTAGAGACGGGGTTTCACCATGTTGACCAGGTTGGTCTCGATCTCTTGACATCGTGATCCACCCGCCTCGGCCTCCCAAAGTGCTGGGCTTACAGGCTTGAGCCACCGCGCCCGGCTGTAATACTTGTATTAAAATGCACTTATAGGCCAGGCGTGGTGGCTCATGTCTGGCGCTTTAGGAGGCGGGGAGGCCAAGGCTGCGGAGGATCGCTTCAGCCCAGGGGTTTGACACCAGCCACCATCCTGGGCATCTTAGAGAGACCCCGCCTCTACAAAAAAAAAAAAAAAAAAGTAAAATTAGCTGGGCGTGGTGGCGCTTGCTATTCAGGAGAATAGGCGGAGAGGATTGCTTGAGCCAGGAGATCGAGGCTGCAGCGGGCGGTGATTGCACCACTGCATTCCAGCCAGGACAACAGAATGTGACCCTGTCTCAAAAAACAAAATAGGCCAGGCGCGGTGGCTCACCCCTGTAATCCCAGCACTTTGGGAGGCCAAGGCGGGCGAATCACCTGAGGTCAGGAGTTCGAGACCAGCCTGTCCAGCATGGTGAAACCACATCTCTACTAAAAAATAGAAAATTGGCAGGGAAGGGTGGCTCCTGTCTGTAGTCCCAGCTACCCAGGAGGCTGAGGCAGGAGAATCGCTGGAACCCAGGAGGCAGAGGTTGCAGTGAGCCGAAATCTCGCCACCATACTCCAGTCTGGGCGACAGAGTGAGATTCCGTCTCTAAATAAATAAATAAAATAAAACGCGCCGGGCGCGGTGGCTCAAGCCTGTAATCCCAGCATTGTGGGAGGCCGAGGCGGGTGGATCACGAGGTCAAGAGATCGAGACCATCCTGGTCAACATGGTGAAACCCCGTCTCTACTAAAAATACAAAAAAATTAGCTGGGCATGGTGGCGCGTGCCTGTAATCCCAGCGACTCAGGAGGCTGGGGCAGGAGAATTGCCTGAGCCCGGGAGGCGGAGGTTGCGGTGAGCCGACATCGCGCCATTGCACTCCAGCCTGCGTAAGGAGCGAAACTCCGTCTAAATAAATAAATAAATAAATAAAATAAAACGCACTTAATGTGACTGGTGTTTTGTTCAGAAAGCCTTACAAGGGAATTGATGCATCCTGGGTGTCACTTAAGTTGCAATGTTAAGGATATTATTTAATGTTTCTTTTGTTTTTTTGAGACAAGGCCTCACTCTGTCACCTAGGCTGGAGTATAGTGGTATGTTATCATCTCATGGCAACCTCCACCTCCCGGGCTCAAGTGAGCCTCCCACCTTAGCCCCCCCAGTAGCTGGGACTACTGGGACTACAGGTGTGCACCACCACACCCAGCTGATTTTTTTTTCCTTGTATTTTTTGTAAAGAAGGAGTTTCGCCACATTGCCCAGGCTGGTGTCTTACTCCCAGATTCACGCGATCTGCCCGCCTCAGCCTCCCAAAAGTGCTGAGATTACAGGCGTGAGCTGCTGTGCCCAGAGGTTACTTAATGTTTCTAAAACTCAGTTTCTTCATCTGCATAATTAGGATAGGGTTGTGGTGAGACAAAAATGAGAATTCATCTAATAGATGATGTCCAGTTTCTGGCCTCTTGCCATTATTATTAATAACCATGAGCCAACATGTGTTAGGAATTTATTTGTTTATTTGAGATAGGGTCTCCCTCTGTTGGTTAGTCTGGAGTGCAGTGGTGCAACCCTAGCTCACTGTAGCCTCGAACTCTTGGACTCAAGCAGTCCTCCCTCCTCAGCCTCCCAAATGGCTAGGACTACAGGCACAAGACACTGTGCCAGATAATTTTAAATTTTTTTTCAGAAACTAGATCTGGCTGTGTTGTTAGGGCTGGTCTTGAATTCCAGGGCTTAAAGGATCCTCCCACCTTGGCCTCCCAAAGTGCTGGCATTACAGGCATGAATTGCCATGCCAAGCCTGTGTTAGAAATTTAGAGTATGTTGTTTTGGTCTCACAACCACCCTGCTATCCCCATTTTACAGATATGTAAAGTATCTGGCTCCTTGTTCAGAGTAATCGCTTATGAGTTAGCAAAGCCAAACTGGAAACTGCTTTTTTTTCCCCATTCCACATCACTTGATGCTTTGTGATCTTTTTTATTTATTCCTTTTTTTTTTTTTTTTGAGACGGAGTTTCGCTCTTGTTACCCAGGCTGGAGTGCAATGGCACAATCTCGGCTCACCACAACCTCTGCCTCCCAGGTTCAAGCGATTCTCCTGCCTCAGCCTCCTGAGTAGCTGGGATTATAGGCATGCACCACCAAGCCTGGCTAATTGCCCAGCTAGTTTTTTATTTTTAGTAGAGACAGGGTTTCTTCATGTTGGTCAGGCTGATCTTGAACTCCCAAACTCAGGTGATCCACCCGCCTCAGCTTCCCAAAGTGCCGGGATTACAGGCATGAGCCACCATGCCCAGCCAATGCTTCCTAATCTTAAGGAAGCCATTTGTCCTCATCTGAGATTGAAAACAATTGCCCAAGGCCTTCAGGCATAAATTCTTTCAATTTCTCTCTCCTCCATTTTAAACCTAGAGCAGTTAGGAGCTCCTCCTAAGAAGTAAATGAATGAGGCAAGGTGAGGTAGCTCACACCTGTAATCCCAGCACTTTGGGAGGCCGAGACGGGTGGGTTGTTTGAGGTCAGGAGTTCAAAACCCACTAGGCCAACATGATGAAACCCTGTCTCTACTAAAAATACAAAAATTAGCCGGGCGGTAGTGGCATGCACCTGTTATCCTGGCTACTCAGGAGGCTGAGGCAGGAGAATGGCTTAAGCCTGGGAGGAGGAGGTTGCATGAGCTGAGATCGTACCACTGCACTCCAGCCTAGGGGACAGAGTGAGACTCCATCTGAAAAAAAAAAAGTAAATGAATGTATGAATGAATAATAAAAGAAATAGTCTGGGCACTGTGGCTCACACCTATAATGCCAGCACTTTGGGAGGCTAAGGCAGAAGGATCACTTGAGCCCAGGAGTTCAGCACCAGCCTGGGCAACAGAGGGAAATCCTGCTTCTACCCAAAAAAACAAATTGCAGAGATCTATATATATATATATATATATATGGCATTTTATTTTATTTTATTATTTATTTGAAATGAAGTTTCACTCTTGTTGCCCAGGCTGGAGTGCAATGGCGAGATCTCAGCTCACCGCAACCTGTACCTCCCAGGTTCAAGCGATTCTCCTGCCTCAGCCTCCCAAGTAGCTGAGATTACAGGCATGAACCACCATGCCCGGCTAATTTTGTATTTTTAGTAGAGATGGGGATTCATCATGTTGATCAGGCTGGTCTTGAACTCCTGACGTCAGGTGATCTACCCCCCTCAGCCTCCCAAGGTTATGGAATTACATGTGTGAGCCACCACGCCCAACCAAAAAAGTTTTATAAATAAAAATTAGCCAAGTACGGTGGTGCACACCTGTAGTACAAGCTACTCAGGAGGCTGAGGTGGGAAGATCACTTGAGCCCAGGAGGTTGAGGCTGCAGTGAGCTATGATGGTGCCACTACACTCCAGCCCTGGGTAACAGAGCAAGACCCTGTCTCAAAATTAAAATGAATACATCCAGCCGGGTGTAGTGGCTCACGCTTTTAATCCCACAACTTTGGGAGGTTGAGGTAGATAGATCACTTGAAGTCAGGAGTTCAAGACTAGCCTGGTCAACATGGCGAAACCCCATCTCTACTAAAAATACAAGTGTGGTGGCACACGCCTGTAGTCTCAGCTACTCAGGAGGCTGAGCCAGGAGAGTCAGAGGAGGCAGAGGTTGCAGTGAGCTGAGATCACACCACTACACTCTAGCCTGGGTGACAGACTCAGACTTCATCTCAAAATAAATAAACAAATACATCCTTGTGACTTGCCCTCCCTCTTGCTACTGTGATGTCCTGCCTTTTTGTCACCATCAACATTGTCACAGCAAGATCCTAGCTCTTGTCATTTCATCTACACAGGCATAGGGTATGTACACTCAAGAATACAAATGTTCATGTTTTGTTTGTTAAGTAGGGAGCTGATGTTGTGGGAGTTCTTTTTCTGATATTATCTGTTGACCTGGTCTTTCTAACTGTGCAAAATATCAGCAGACATGGAACCTCAGGAATGTGGGGCTGTCCATGCCTTATATGGATGAATCAAACCAAAAGCAAATCCAGCTGAAGTCAACAGTGCCCTAATCTGGCTAGCTGGAGGTATTCTATGCCAGCAAGTGGAACTCTGAAACTCAACCGTAGCTTCTGATCATATAGTATCTTGTAAACAAATGCTTATCTCAAAAATGTGCCTAAGCAAGGGAGAATGTAACCAAGGGAAAATATTATTCAAAATTATGAAAACATACGACTTTAGGTGGTAACTTGTCTTCTCTGTGCCTCTCGCCCAAGGCCTAGCTTGGTGCCTCTGCTCTCCAGGCTGAATGGAAACTGCTTCTGCTTAGACCATCAGTGACCTCTCAGCCCACAAACCAAGGTGCTTTTTTGCAGGTCTGACACTGCCTGCATTAGACAGGTTTCATCGCGTCCTTGACTGGAAAACTTCCTTTCCTTGATGGCTTTGACTTTTCTCTCTTGTTTCCTTCACCATTTCCCCTCTAACTCTTTCACAAATCTCTCCTCTGTCAGAGTTAAGCATCTGATCTTGTTTTGTTTCCTTACACACCCTCCAAGGTCAACGTCATCCTTTCCCATGGCTCAAATTCTCAGATGATTCTATACCAAGTTCTCAGCCAGGCAAGGTGGCCCATGCCTGTAATTCCAGTACTTTGGAAGGCCGAGGCAGGTGGATCACCTGAGGTCAGGAGTTCAAGATCAGCCTGGCCAACATAGTGAAACTCCATCTCTACTAAGAATACAAGTATTAGCTGGGCGTGGTGGTACACATCTGTAATCCCAGCTATTCGGGATGCTGAGGCACAAGAATCTCTCTTTTTTTTTTTTTTCCTTAAGACGTAGTCTTTCTCTATCACCCAGGCTGGAGTGCAATGTCATAATCTCAGTTCACTGCAGCCTCCGCCTCTGGGGTTCAAGTGATGGGCTGAGAATCTCTTGAACCTGGAAGGTGGAGGTTGCAGTGAGCTAAGATCCAGCCACTGCTCTCCAGCCTGGGAAACATGGCAAAACTGTCTCACAAAAACAAACAAACAAAAAAACCCAAGTTTTCTAGCAAGCGGTAGATAACTTCATCAATATTGGCTTAGACAGGAGTTTGTCTCATACAATAAAAAATCCAGCGGCCGGGCGCGGTGGCTCAAGCCTGTAATCCCAGCACTTTGGGAGGCCGAGACGGGTGGATCACGAGGTCAAGAGATCGAGACCATCCTGGTCAACATGGTGAAACCCCCTCTCTACTAAAACTACAAAAAATTAGCTGGGCATGGTGGCATGTGCCTGTAATCCCAGCGACTCAGGAGGCTGGGGCAGCAGAATTGCCTGAACCCGGGAGGCGGAGGTTGCGGTGAGCCGAGATCGCACCATTGCACTCCAGCCTGGGTAACAAGAGCGAAACTCCGTCTCAAAAAAAAAAAAAAAAAAAAAAAATCCAGGGGCAGAGAACAACTCAAAGGTGCTCTTAGTTGAATGGACCTACTAAGTGGTGGTCAGAAGTCAGAAAAGCCATATGGAAAACATAAATTCAAATAGGTATAACATTACTACCCTTAAGAGTTGTGTGGGCCTTGAAGTATATGAAAGAATCCAAAATGCTTATCAAGCACAGAAACGTGCTTCATGTCAGAGACATTGATCTTTTTTTTTTTTTTGAGCAGGGACTTACCCTGTTGCTTAGGCTGGAGTGTGGTTTTTTGATCAGGGCTCACTGTAGCCTCCACTGCCCAGGCTCAAATGATCCTCCCACTTCAACCTCCTGAGTAGCCAGGACCACAGGCATGTACCACCACACTGACTAATTAAAAATCATTTGTAGAGATGGGGTCCTGCTATGTTGCCCAGGCTGGTCTCAAACTCCCAGGCCTCAGTAATCTTCTTGCCTCAGCCTCCCAAAGTGTTGGGATTACAAGTGTGAGCCACAGCACCTGGCCCAGAAAAGACATTCATATTAATATAAATGATGATTTCATCAATTATAAAAACATTTAGAAAAATAAAAAAAAATTTTTAAAAAGCATTTAGAAGAAGAAGCAAAAGAGACCCACACATTTCACCCAGGGAGGGCATGGAGAAAGAACAATGAGTGGAAGGAAAACAGGCCTGTGGCCACCTCCAGCATAGGGGCCTTTCTATGGCAGGCACCCAGGGGTGGCCAAAAGGTCGCACAGCCAGGCCAAAGTCTCGCTGTTACACACATCAGACAGGTGGGTCGCATACCTCAGGCATGTGTTCAGGAGTTATAATACTTAAGTGAATTTGGTTTTCTACAGCAACAACCTATAATTCTATTTAAAAAGGGATAGTTATTATTTGATTTTAATTAAAACATATAGTAGTTTTTTTTCTCACTTTGGTTTATGTATGCATTTTCAACAGCTTTTTTGAGGTGTTGTTTACATACCCCCAAATTAACTTGTTTTAAGCATACAGTTCAATAATTTTTAGCAATTCAGAATTGTGCAAATACCACCACAATCTAGTAACAGAAATTTTCTTTTACTCCAAAAGAAACCTGTGAAACTCCCTGCTCCCACCCATATGTGGGTAAAAGCTGATTGAGACTTGTGATTTTCAATTGAAATATCACAAACTTACTGCATTTTACTTTTTTTTTTTTTTTTTTTTTTTGAGACACAACTTCATTCTTGTTGCCCAGGCTGGAGTGCAATGGTGCGATCTTGGCTCTCTGCAACCTCTGCCTTCTGGGTTCAAGTGATTCTCCTGCCTCGGCCTCCTAAGTAGCTGGGATTACAGGCATGCGCCACCACACCTGGCTAATTTTGTATTTTTTAGTAGGTACGGGGTTTCTCCATGTTGGTCAGGCTGGTCTTGAACTCTCGACCTCAGGTGATCCGCCCTCCCCAGCCTCCCAAAGTGCTGGGATTACAGGTGTAAGCCACCATGCCCAGCCTGCATTTTAATATTTAAGAGAACTTTAAGTTAAACATATTTAAAAGTTTATTAGAGTTATTTAATATTCAGGGAGGTTTTCTTTGTTAATTTGGACAATTATGTATTTTAAAAGGTAATCAAATTTACTACATTGACAAATGTAGTTTAAAATGTTTGAAGATACCTGGACGCAGTGGCTCACGCCTCTAATTCCAGCACTGTGGGAAGCTGAGGCGGGTGGATCACCTGAGATCAGGAGTTCAAGACCAGCCTGGCCAACATGGAGAAACTCGGGCTCTACTAAAAATACAAAATGTAGCCAGCTATGGTGACAGGTGCCTGTAATCCCAGCTACTGAGGAGGCTGAGGCAGGAGAATCTCTTGAACCTGGGAGATGGAGGTTGGAGTCAGCCAAGATCTTGTCACTGCGCTTCACCCTGGGCAAGAAGACAGAGACTCCATCTCAAAAAAAAAAAAAGTTTGCAGATATATTCAGAGTTCAAATTCGCTATACTTATAAAGAGACTAATATTATTTCTAAGGAAAACTTAAAGCCCAGGAAATACGTAGGTTTCAAAATCGTAGTTTATTTTTTATCAATCTGATGTTTTTTGTTGTTTTTTTAAAAAATTTTTTTTGAAACAGAGTTTCACTCTGTGGCCAGGTGCCAGGCTGGAGTGCAGTGGTGTGATCTTGGCTCACTGCAAACTCCACCTCCTGGGTTCAAGCAATTCTCCTGCCTCAGCCTCCCAAGTAGCTGGGACTACAGGTGCTCACCACCATGCCCAGTTAATTTTTTTTTTTTTTTTTGTATTTTTAGTAGCGATGGGGTTTTACCATGGCCAGGATGGTCTTGAACTCTTGACCTCATGATTCACCCACCTTGGCCTCCCAAAGTGCTGGGACTACAGGCATGAGCCACCACGTCCGGCCAAACCTGATGTTTTTAAAATAAAATAAAAAATAAAGTTGTGGTTTAGGCTGGGCACAGTGGCTCACACCCATAACCTCAGCACTTTGTGAAGCTGAGGTGGGAGGGTGGCTTGAGCCCAGGAGTTTGAGACCAGTCTGGGCAACATAGTAAGACCCCTCCCATCTCTACAAAAATAATTGTTTTAATTAAAATTGTGGCTTTAAAGAATTAAATATCAGTTGTTAACATATAATAACCCCTGAATAGTCTTTCTACATATGAAAGCCACAGGGCACAGAACTGCCACAACAGGTGCCCTGGAATTAGACAGGAAGACCTGGAAAGAAGGAAGAAGGGCAGAAGTCGAGGGAGGAGCCACCACCATCTGTCCTGTTTCAAAAATTTCCCAGGAGTCCCACTAGGCAGCTTCCACTCTTGGCTATGTGCATCCAGGAAGATGACTACAGTTGACCCTGAACGACATGGTGTTTCGCCATGTTGGCTAGGCTGATCTCAAACTCTTGACCTCAGGTGATCTGCCCACCTCAGACTCCCAAAGTGTTGGGATTACAGGTGTGAGACACCGTGCCCGGCCTCAATAGGCTTTCTTTTCTTTTTTTTTTTTTTTTTTTTGAGACGGAGTTTCGCTCTTGTTACCCAGGCTGGAGTGCAATGGCACGATCTTGGCTCACCGCAACCTCCGCCTCCTGGGTTCTGGCAATTCTCCTGCCTCAGCCTCCTGAGTAGCTGGGGTTACAAGCACACGCCACCATGCCCAGCTAATTTTTTGTATTTTTTTAGTAGAGACGGGGTTTCACCATGTTGACCAGGATGGTCTCGATCTCTTGACCTCGTGGTCCACCCGCTTCGGCCTCCCAAAGTGCTGGGATTACAGGCGTGAGCCACCGCGCCCGGCCTCTCAATAGGCTTTTTGAGAAGTCAAAGGTTACATGTGGATTTTTGACTGAAAAGAGTATCAGCATCCCTAAACCCAGGTTGTTCAAAGGTCAACTGTATTTTTTAAGGGACAGGGTCTTGCCATGTTACCTAAGCTGGAGTATAGTAGCTATTCACAGGCGCAATCATCGTACATTATAGCCTTGAACTCCTGGGCTCAGGCAATCCTCCTGCCTCAGCCTCCTGAGTAGCTGAGACTTCAGGTGTGGCCGCTATGCCCCACTAAGGGTTAACTGCATTTTGATTGGGCCTGTGGCTTCCCACACCACTCAAGGTCCTGTTAGTAAGGAAGACAGCAAGAGTTGTGTAGACAATGGGTAGATGTGTGCCTGTTGTGTAGACAATGGGTAGATGGCTGGTGCACCTACGACTCGACTCAGGAGAGAAGGGAGTGACTGGGAAGTCCTTGGGCACCTGGGAAGCTGGCACAAATGGAGCCCAGCAGAGCCCAGCATGGGCCTGGGGAGGACTCCACCAGCTCTCCAGTGGACCCAGCCCCAAAGCATCCCCCTGGGGCAGTGCTAAAGTTGAGGTTGGGGGAGGGGAGGATGCACCTGCTGGGTTGAATACTTCATCACCGCCTGTGCCTTTGGGCCTCAGTGTCTAAGGTCTTCAGATTTTGCCTCCCACTTGAGCTCAGAAGGTGGGGAATTACCCTATCTGGAAGGGGCACAATAACAAAAAAATAAACCCAGAAACAAGGCTTCAGTTAGTAAACACAGAAGTCTACAAAGTCTTAGTTGCTTTATTAATGGTCATTGTTAAATTCTCACAGCAGTCCTCTGAATATTTATTTATTTATGTATTTTTGAGACAGAGTCTCACTCTGTTGCCCAGGCTGGAGTGCAGTGGCATAATCGCAGCTCACTGCAACCTCTGCCTCCCAGGTTCAAGCGATTCTCTTGCCTCAGCCTCCCAAGTAGCTGGGATTACAGGCGCCCACTACATCCAGCTAATTTTTGTATTTTTAGTAGAGATGGGGATTCACCATGTTAAAACTTCATTGGCCAGGCGGGTCTCGAACTCCTGACCTCAGGTGATCCACCCACCTTGGCCTCCCCAAAGTGCTGGGATTATAGGCATGAGTCACTGTGCCCAGCCTGGATATTTAATTTTACTATTGTTATTTTTTTGAAACAGTCTCGCTCTGTCACCTAGACTGGAGTGCAGTGGAACAATCTCAGCTCACCACACCTTCCACCTCCCAGGCTCAAGCGATCTTCCCGCCTCAGCTTCCCAAGTAGCTGGGACTACAGGTGCATGCACCATGCTCAGCTGATTTTTGTATTTTTTGTAGAGACAGGGTTTCACCATGTTGCACAAGCTTGTCTCGAACTCCTGGGCTTAAGCAATCCACCTGTCTCGGCCTCCCAAAGTGCTGGGATTACAGGCATGAGCCACCACGCCTATCCTGCCCTGATTTTTTTTGAGTACACAGGTTGTGTTCATTTGGCCATGTCCTGTATTCAACTGCATAGTAACTCAAATTTAGCTCGGGTACTGGTTTGGGTCCTACCACCAAATGTAAGGTCAACATTTCCCACAAGGCCCAGTTCTTCAGGCTCCTGGGGTGATTTTGGTCCCTGAGGTGAACATCTTGGCTTCTGATGCCAAAGGCAGAACCGCAGCAGATGAGGATGAACCAGGAGGGGAAACAGCAGCAGCAGAAGATGCAACCCTCTGCCCAGGCCCCGAGCAAAATGAAATGTGGGGCTCCCCCCTCAAAAATTATCAAGAATTGAATTGCAAGATCCTAACAGCAAAGCATTAAACCAAACACCAAGCCCTTCTGAGCACAGGGCCTGTGCAGCTGCACACTCACACCCAGGGCGCTGGGCCTGCCACTGCAGTCAACCTCTCAGAGCCCCAGATACCAGAGAGTTTGTGCCCGCTCACCTCCTCTTTCCCAAGAGCCATTGCCCAGTGTGCTCAACAGGAAGAGTGGAGGCCAGTCCAGAGACCCGAGAAGCCTCCATGAGATACAGATGCTCAGAGCATGCTGGAGTCTGAGGGTGGAGAAGGAGTGCTGAGGCTGAGAGGAGCCCTCCTAACACAAGGGGCCTTGCAGTGAGAGCCTGGGAGTGCCCCTGGGGAGGGGCATGAGTGAGACCTGAGGGTGGAGCAGGAGTTCTGGTGCGAACATTCTGGGCATGTCCTACACTGGCCATCATGGGGGCTGTGACAAGAGAGCTGAGGCCTCTCTGGGTGAGTACATTCTGCAAGCAAGGAGCAGTGTGAGAAATACCACATGTTCCCAGGGGTTGCACTGATTGTCAGGCAACAACCATCTCTCACTGGAGAGGGGAGAGAGAGCAGCAGAGGCTACCCTGCTAGGGTGCAGGTACACAGGGCTGACTGCAACAAACCCTGCAAATACGGAGATGCCAACCCACTACAGGAAGGTGTCTGCCCTTAAATAATGTGAAGCGTGTGGTGAACTGAATTCCACAGCAAAGTCCAGACCCAGCTCCCTGAAGACTAGATGGGCTTGACCCCAACACTAACAGCCTGTTAGAGGAAGATGTATGTGATTCTCTAAGCAGAATTGCTATTTACTTCAGGCTCTGCTACTCTTTTTTTTTTGAGGTGGACTCTCACTGTATTGCCTAAGCTGGAGTGCAGTGGTATGATCTTGGCTCACTGCAACCTCGGCCTCCCTGGATCAAGCAACTCTCCTGTCTCAGTCTCCCGAGGAGCTGGGAGTACAGGTGTGTGCCACTACACCCGGTTAATTTTTGTATTTTTAAGTAGAGACAGGGTTTCACCATGTTTGCCAGGCTGGTCACAAACTCCTGACCTCAAGTGATCTGCCTGCCTCAGCTTCCCAAAGTGCTGGGATTACAGGTGTGAGCCACCACGCCTGGCCTCTGATACTCTTTTATATACAATGCCTAGCATTTAATGACAAATTCCTCCAGACTGGCTGCCTTCAAACTGAGTGATTGACTTTTTCCTGCCTTCGGATTGAAACTGAAACATCCGCCCTTCCCATGTCTTGAGCTTGCTGGCCTTTAGACTGGAACTCATGCCTTCTGCTCTCTTGGGTCTCCAGCTTTCCAGCTCACCCTATAGATCCCTATATATTCTCTTTCTCTGGAGAACACTAATCCAGACACCCCAAAAAGCAAGATAATGTGATCCATCATCCAGAGAGGCAACAGTCAATAGAAGCAGACCCAGAGATGGCTTACATTCTCAGACAGAGACGCTAGTCATGAGAAATGTTTAACGGGATGCAGTGCAAAGAGTGCACAACATGCAAGAAAAGCGGGGAGTCTGTTTGCCCGTCTGCCATGTGTGGACACAGTGAGAAGGCACTGCCTCTATGAGGGTACTCACTTATCTACAATGGGCATGATCCTAAGAAAAGCAGAGCCGATAACCCCCTAGAGCCAAAAATGTTCACCGCGGGTTAGGAGTATGTTTCTGGGTGGTTGGGACAAGTTAGGCTGGCATGTCATCTGATGAGGCCTGATTCAGAACCAAGAACCCTTGTCTAAGCCTTATTTGGAATTCCAGAGAGGTGCCCTGGCTCTCAGGGGTGTCCTTCGGGCCTGGCTATCCCTGAAAGGCCACGGCTGCAGAGTGGTAGCAGTTGCCTCTTGGCCTGTAGCAGTTGCTCTCCATGCTTGGACCCCTCTGCCACTAGCCCTGGCTGCTTTATTTGATTCATTCATTAGTGTTTGACAGGTGAAGTTCTGTGTTACCTGCTATTTCACAGGAGCTCAAGAAAAGCTCCTGAGACAAGACTCAAATTCAACAAATGTCTTTCGTTCCTTCCCTTGCTTTGGTCTAGGTGCATGGTGTTGGCCTCCCAGGTACCACTAGCCCTGTCCAGCAAGGCCCTCAGCTGAATCATCACCAATTCTTGGCTGGGAGAACATGCTGGGCCGTGGCTCACACCTCTCCCAGGGGTACCGAATGTAACTCTTCTCTGCCTTGGGGTAAAGCAAAACCTGAGGTTCCCCGTCCCTAAAAGTTCTCTCTCCTCTGGTTTCAGTGGAAATCTCCATGGGTCCCTTACCTTCTTAGTTCTATCCAACTTCCAGTGGAGAGTCACAGCAGGGATGCCACAGATGAATCCCCCATACCCCATCCTACAACAAAACAGTAGTTAGGGGAAATAACCCCACTTCAGCCAGTTAACTAGAAAGCACCCCTCTGAGACAGTCAGGGTGAGTGGCCTGGTCAGGCTGGGAGGGAAAAGGTGTCCTGCTGCACAATTTGTTTCCACGCTTCCAAGCCTCTGTTCATTTAGTGCATATCTACGAGCCTGGATACGCTTTCCTGCTTCCTCCAAAGCCCAGTGCTGGCAGGCTGAGAGAGAGGGGCACTCCTCTCCCAAGTGCCAAATCTGCTCTGAGATTCAGGGTAGGGGTGTGTAAAAAAACACAGGGCATCTAAGAGTTGTGAAATCATAACGAAGAGTCAGTGATCACGTGAACGGGATGCCTGTACCTTCTGTTGGATTGGTAGCACTGCTCTCTCTTTTTGCTAACAACACTCTAATTCCCTTTAGGGAATCCCTTGCCTGGTATATGTGCTCTGGGTGGAGCTGACCTCATTTCTAGCTCCAGAACGGAGCAGTCACTTGGCTTTGGCCTGTAAAAACTTTGGTGTTTGGTTCAGGATGGGCACAAAACCCTAAATTCTGACAAGGTGAACCTTCCCAGGACTTATGCTGAAAATATTGGGAAAGACACCCCCTTTCTCCTGAGATTGCTGGCCACGGTCCTCACTCCAAAGTGTTCACAAGGCCTTCTCCCTGGCTGGGTTGCTGTGCCAACCTCCCTTGGTGCTGTGCCACTCTCCCTGGGCTGTGCCACCTCACCCTGGTGCTATGGCACCTCTCCCCAGGGCTGTGGCACCTCTCCCAAGACCTCACTTGTTCAAGTGTTATGAAGAGTTTCACAACAGCAATGGCAGAGCTTAACCTGAGCCCAGCCTGCCTGAGAGAGAGTCCTATGTGACTGCAAGAGTCACCTGTCCTGTGTTCCACACATGTGAAACATGAGGTGCAGCCGAGGACCCGAGAGGAACTCAGCCTGAGCCCAGGCTGTGCGCCTGCCATAGCTGTTGTCACGGGAAGGCCAAGCCCCAGTCCTCACACACTGAGGGTGCCCATGTGGACAGGAGTCAGGCAGAAGAAGCCTTACATGTGGCAAATGTCTTTCTAGACTTACATGTGCACAGAGCATTGCTGAAAGACTAGGCAGGAATCCTTTCACTTGCCACCCATCTAGGCTTTTATTGTTGTTGTTGAGACAGTCTCATTCTGTCACTCAGGTTGGAGTGCAGTGGCACAATCTCAGTTCACTGTAACCTCTGCCTCCCAGGTTCATGCAATTATACTGCCTCAGCCTCCCAAATAGCTGGGATTTCAGGTGTGAGCCACCACGCCCAGCTAATTTTGTATTTTTAGTAGAGATGGGATTTCTCCCTGTTGCCCAGGCTGGTCTTGAACTCCTGACCTCAGGTGATTCACTGCCTCGGCCTCCCAAAATGCTGGGATTACAGGTGTGAGCCACCGTGTCTGGTCTTGTTTTTTTTTTTTAAATCAATAAAAATAATTGTGGATGTTATTTAGTATTTACATATAGTATATAAGATGTTGTGATGGTTAATATTGAGTATCAACTTGATTAGATTGCAGGATGCAAAGTATTATTCCTGGGTGTATCTGTGAGGTTGTTGCCAAAGTAGATTAATATTTGAGTCAGTGGACTGGGAGAGGCAGACCCACCCTCAATCTGGGTGGGCACCATTTAATCAGCTGCCAGTGCGGCTAGAATAAAGCAGGCAGAAGGAGGTGGAAAGAGCAGACTTGCTGAGTCTTCCCTCCTTCATCTTTCTCCTGTGCTGGATGCTTCCTGCCCTTGAACATCTTCGGCTTTTGGACTCTTGGACTTACACCAGTGGTTTGCCAGGGGCTCTCGGGCGTTTGGCCAAAGACTGAGGGCGGCACTAGCAGCTTCTCTACCTTTGAGGCTTTGGGACTCAGACTGGCTTTCTTGCTCCTCAGCTTTCAGACGGCCTACTGTGGAACTTCACCTTGTGATCATGTAAGTCAGTACCTAATAAGCTCCCCTTCACATATACATCTATCCTATTAGTTCTGTTCCTCTAGAGAACCCTGACGAATACAGATGCTAATTTTAAAAATTGTCTTTATTTTTTAGAGAGCAGTTCTGAACCTTGTATGTATAATTCCACCATTATAATATCGTGCGGAGTAGCTTCACTGTTCACTGCCCTAAACATCCTCTGTGCTCCACGTCTGCCTCCCTCCCCACTAACCCCTAGCAACCGCTGATCTTTTTACTATCTCCAAAGTTTTGCCTTTTCCAGTATGCACAGAGTTGGAATCACACAGTATGTATCCTGTTCGGATGGGCTTCTTCCACTTAGTAAAATGCATTTAACATTCCTCCTCCATGTCTTTCCACAGCTTGATAGCTCATTTCTTTTTGGTGCTGCATAATACTCCATTGTCTAGAGCTACCACAGTTCATTTATCCATTCACCTACTGAAGGGCATCTTGGTTATTCCAAGTTTTGGCAATTATGACTAAATCTGCTATAAACATCTGTGTACAGGTTTTTGTGTGAACATAAGTTTTAAACTTATTTGGGTAGATATAAGCAGCATGATTGCTGATCATATGCTTAGTTTTATGAGAAACTGCCAAACTGTCTTCCAAAGTTGGCTGTACCATTTTGCATTCCCACCAGCAATGAAGGAGATTTCTTGTTGCTCCGCTGTATTTATTTATTTATTTAATGTGTGTGTGTGTGTGTGTGTGTGTGTGTGTGTGTGTGTGTGTGAGAGAGAGAGAGAGAGAGAGAGAGGTGTGTGTGTGTGTGTATGTGAGAGAGAGAGAGACAGGGTCTTGCTTTGTTGCCCAGGTCACAGTGTAGAGGTGCAAACACGCTCACCACAGTCTCGACCTCCTAGGCTCAAGGGATTCTCCTGCCTTAGCCTCCTGAGCTGGGACTACAGGCGTGTGCCCACCGTGCCTGGCTATTTTTAATTTTAGTTTTAATTAATTAATTTATTTATTTATTTATTTTATTTTTTTTTTTGAGACGAAGTTTCGCTCTTGTTACCCAGGCTGGAGTGCAATGGCGCGATCTCGGCTCACCGCAACCTCCGCCTCCTGGGTTCAAGCAATTCTCCTGCCTCAGCCTCCCGAGTAGCTGGGACTACAGGCGTGCGCCACCATGCCCAGCTAATTTTTGTATTTTTAGTAGAGACGGGGTTTCACCATGTTGACCAGGATGGTCTCGATCTCTTGACCTCGTGATCCACCCATCTCGGCCTCCCAAAGTGCTGGGATTACAAGTGTGAGCCACCGCGCCCGGCCTTAATTTATTTATTTTTGAGACAGACTCTCACTCTGTTGGCCAGGCTGGAGTGCAGTGGCACGATCTCGGCTCACTGCAACCTCTGTCTCCTGGGGTCAAGCAATTCTTCTGCCTCAGCCTCCTGACTACCTGGGATTACAGGCATGTTCTACCTTGGGGTTTCACCATGTTGGCCAGGCTGGTCTCAAACTCCTGACCTTAGGTAATCCTTCTGTCTCGACCTCCCAAAGTGTTGGGATTACAGGCATGAGCCACCGAGCCCAGCCCAATTTTTGTTGTTGTTTTTGTTGTAGAGATGAGGTCTCACTGTTTTCACTTCCTGGGTTCAAGCAATCCTCCCGCCTCGGCCTCTCAAATGCTGGGATTAAAGGTATGAGCAACCATGCCTGGCCTATTTTAAATGTTTTGTTTTTTGTTTGTTTATTTTTACCATGAGCATGTATTTACTATATAGAAGCAGCATTTTCCCCCAGGTCGCAAGCAAATGAAGGTTGGATGTGACATGTCATTGTGAGCTGATGGCCTGGGCGTCCTGGCTAACTCCGCTGCTGATGAGGTGGTCTTTCTGTTCTTATTTTGGGCTTTTGTGGGGACAGTTGGGAAAAACTCCAAGGGAAACACAAAAGAGCAGGCCGCAGTCCAGATCTCTCTGCAAAGAGAAACTGGAAGAGCAGGTTGACTCAGGAGCCAGGAGCCAGGAGCCCAAAGGACCCTTCTGTTTCACCTCCAAGGCTCTGTGGTCCTGTGCAGCTTCTGTCAGGATGACGTTTGGCTTTGAGACAAAAAACACCAAACACCACAGGCTGGAACAGCATGCGGACACCTATTTCTCTTCCTCCAGTCTCAGCCCAGGTCAGTGTTATGGCTTCACAAGCACTGGAACCCAGGCCTTTGCCATCTTTTCCCTCCACCACTCAGCGTTTGGTGTCTGGAGGTCAGTGTTGAGTGGCACATCCACATTCCAGCAGCAGGAAGGAAAAGCAGCGCAGAGGGGGCACATCCCATCCTCTAAGGAGACATCCTTCCATGGCCCACTGCCAGGCCACAGGCAGTGGCCACACAGAGCTGCAAAGCATGTGGGGAGGGAGTCTGTTCTCCTGGACAGCCAAGTGTCCAGCTAAAAATGAGGGTTCCTGCCACCAAGGCAGAGGGAGCAGGCAGGTGTATGGGTGGTGCCTGGCGCTCCTTGCTATGCTGTGATTGAGGGTTCGTTCAACAGTGGTCCCCGGACCCCGAGCTGTGATTCCTGGGCCACCCATCAGTCCCACTCAGTTACCAATCCTATCATAGTAGACTGGCAAACACGTCCTTAATCAAACCAGCACATGTTCACTGGATACCTTCAAGTCCCATTCCACGCTGCAGGGTGCACTTCCTTAGCCAGGACATTCACAGGCTAAGTGGACAGGATAACAACCAGACAAGACAAGCAGGAGGTGTGTTTGCTCCCTTCATTCCAGGGATAATTTCTTTGACAAATATTGCTAGCTCCGGAGCATGTCAGGATGACACTGCCCTCATGGAGCTTACAGTCTAGCTGGGAAAACAGGTGAAAAATGAGAGTCTCCTCAGGCCAAAAATGTTTAATCAGGCTCCAGACTTATCTTTCAAGTGACAGGAAATATGGTAATAAAGAAAGAGTAAATGACACCAGGAAGGAACGCTTGGGGGACATTCTATAAGAAGAATCTCCTGAACTGTTCAAAAATATCAATGTAATGAAAAAAAAAAAAGATTGTTCTCGATTAAAAGAGACTAACTATATACAACAACCAGATGCAAAATGTGAATGTTGATTGGGTTCTGTTGAAAAAAGAAGTTATAACTAGAACATACGAATATAATAAGTGATGCTATGGAATTACTTTCAGTATCCACAGATTCTGCATCCGAAGATTCAACCAACTTCAGATCTAAAACATTTTAGGGGAAAAATAAAAATAATCCAACAATAAAGATAACACAAATACAAACAATATAGTATAGCAACTATTTACATTGTCTAAGGTATTACAAGTAATCTAGAGATTATATTAATGTTAATGTTTTTTAAACTTCACTTTTTTTTTGAGCCAACATTGCACCACTGTAATCCAGCCTGTCGACAGGGCGAGACTCCACCTCAAAAAATTAGATAAATAAATAAATAAATAAATTTAATTAAATAAAGCATAGAGAAAGATATGGAAATACTATGCAACTTTATACACAGGACTTGAGCATTCATGTATTTTGGTAACCACCGGATCCTCCCTTCTCAGCCTCCCAAATAGCTGGAACTAATCCCCAGTGGACACCAAGGGATGACAGTATTGTTCATTTTCTTAGCTGCAGCAATGGTAACGTGGTTTTATATGAAAACTGGCTGGCTGGATGTGGTGGTTCACATCTGTGATCTCAGCACTTTGGAAGGCTGAGGTGGGCAGATCGCTTGAGCCCAGAAGTTTGAGACCAGCCTGAGCAACAGGGTGAAACCCTGTATTTAAAAAAAAAAAAAAAAATGCCAGGTGCAGGGGCCCGTGCCTGTAGTCCTAGCAGCTACTTGGGAGGCTGAGGTAGGAGGATTGCTTGAACCCAGGAGGTGGAGGCTTCAGTGAGCTGCGACGGCACCACTGCACTCCATCCTGGGTGACAGAGCAAGACTTTGTCTCAAGAATAAAACTTTAAAATTTTTTCCAAAATGCATACTGAAGTATATAGAGATGAAGTATTTATTTTGTATGCAACTTACTTTCCAAAGTTGGCAACAAACAAAAGTAGACAAAAAAATAGATACATGGAGAAAGAGGGAGCATGTGAGCGAATGTGGCAGATGTTAACAACTGGTGAATCTCAAGGTTATGTGGGTGCTCACTGCACTATTCTCTTAAATTTATTTTTATTTGTTTTTTAGAGACTTTTTTAGAGTGTCTTGCTGTGTCATCCAGGCTAGAGTGCGGTGGCACCTAGGTAGCTCCCTGCAGCCTCAAACTCCTGGGTTTAAGCGATCCTCCCTTCTCAGCCTCCCAAATAACTGGAACTACACAGGTGTGCTCCACCACATCTGGCTAATTAAAAAAAAATTGTAGAGGCAGGGTCTCACTTTGTTGTCCAGGTTGGTCTTGAACTTCTGGGTTTAGGTGATCCTCCTGCCCTGACTTCACAAAGTGCTGGGATTACGGGTGTGAGCCACTGAACTTGCCATTGCATTACTCTGTTTTTTTTTTTTTTGAGACAGAGTCTCATTCTGTCACCCAGGATGGAGTACAATGGTGTTATCTTGCCTCACTGCAACCTCCACCTTTTGGATTAAAGCGACTCTCCTGCCTCAGCCTCCTTAGTAGCAGAGATTACGGGCATGTGCCACCACACCCGGATAATTTTTGTATTTTTAGTAGAGCTGGGTTTTTGCCATGTTGGTCAGGCTGGTCTTGACCTCAGGTGATCCACCCGCCTCAGCCTCCCAAAGTGTTGGGATGATAGCCTGTCTTACTTTTTAACTTTATTAAAATAAAAAGTTGGGGCTGGGGCAGGGTGTGGTTGCTCACGCCTGTAATCCCAGTACTTTGAGAAGCTGAGGAGGGCAGATCACTTGAGGTCAGGAGTTCACCAGCCTGACCAACATGGTGAAACCCGTCTCTACTAAAAATACAAAAATTATCCAGGCTTGGTGGCGTGCGCCTGTAATCCCAGCTACTCTGGAGGCTGAAGCAGGAGAATCACTTGAATCTGGGAGGCTGAGGTTGTAGTGAGCCGAGATCGCATCACTGCACGCCAGCCTGGGTGACACAGTGACACTCCACTTAAAAAAAAAAAAATAGCCGGGCATGATGGTGTCAGCCTGTGGCCTCAGCCTTGGGAGGCTGAGATGAGTGGAGTGCTTAAGCCCTGGAGGTCGAGGCTGCAGTGAGCTGTGATTGCACCACTGCACTCCACTGGGTAACAGAGCGTGAGCCCCATCTTTAAAAAATTAAAATTAAAAAAAGTGGGAAGAACAATCACACCACTGTTTAACTGATCGACTATGATGGAAACTGTGAAAGGCAGTCCACAGAGTGAAAGGAGGCTTCAGGAGGAGGCCCTGACTTGTCCTGGGGTTCCCCCAGGAATGGCATCTCAGCCAAAGGCTGACTCAGAAGGTAGATGGGCAGGAACAGGGTAATGTGGAGGTTGCCGGGAGCAGGCAAGGGCCAGGAATTCTGACTTCATCCCAAGGCAATGGGAGGCCCTCTGTACTCTCTCTTATGATAACTGCTTCCATTCTTTTGGGCAGTTCTCCTGACCTCAGTCTAGCTGTGTGGGTGGGCCCCTACCTGGTTGAGTCAACCAGAGCCCATCCCTGGGATTTTAAACTTGGAAGCAGAAGAGTGATCATCACCTCTTGTCAGGGGTGAATCAATGAGAAGCGAGGCTCAGGAGCTTGAATCTCAAGTTCCCAGGAGCAGCTGGCTGAGGGCGAAGTCGCACACAGAGGTGAACAGGTCATCCTGGAAGGATGCCTACCCATGTCCAGCTGCCCCTGGAGGCCTTTCAGGACTGCTATTTTGAGTCTCTTCCTTCCTTAGCTGGTTTGAATTGGTCAACGTCACGTGCAAGCTATCGAGTCCTGGCTAATGTACCATGAAAGGGTCCAAGACTTGCTCAGAGAAGAGCTGGGTTACAGGAGGTTGTGGAAGGGTACCCATTCCTCCCTTCTAGGTGGTAACTGAGAGAATAAACAGGAACAATTTACAGTTAAATGAAAATAAACATGGAAGCTTTAAGGATCTGTTAACAACAAGGAACAGACTCTACTATTCACTGACATAAAGTTTCAGAAAGGGCAAAATTAACCTCTGGTGATGGGCCGGAACAAAGGTGGCCTGGGGTGGGGTGTGGGCTGGTGTCTCCTGTCAGGTGTGGAATGACAAGTACACAGGCGTGTGCACCTACCGAAGCCTACTGCACTGCGCATCCGACTGCACTGATGTCCCTGGCTTCTCTCTTTGAAGCAACCTGGGTGACAGGCCATCCCGAACCAGTCATGTCCTGCCCTCCCATCCAGGGCAGGCAGGATGGGCTGTCTCAATGGCCAGTCACCAAAGCCTGGAAGGTTGGAAGGGGGGAAAGGAAGAGACCCACAGTGGGTAAAGTTACAGGGGGCAGAGGTGGGGGCCACTGTTTGCTGGGGAGGGCCACTGGAGGGAGCTGGGGCAGAGTGGGAGGGAAGCTGGCCCCCCACATGAGTAGGGGTAGTTAGGAAGTGTCTTATCCTCTGCAATGTTTGGGAGAATTTGGAGATGTATATCCATTCTTTAGTGTTTGGTAGAATTCACCATCTGGTTCTGGGTTTTTCTTTGTTGGGAAACTTTTGATGGCTGGTTCTACCTATGTGTTTTAGGTTGGTTCAGATTTTTTCATTTTTCCTCTTTTTTTGAGATAGGGTCTCTGTTTCTGTCTCACTCCTGGCTGGAGTGCAGTGGTGCCGTCATAGGTCATTGCAGCTTTGAACTCCTGGGCTCTAGCTATCCTCCTCCTTCAGCCTTCCAAGTAGCTGGGGTTACAGGTACATGCCATGACACCCGGATAATTTTTAAAGTTTTTGTAGAGGCAGGGTCTCTTGCCCAGGCTGGTCTCGAACTCCTGGCCTCAGGCCATCCTCCTACCTAACTAGTTCTCCCCAAGTGCTGGAATCACAGGTGTGAGCCACTGTGCCTGGCCCTGTTTAGATTTTCTATTTTTCCTGGGACAGTTTTGGTCATTTGTATCTTTCTAGGAATTTGTTTTTTGTTTTTGTTTTTTTCTTGCACTGTTGCCTGGGCTGGAGTGCAGTGGCGCAATCTTGGCTCACTGCAACCTCTACCTCCCAGGTTCAAGCAATTCTCCTGCCTCAGCCTCCTGAGTAGCTGGGATTACAGGTGTCTGCCACCCCGCTCAGCTAATTTTTTTGTATTTTTAGTAGAGATGGGGCTTCACTAGGTTGGCCAGGCTGGTCTTGAACTACTGACCTGGTGATCTACCCACCTCGGCCTCCCAAAGTGCTGGGATTATAGGCATTAGCCACTGTGCCTTTTTATTTTTTTTTGAGACAGAGTCTTGCTCTGTCACCCATGCTGGAGTGCAATTGCATCTTGGCTTACTGCAACCTCTGCCTCCTGGGTTCAAGTGATTTTCCTGCCTCAACCTCCTGAGTAGCTGGGATTACAGGTGTGATCCACCACGCCTGGCTAATTTTTTTTTTTTTCTTTTCTTGAGATGGAGTCTTGCTCTGTCGCCCAGGCTGGAGAGCAGTGGCACGACCTCGGCTCACTGTTCAAGTGATCTCCTGCCTCAGTCTCCCAAGTAGCTGGGACTACAGGTGCGTGCCACCACATCCGGCTAATTTTTTGTATTTTTAGTAGAGATGGGTTTCACCATGTTAGCCAGGATGGTCTTGATCTCCTGACCTCATTATCCACCTGCTTCAGCCTCCCAAAGTGCTAGATTACAGGTGTGAGCCACTGTGCCCGGCCAATTTTTTAAATAAAGGCGGGATTTAGATATGCTGGCCAGGCTGGTCTTGAAGTCCTGACCTCAGGTGATCTGCCTGATCAGCCTCCCAAAGTGTTGAGATTAGCGGTGTAAGCCACCACACCCAGCCAAGATCTCTCCTTTTTAAACGTTGGCATTTGCAGCTATAAATTTCCCTCAGAGCAGTTTTTCCTGCATTCCTTAAATTCTGGTACGTTGTGTTTTTGCTTTTATCCATCTCTTAGTATTTTCTAATTTCCCTTGTGATTTCTTTGACCCTTTGGTTGTTAAAAAGTGTGTTTATTTTCTCGATACAAAAATTAAAAAAAAGGTGTTTAATTTCTATGAATGTGTGAATTTTCATTTTCCTTCTGGTATGGATTTCCGGTTTTATTCCGTTGTGATTGGAGAAGGTAGTTTGCAGAATTCCGATCTCTAATTTCCTGGGACTTGCTTTGTGCACTAAGATGTAGTCAGTCCTGGAGGATGCTCCCTGTGTACTTAGGAACGTGTGTTCTATTGCTGTTGGGTGGAGTGTTGTTAGGTCTGGTCAGCCTTTTGGTTTTTATGTAATACTTGGCACATGCACAAGAATATTTGTGACACAGAAAGCACAATAAAGTGAAACCCACGAAGCCAGCACTGACCCTGAGGTTCAGAACCTCCAGCATCTCTGCTCTTCCCTGAGCTCAGCCCTGTCCCCTCCCCACGGGTGAGCACTGTGTTGTGCTGACTCCCCGTCCTCCTTGATGACTTTAGCACCTGGGTATGAATCCCATACATATTTGGTTTTGAGCTTTATAAAAATGGCATCATACTGTATGAACTGTCTTGCTTTTTCATCCCACGGTGTTTCTGAGATGTGTTCGTGATGGGGGCCCCCTCAATCATTTCTCCAGCCTTCTGAGGATTGGTTTCTGGGTCGTTTTCAGCCTTTTGCTTGTCCCAGTCTCCTGGTTTCTCCACTCCACCCAGGAGCATCCGCGTTTGCAACAGGAGGGGAAGGTGGTACATTGGATGTCCAGCACACAGTCAGATGACACCCAGGAAAGGAGGGCCCGGTTCAGGCCATGGCCAGGTGGGACTCTGCCGGGCTGTCTCTGCACCCAGCACCAGGAATGTACACGCCACTGCTCCTTTTTGTTGTTTCCTCCACATCTGTTCCCTCTTCCAGAGAGGGCAGAAGAGCAGGAAACAGAGGTTTTGTCAGTGAACAAGGAAGCCCACCTGTGTGCTCCCAAATGTCAATGATCCAGGGGCACTGCTCACACCAGACACCTCCCTCTCTCCCCCCTGCAGCCTCGGGGCTCACACAGATGCCCTCCTCCAGTGCCTCGAGGGGCAGGCCTTGGCCACCAGCCTGATAATGCCCAGCACTGCCCTCCTCCCCTAGGTTCCTATGTTCCCTCAGCAGTTCTTGCCTCTCCTGCTGGTGACTGGGAAGGCCCTCGAGAATGGGGCCCAGGACAGGAGGAAAGGGTGACCCAGACCCCTACCAAGCTGGACAGGCAGACGGTAGACAGGACACACCTCTGCAATCTCTGGGGAGTGACAAGCAGATAGAGGCCTCCCAAGGACAAGAGCTGAGCTAGAGGAGCCCCTGGCTGGGCTGGGGCCGCCAAACAGCTGGCTCAGTGCCCCAGGGCAAGCCCAGATAAGGTGACATAGTGGCAAATGTCTCCCCTGGGCAAGCCTGGGACACTTCACAAAATAGCTCTTTAGTTGAAGCCAACTTGGAAAATTCCAGGGAAAAGGAAATTTACTATGGGGCAGGAATAGCTAAGCCTTGAATTGGAACACCCAGAGCTCAACCTGGGGCCCTAAAAGCCAATGGGAGGTCAGCTTGGCCCCCAGAGCCAGCACAGGCTTTGCAGGTGCAGAGGCCCAAGCTTCAGGCAGGTCGCTGGCTTGAGACCACAGTCTCTGGGAACACGAAGGAGGGACTCAGCCAGGCCCACCAAGAGGGAGTCCTTTAATAGAGATCAGCACAGACAGGAGACACAACAGCCCAGGCACCCTGCTCACACAGGCACAGGCTCGGCCCTGAGCCAACAGATGCAGTGGCTCCCTCCTCCCCCACCTGGGTGTGGACCCATGGGGTTGGAGACAGAGAGGTGGCTTGAAAAAACACAGCTGTACTAATTCTTCACTTTCACGGAGAAGGGGAACTTGGGAGAACAGCCCGCTGGAGAATTTTTACACAGAGCTGAATCTGAGAGCCCACCCACCCACCTCGGCCAGGCTGAAGCTCGCTGTCCCCTACCCACTGGAGGTTCCTCCCTGATCTGTCTGCACACAGGAAGGAGCAGAGCGCACAGGGAGACCGGGCTGTACAACAGGAACATGCTGGCTGGACAGCTGGCTCCCCTCTCCCAGCTGTTAGTGTTTCTACACTATGTACATTGTTGTGCTTTGTAGCTCCCCCACCCTGAGGCCTCTGCCTGAAGCTGGGGTGGGGAGGGGAACCCGACACCACACACGGCTGGGCTGCCAGAGCTCCAGGCCCCCAAGAGGCTGCCATTCAGCCAGGTTCCAAGAGCTGGACTGACAGGCACAGGGGCCATTGGAGCCAGAGGCCCAGGGGACAGAGCCAGCCCTGCCAGATGCCCAGCTCTGCCCAGTAGAGGAGTTGAAACAGAAGGATCAACACTGGACAAGAAGCAGGCTGGGTGGGGGCAGGCAGAGGTGGGAGGACAAGGTGCGAGGCAGTGAGACCAGGGGTGTGAGGTGTGTGTGTGGACAGGGCTGAGCAGGGCTGGGCAGGGGCACCTCAGCAAAAACCGTTCTGCAGCAGCAGGCTTGGTAGAGGGAGGTGGCAAGGGCTGCCGGCTTAGGAGCCCCTCCAACTGAGCACAGGGCTGCTTCCAATTCAGGGGCAGGGCTGGCGGCAGAAGGCTCTGGCTCCAGGTGTGTTTTGGGGGAGGTTTGGGGAAGACCACCGGGTGTCCCATGGGGCTGGGCATTAAGGGCAGGGCTGTGGTGACATCTGTGAGCGTGTCCCCCCTGGGCCTGGGGTAAACACAGGATCAGTTGTTCTCAAACAGGGACAGCAGGTCGTCATTGTTGTTCGTAGGGAGGTCGGGCGGGCCCAAGTAGGACAGTAGCTCATCGGGGTTGGTCAGTTCTGGGAGCAGCTGAGGACAAAGTGAACTATGTTAGCAGCTTTGGTCTCTGACTGGCCACACCTGAGTGATCATCCTGTCACCGCATCCTGGCCCTGTCCCCAGGTGCAGTGGGGGTACCGAGCAGGCCCTCCCCACACACAGGCCAGGTGCAGGGCCCCACCATAGGCCTGCAAGTGCTCAAAGGGGCACACGCCACCCCCTGGGGCCTCCCTGCGAGGCTGCTCTAGTACAGCTCGCAACACGCTGTTCAACACCACCAAAAAACGGGATGCGAGGCAGTGTAGCCACTCCATGCACTCTGTGCACCAGCCTGCGTGGGGATCGCCACCGTGATTCCCCAAGGTGAATGCTGGTGGTGGAATTCCAAGCCCCTAGGATTTTCTGCTTGGAGCTGTCCTTCCTAACTTTTCTCATGTTGAACTTCAATGAGTTTCTATTATGGTCCAGGGACAGTCTGTTCCGTCTTTCACGTACCGAGTCTGCACTCCCATTCCACCTGTGAGTCAAGACCCAGAACTACTGAGCAAATGGACAGATGAAACCTGATTCTAAGGACCACACATCAGCTTCCAGTGCAGTCTCCTCTGAGACTCTGTGTCCACCCGTACGGCATCCAGCCCCCTCATGAACACACATGTGGTACATCACAGCCCACCCGCAGCTACTCCAGGTACCTAACTTGAGAACTAACGTTGCATTTAGTTGACCTTATTTGACTGGCTGGCTGAGGGATCACTGTCTTCCCTTCCACAAAGCACATGGAACCCAGGGACAACAGACACACCACCTCTAGCCCTGGCTCCCATGTACTCCCTGGCACGGGGCCTGGTACTCACATCCAGAGCTGGTTCCGGGGCCTCCCCAGCTCCAGACATGCTGGGGGGCCCCATCACACCTGCGGCAGGACTGAAGGCCAGTTCGCCTGTGGGCCCTAAGCTCGCTTGGCCCAAGGGCTGCCGGGACACTGGGGGAGGGTTTGAATGGTGCAGCTGGGGACCTGGAGGGGCCCCAAGGTTGGAGGTGTGCAGTCCTGGTGTCCCAGGATTGTGAGTGGGGTCCAGGTGACCTGCTGGTGCCACCTGCGGACGGAGAGAATTTGTTAAAACAGCTCAGGGGCTCCCCTGGAGAGACAGGCCCCCTTGGCCTCTTGGCATGGCACTGACCTGGCCTGGGAGGCAGGCAGCAGACTTCTCTGGAGTCAGGAGACTGCTGGGAATGTCAGACTGGTAGGAGATGGGGGGTGGCCCCGGGGTGAACTCAGCAAGGGTTGGGGTGCTGGGCGTGGTGGGTGGGAAGGACTCAGGGAAAGTTCCAGGCCCCAGGAAGCTGGAACCTGCGAGAGGAGAGTTGGGCCCTGGGTGAGGGCTGGGGAAGGCTACTGCTGGCAGAGGGGCCAGGAGGTAAGCTGGCTGTGGCATAGGTGGGACTTGTAGTGCTCACCCACAAACAACAGCGGGTTTTGCAGAAGTCGCTATTTGGAAAAGGGCATTTCTTCTCATTGCTGCCAAGGGAATTGGCCTTGGGACATTCCTAGGAGTGAAGGTCTCGGAGGTTATAGGAATGGGAGCAGCCACAAATGCACCAAGCGTGTGAGGTGGGTCCCCGAGGGGGGCCCCAAATGGGGCCAGTCTGTGGAGGTGTTCTAGCCGAGAGCCCCTTACTCCATATAGGGGGAAGGAAGGGTAGAGGCCCCACTGTCTGTTTCCTAGGACCATAGCCGAGACTGTGCCTTCACTGCCACGTCCCTGAGATGGGAGGTGCCCCGTGGAATGTTTTTCGTGGAAACATTGATAACCTAGGTATGTGGTCTGCATAGCCACATTCTTGCAGGTGAGGAGACTGATCTGGGGAGAGGGGCCATTTGCCTAGGGTCATCTGAGGTTCGAGGCTGCCCTGCTGTACTTACCCTGGCCAGGGTAGTCGCTGGGGGCAGGGACTGAGGGGGGCTGCAGGGGGGCAAAGGGGGCAGCGCCAGGGCCCAGGGCGGCGATCATCTCCATCACGCTGGGCATGAGCACGTGGGCAGGGCTCACGGTGCGGCAGCGCTTCAGGGCCGGCCCGTCCGGCTCCTCCTTGATGTGCATGTCAGGCTTTACGGGCACTGGCTTCCAGCTGCATGTGGGGTCGATGGTGATCTCCTCATAGTCAGAGCTAGGCAGGGAGATGTGGGGAATGGTTACCTCCTGCCCTGCTGCCTGCCCAGCACCCACTGCCCTTCCCAGCCCTAGGCTAAGTTTCCAGGCAGGCCCCCCACTCAAATGCTCGCTGCCACCTAGCACCTTCCACGCCCAGCAGGGCGTTGGGCCCATCACCAACACTCAGGTAGGACACACACGCTATCCCTGGCCTGGAATCCAGCCTGCTCCATGCCAGAAAGAGGTTCAAAGGCTGCAATCAGCAAGGGACATCCGCCCCCACCACGTCCTGGGGCTGCCCGCCAGTGGCCACAGATGCGGGGGTCATGGGAAGAGGACACTTACTTCTGAATGCAGATGCGGGGGTCACGGGAAGAGGACACTTACTTCTGAATGTAAATCAGGATACCCAGCATGTACTGGTCCACCTCCAGGCCCTCTAGCAAAGCTGTCTTGCTGTGGGGGAAAAAAACGACGCAGCTCAGAGCCCTTGCACAACCTTGTCCTGGGCATAGGCCCTGTCGTTTCTCAGCCCTGTCAGCTGTGACCCTGCATGAAGCAATCCTGTGTGAGGCAACTGTACAAGGTGACCGTGTGAGCTGACCCTGTGTGAGGTAACAGTATAAGGTAACCCTGTGTGAGCTGACCCTTGTGTAAGGTGATAATATGAAGTGATCCTGTGCATGCAGTGATCCTGGGTGAAGTGATTTTGTACAAGGTGACTACATGAGATGACCCTGCATAAAGCCACCCTATATGAGCTCTCTGTGATGAGCCGCACAATCTTGGTCCATACAGTGACTTCTCCCACCAGGCTTGTGTCTTTGATGATGCTGTTGGAGGTTTCACCCATGAAAGCCTCTAAAAGCACCAGCCCCTCCCCCATCACATGCTGCATCTGAGACTCACTTGCACACAGGGCACCTCCAGGTCCCCCGCTCACAGTTGAGCTGCAGGTATGACTCCAGGTCAAAGCACTACAGAGAGATGAGGAGAAAGTCAGTTTCTCATTGTGGGCAGGACAGGGAAGACCTGGTCACTCTGCGATCCATTTTCAGGAATGTGTGATGTATTGACATGCATATCTGAGACACTTCATGTACCAGATTTTCACTGCACCATCATGCCAATGGCTCGAGGTTGGGAACAGCCCAAACGGCTCTCACTGGGACTGGAATGCCATGTGGCCAAAGCAAGATTCGGGCAGCCGTGCTGACTGGGACCCACTTCCAGAACATGGTGTGTCTGTTTTGTTTTTGTTTTGAGACGAAGTCCCACTCTGTTGCACTGGTTGAAGTGCAGTGGTGTGATCTCAGCTCACTGCTCCTCTGCCTCCCGGGGTAAAGCAATTCTCCTACCTCAGCCTTCTGAATAACTGGGACTACAGGTGCACACCACCATGCCCGGCTAATTTTTGCATTTTTAGTAGAGGTGGGGTTTCACCATGCTGGCCAGGCTGGCCTGGGACTCTTGACCTCGTGATCCGCAAACCTCGGCTTCCCAAAGTGCTGAGATTACAGGCGTGAGCCACTGCGCCCAGCCTCAGAACATGGTGTTAAAAGAAGAAAAACTACAGCACAGAGCAGTTTGTGCAGTAGAAACCACTATGTAACCACAGAGACAGTGGGCTGTGTGTCTACTTGTCCATACCCAGAGTATTTTTGCAAAGACAGATACGCTAACAATGGTCACCTTTGGGGTAGGGCAGGAAGAAGACTGGACCCTGCAACGTTGTGCCTTTCAAAACTTGAACCCCATGGATGAAGCAGGCAGTAAAAAATTTAGTAAAATGGTAATTATATTTGGAAGAAAAAATAGTATACTTTCGGGGGGGCCTAGCCCACCTGCCTCCTTGGCAGGGGAGTCCTGTCCTATCAGCCTGACAGCCAAGGCACTCGGAGTTCACGCCTGTCCAGAGGTTGAGACTGATGTATTGGCTCAAGATACTTTAGCAGCAGCAAATTCTGGCAAGGTTCTGCAGTAATCACCTACCTGTATGTGGCGACAGTCATGACCTCGGGCAGGCAGCTGGATCCTGCGGAAGGTGATGGGGCACTTCAGGGACACCTTGATAGCTGTCTGCTCCACCCCGTCCTCTCCGTTGGGCCCAGGGGTGCCAGGGATGGTGCCGCTGCTGAAGTTCCGCTTTACTGACATCAACAAAGTAAAGGACTTGAGCAAAGGGTCCCTAAGATGGGGAGGTGTGAATGGGGATGGCAACCCGGCAGAGACCCAGTCACTGACCCACTGACAGCTCTGAGGGGCCACTTGGAGCTAACCACTGCCCCTACTGCAGAGCCACCTGTCCAAGGAGATGGCCTTGTATGACACGGGGAGGTGCCTGCAAGGAGCAATGTTCGGCTTGGGAATGGGCCAGACAGAGGGAGCATGGCTGCTCGGCAGCTTTAGGGCCAGGGCCACTCACTCTTGGTGATGCAGTGCTCGGCAGGTAGGAGGCGCTTCTTGAGGAGGCCCTGCAGCACCGAGCGGACCGACGGGCGGTGCACTAGCTGCAGCACAAAGAGGTGGGACTGCAACACAACAGGAGGATGTCACTGGGGGGACTCAAGCCAGGGGCCACCTTGGTCAGGGAAAGGGTGGGCTGGCGTGTGTCTCAGGGTCTGCCAGGTGGGGGAAGGGATGAGGTTGAGGGCAGCATGGGCTGGGGGTAGTGGGTTAAGGTTAGCCTGCCACACTCCTCAGTTGGCCCCATCTGGCTGTCTTTCCTGGGGAGCCCCGGTGACCCTGGCCTCAGTGCCCCTGCTCACACTTGTATCTGTCTCTACAGCTGTGCTGAGCATCCTGCCTGCTGTCTAATATCACCCTGTCACCCCCTCTCCATCAGGAGAATCACCTCAAGTCCCCTTGAACGTTCCCCTGATTGCACATCCACAGTCACAGACGCTGGGTCTATGCTGACATCTGCCACATCCCAGAGAATGTGATGTGTGGCCGCCCTGTCCCCAAGGCCCTCACGCACAAGCTGATGAGTGCACTTATAAGCTGTGTCTTTCTTCTCTAGCCCAAGGGTGACCCTGATGCTGGCTAGAACCCGGTAATGCTTGATCAGCCGGGGACTCCGAGCTCCATGAGCTTTCTGCACAGCCTGGTTTCTCTTACATAATTAATGTGTGCATCATATCTAGTCAATTTATTCTAACTGGAAAACAGCTAGGGTGTATTACTGGATTCCTTTTCTTAAAGGGCAAGGATGACAGATTAAAATGGAAATACAAGGCAGTAACAAGGAGAAGCAACGCATTTTTCTGAGAAAATAAAGCCCCCACGGCCTGCTCTACACCCACAAAGGGGGCGTGCACGCTAAAGCAGGCAGCTGCAGGATCTGATGGTGCTGCAGCCCATCCCGCCCTGGTCCTGGCTTGCTCCCACTGCTTGGCCAGCCCAGGCCCCGCCCATACCCTGCCCCGCCCCACAGCTCCACCCCCAAGGCGCCGCAGGGGCACGCACGCAGCAGCAGGCGGTGACGGTGATCTGGATGGTGTTGCGGCCTGGCTGGCACACATGCTTCAGGTAGAGCGGCTTGTGCGAGGTCTTGTTGTCGCCGCGCTCAATGGTGAGTGGTGTGGCGTTGACGCTGACCTGCACCGAGGCTGGCCAGTTGGTGTTCATCTGCCGATCCTCGTGGTGGTAGCACTTGAACTGCAGCTCCAGGTCAGGCCTGCTCAGGAAGATGGGTGGACACCCAGAAAAGGGGCCCTGAAAGTGTGGGAGGAGGAACAGGGCCAGGTAGGGGTCAGATGGGGGCCAGGCGGAGCTCACCTCAGCATCAGGGTCTTGTAGACTGAGTCTCGCAGCTGGAAGACATGGTTGCTCACAGCTAGGTTGTGCTGCAGGCGGAAGGGCTCCAGGACCACCCCATCGCGCACAGGGAAGGTCAGCCGCAGCTCCTCACAAGGCCCACTTCCTGGAAGGAGAGGCCACTAGCTGTCAGCTGGGCTGCCCCAGCGGGCGCGTCTTGTGCCACTCAAGGACAGTGGCTCCCTAGCCACATTCACTGCAGGGACCTTGGCGAAGGGAGTTCCTCCTGTCAGGCACTGTTTGGCAGGCCTGAGTGGTACCCTGGGGCTGGGGCCATGGGCAGTATCTCTCCTGAGGCCTGGACACTGCCTCCTGCCTCGGCAGCCTGGCCAGTGTCCCCTAAACCATAATATGGGAACATGTCCCCAACCCAGACAAAAGGCGTTTCCAGTGCTTTCAGAGAGACTGGGAGGCCAAGATGTGTGAGGGCCACCTGCAGTTGCCCTACAGCTTCATTTAGAGTTCTACGATCCCAGCTTTTGCTGCTGTGGTCTCCCTGGAATGGCCTTCGGGGGTTCAGAAATCCCCTGAAATAATATACAAAATTTTGTGCACAGGGGTGTTTATCTAGTGAGAAGACCCACAGCCTCCAACAGTTTGCAAAGAAAGCCACAAACAGAAAAAAAAAAGGTGAAGGCTTGGCACTAAGGGACTCATCTTTAAGATGGAATCCTTGGCTTTTCTTTAAGACAGGGTGTCGTTTTGTCACCCAGGTTGAAGTGCAGTGGCAAGATCATATACTCACTATAACCTTGAACTCTTGTGCTCAGCCTCCCAAGGTGCTGGGATATACAACTGTGAGCCACCACACCCAGCCCTTTTCTTAGGGACATGGAAGCCACCTCCTGTCCCCCAAGCTCCTACAGGACTCTCTGGAGTCCTGTGATTCCCTCATGCCCACCCTGGCCTTGTCACCCCTGTTGTCCCAAGAGTGCACAGACTCACCAGAGGGCGATGAATGCAAGGAGTTGAGGCTGGGCTTGAGATCAGGCAAGAAGGGAGACTTGACCTCTTGGCTTGGTGACATGTAAGGGACGCTGCTGCTTGGGGTCATGGGTGGTGTGGGGTTCCCTGGCAGTGGGGAACTGGGATAGCCCGGGATGGAACGGGCAGGCTGTAGGGTTGAGCACAAACAGTCAAGGCAGAATGCTAGGGGGATGGGGTAAAGTCTGTTCATGCACCGCCCACTGGGAACCATGAAAACAGAGGTGGGCAGGAGGCAGCCCCAGGGGTGCCTGCCCGATCACCCTCTCTCCTTTTGCCCACCCTGTGAGCCTCCCAGCCCATCCGCCTGGCCAGGCCCCCTACCCCACTCAGGCCGGGCTGGCTGTAGCCGACGCTGCCCCCGTTGAAGCTGGTGCCCTGCCCGTTGAACTGCTCTGTGGGCTGCGGGAGAGAAAACCGCATGCACCTGGGGCTCCAGCATGACCCCAGCTGGGCCCCCTGGACCTGATTCTAGAATCCCACCATACACGGTCTTCTTTACACTTTCTTGTATTTTCCAAATAATCTACAAGCAACACTACTTAAAGCAATCATGGCCACAGAGGAAAGTGATCACACAGGTCAGAGGGGCTGAAAAGACAAAGGCACACTAAGCCCTCCCCATCTCCTCCCTCCAGCTGCACCACCCAGCGCACCCAGGCTTCCAAGGAGGTGTGCTCTGCCCATGCATCCAGAAAGGGTGCATGGCCAGCAGCAAGGGCCTGTCTTCTCACTGGATTTCTCTGCAGCGAGCAGAAGAAATGAGGACACTTTTCCATAAAGGACATTCAAATGTCTTGGGTACCTGCCTGCTGCTCCCTGCACTGGATACCCCTGAGACATACAAATCTTGTAGAGGGTACTTTTGGAACTAGATCCCAAACCCCTGGAGCTGCTCCTGCACTGGTCAGGATCCCACAACCCCCACCCCTGTCTCCTATAGAGCTGTGGTACATTAGCACACATGGACCCACACACCCTGCTGCCCGCTTTAGCCACCCTGTCACTCTCGAGGACAGGACTGCCCCAAGATCCCCTGTGTCCCACAGCACTCAGCAAGGAGCCCGGCACAGGGCCTGGAGGAGCCTGCCCTACCTTGTAATGCAGTCCCGTGGGGCCGGGCACAGACAGGGACTGGCTCATGCCCTGCTGCAGGGGCAGCCTGTGCCCAGGGTAGGAGGGGGAGGGGGCAGGGGGCTGCCCGGGGCTGGGCGCAAACTGGGCGGTGCTGGGTGCGTACTGGCCTCCTTGCAGATACTGCTGCCCTGGATACACCTGAATAAGAGGCAAAATGCCCAAGGGGAGAAAAGAGGCATCAGGGGAGCTGGTTCCAGAAGGAAAGCAGAGTCTCATGTGTGGCAGGGTTGGGGGAATGAAGATTTCTTGGTCCTCTTGAAGATTCTGCTGTAACACTGTCTGGCATAGGCAGTTCTCACACGCAGAAGCCTTTTTTTTTTTTTGAAACAGTCTCATTTCGTCACCCAGGCTGAAGTGCAGTGGCACAATCTTGGCGCACTGCAGCCTCCACCTCCCAGGTTCAAGTGATTCTCCTGCCTCAGCCTCCCAAGTAGCTGGGATTACAGGTGAGCACCACCACACCCAGCTAATTTTTTGTATTATTAGTAGAGATGGGGTTTCACCACGTTGGCCAGGTGGTCTCGAACTCCTGACCTCAAGTAATCCGCCTGCCTCAGCCTCCCAAAGTGCTGGGATTACAGGTGTGAACCACTGGGCTTGGCCTTTGCTCGTTTTTGAAACAGGGTCTCACTCCCGTTGCCCAGCCTGGAGTGCAGGGGAGCAATCACATCTCACTGTACCCTCGACTTTCTGGGCTCAGGCGATCCACGTGCCACCACACCAGGCTAATTTTTGTAGAGACAGGGTTTTGCCATGTTGCCCAGGCTGGTCTCAAACTCCTGAGCTCAAGGGCTCCGCCCTCCTCAGCCTCCCAAAGTATAGGACTATAGGCGTGAGCCACCGCACCCGGCAGAAGCCTGTTCTTTACCACAGCTCTAAAGGGTGCCTGGGTGAGGGAGTTGGTACCCAAGGCCCCAAACTAGGTGATGTGGACACTCACCTCAGAGTAGGTTCTCTTGACCCCCTGTCGGGGCAGTGGCTGGGCCTGGGGAGGCCCAGGATACCCATGTTGAGGCAGGCGCTGCCCTGCATACAAGGGTGTCATTCCTGCTGCCCGGGTGGGATTCATAGCCATAGGGGAGAGGCCGGAGGGGCCCATCACCCCTCCTATGCCAGTAGGGTTCATGCCAGTGGGGACACTAGGCCCCCGGGGACCTCCATGCTGCAGAAACTGGCTGTTAAAAGACTGTCCGGCCCCCATCTAGGAAGAGAATAAAGAAGAATGGTCCAGGCCCCACCCACAAAGGGCTCCACGGGATAGAGACACCACCCATCCACCCACCCACCCACCCACCAGGGTGGGCACCATACCCTTTCACAGGACAGCGCAGAAACCTCCCCTCAGACCCTCACTTCTTCCCACACATCTCTCTTTTACTGGCCTCGTGAGTCCTGGCATATTCCATGCTTGTCCCTGGAGCCCACTGCCTAGATGAGTACCTCCTCCCAGGCCCTCAGGCTGGCTGCCATGTGGGAGGAGCTGCTGAGGGGGCTCACCGCTCCATACTGGCTCAGCTCCTGGCTCTGCTTCTCCTGGAGAGCAGCCACAGTGGCTGTGGCCGTGGCGGTGGCAGTGGCTGCAGCAGCAGCCACTGCGGCAGCAGCTGCTGCTTGCGTGAAGTCGGTGGAGGGTCTTGCAGCGTGTGAGGGGAGGCCCAGGCCCCCCGGTCCGCCTGCATACCTGCAGGAGACACCGGATTGCCACACTCTCTGCATGGGCTCTTGAGGGCCAGGACCATGCTCACCCCAGAGGCATGCAGCACCCAGGGGGAGCCCGTTCTTTTTAGACCCTCCATGACTGCTGTCGGAGCTGGCGGAAAGCAGAGAGGCAACGTCCAGCTGATCAGCGCCACCATCCTGAGGTGCCTGCCAGGTTGATGGCTCCTAGCACACCTGCCAGTTGAGGGGACCTGCTTACCCGGTGGTGAAGCCGGGGGCCCCAGGGTAGCCCCCGCGGCTGTACACGCCTTGCTGCACGTAGCCCTTGTTGGCGCCACCTTCAGCAAACGCCTGCTGTCCCAGGCACTGTGGGGAGGTCAAGGCGGAGCTGCCCCCTGCCACACCAGGCATCATGGAGCCACCAGAGGGACTCCCTGCAGGGCCCATGGGGTTCCCCAAAACCTATGAGGAAGCAGGAATCACCAAAGGGAACCAGCCAAACAACATGCTTCATGCAGCAGCTCCAAAGTGCTAGAAACCAAGAGGCCTGGCGAGCGGGTTGGGGGATTGGTGGAGGGGACGGGGTATCACACAGAAGCAGGGAAAGCGCTGTCCACAGGTAGGTCGGGGCATTCTGTGAAGGCTAGGTGAAGACCGGAGAAGAAAATCCCAGCAGGTGTGGAAAGAGAACCAGTGTCCAAAGATTTAGGGGACTCAGGAGGCCCCATCCTCATGTCATGCCTCAGCCTCTCCATCCTCACCTCTCAGCCTGTCTCTCAGAGCTTTAAGGAGGCACTAAGCACTGCCAAGTGCTGGGAGGCTCTGTCTACTTGGGGATGGGGCCCCAGTGGTGCTTACCTGGCTCTGCGTCGCGTTGCCAACTCCCCACACAGTAGTGACCACGGACAGTGATCCAGCCGGCTGAGTGGCGCTTTGTTGCCAAGGCACAGACTCGTACGCGAATGAACCATCACTGCAGGGAGAGAGGCTGCTGAGGCCTGGGTCCGGAAGCCATTGGTGTCCAAGAGTCCAGGACCTTCCGGAAATGCCACCCCCAACCCCAGGACCTGAGGGGTGGGTAGAGGGGCCCATACTCACCCGTGTGGCGCGGGGGGCAGGGCAGGTTTCATGGGGTTCATGGAGTTCATTGGCAATGGAGCAGCCTACAGGCCGGGTCTGACAGTGTTTATCTGGAACTCAGCTGCTCTGGCTGCCCAACAGGAGGGAAGGGATGTTAGCTGAGATGCAGCCGGGAGACCCTTTCAGCAGGGTGGAAGGACCCCAGTACCACCAGGCCCTACCCCTTTCTCAATAAAGGACACCTGGGCTCCGATGGCAGGCAAGGCAGTGAAGGAGCCTGGCACTGGCCCACCCGAGCCACTCTGGTGATGCTCTGCCCCCACAAACCCAGCCTGGCAGCCAGCATGAACCCTTTCTGATCCAGGCCCTGCCACCCAGAGTCACTGGATCAACCTTAGAGACGGACTTCCTGATTCCAAATATTTTCCCCACTCTCCTACTCACACCAAGGGCTGGATATCCATATAAAGTCAGGGACAATCTTAGCCACCCTGTAGAAACTGGGATTTAGAGAGGAGCCAGTAGCCAGGAACCCCCCAGAAGGCCCTGGGGTGAAGGACAGAAGGCCAGTGGGGGTGGGCAGACTCCCTGCTCAAGGTCTTACCTGCCCTGAGTAGGCCAGGTAGGGGCACAGGCGGTTCTGGAGGCCAGGGGCTGGGAAAGCCAAGGAGGAGAGTGCAGTGGTCAACCAATAACCCTCCAACCAGGCCTTGAGAGGGAAGTGCAGGATACCTCCTGAAATGGGGTGTTGGGCCGGTAACCCGGGACCTGGCTGGCAGCCCCTCCCACCAAGAGGGCCCTCCTCAGGGCAGCAGAAGGGCTCCAGGCAAGGGGACCTCAGAACTGACCCAGATTCCACCAAGTGGGGGCTGCCTGAAGCTGATATGGTCATAGGGGCCAGGCAGGCAGACCCACTGGCCCATCCATGACACCCCCAGGGAGTGCTCAACAGGAGAAGGCAGGGACACATACAATAGATGGAGGGTGGGCACTCACAGACCTGGCAGGGACTGTGACTTGGCCAGTGTTCCTAAGCAGGGGGCTTGGGGGATGCTGAAGTGACTCTGCAAGATGGGGCTGAGTGGACCCTGGGGACCTGGTGCTCAGGAAAGGGCAGGAGAAGGAATGTGTCAGGAAGGAATGCAGCAGGTGGACACTCGCAGGACCATAGTGCTGGCACCATGGGACTTCTACGTGCTATGCTAAGTTTACTCTCCCCATTGAGTAAACAAGCCATGGAAGTGATCACACCTTCAGGTTGCCTCCAAGTGCCACACCTTCCCACACTGCCACAAGCAATCCCCTTACCAAAGTGGGCCCAGACATCCCCTGAGGCCCTGTCCCTGAACTGTCCCCCTAGGGCCTTCACTGGTACTACCTTGGGTCCTGACACTCCCAAGACTACCTGCCACGTCCACTTCTGCCTGCCTGGGCTGTCCACAGAGGCACATTGGCTGTGGCACAGCCCAAGGAGTGGGTGTGTGAGAGGCCATTTCAGCTGTTTCTCAGGAGTCCCCGGGGAAGGCAGGGGCATGCTCACCTTGGATATCACTGCCTTTTAGGGGCTGCAAGGCTGACACACACACACACCCCTGAGGTGTGCTGACCGTTGGTGCCATCTTGCCATCACAGCACTCACAAGGCCTCTCCCTGCCCCAGGAGAGGGTGGCCCCATGTTCATCTAGGCTGCCATTTCTTGTGCTAACGGAGGTCCTCACCAATGGAGGTAGCAACAGCCTTACCCCTCAAAATACAGGCCTGGTGGGCAACCTGTATGCCCAGGACCCCAGAGCAGGTGAGACGTAGAGCTGAGCTCTGCTTGGGGAGCCTGAAAATGTGGCTTTTCACTGGATCTTCCCACCAGCAAGCACTGGGGAGTTACCAATTAGGGAAGAGGGAGAGGGCAGTGGTCTGGACTTCCTCACACCCTCAGGGGAGGCAAGACTTGATTCCCATGGCCTCCTCCCCTTGCCCTGCCCCCCACCAAGTCCTGCTCAGGAAGCAGGGGTAAGAAAAAACAGAGGCTGATGGCTCCAGAAGGCTCCAGGCACCTGGACTCTGGGCCAGGACAGGCCTGGGAGCTGAGATGGCCCAGCTAGGCAAGGCAGGGCTGGCAATCCCAGTCCCACAGCCTGACTCGGGAACAGTGACGCCGGGGAACAGAGCAGCCTACCAACAGCCAGAATCTCCTCCCCAGATCTGCTGGGTGGGGCCTTGAGCAGCCACATACACATTTTAGGACTTAGAATATATATATGGTAATCAAAACTGTGTGGTACCAACAGGGGAACAGAACCATGGACCAATAGGCGAGACCAGAGAATTCGAAACCGATCCGCATAAATAGGCCACAATGACGTCTGACAAAGGTCCAAGAGCATTTCAAAGGAGGAAGGTCAGCCTTTCCAACCAGTGGTGCTGGGACAGTGGAGCAACTGGGCATCAAAGCAAACAAACAAAAAAACACCTCAACTTCGCACCTTATACAGAAAGTGATTCAAAATGGTTTATAGATTTAACTATAAAACATAAATCTATAAAATGTTCACGAAAATACATAGAAGAAAATCTTTGCAATCTAGGTGACAGAATTCTTAGACCTGATACCAAAAGCATGATCCAAAAAAGAAAAAAACTGATAAACTGGACTTCATCAAAATTAGATTTTTCCTCTGTGAAAGGCCCTGCCAAGAGGATGAAAAGATAAGTTACCAGCCAGGAGAAATATTTGCAAGCTTCATATCCAACAAAGAACTAGTATCTAGAACATATAAAGAATTTTCAGCCAGGCACAGTGGCTCACACTTATAATCCTAGCACTTTGGGAGGCCGACGCAGGGGGACTGCTTGATCCCAGGAGTTCAAGAACAGCCTGGGCAACATAGTGAGATGCCGTCTCCTGAAGAAATTTAAAAATTAGCCGGGTGTGGTGGCATGTAGCTGTGGTCCCAGCTTCTCAGGAGGCTGCAGTGGGGAGGATCACTTGACTCCAGAAGGTAGAGGCTGGAGTGAGACATGATCCTGCCACTATACTCCAGCCTGGATGACAGACTGAACCATTATTTAAAATAAAAATAAAATACAGAATTCTCAAAACTAAAAAAAACTTACAATAAAAAACTCCAATTAGCAAATAAGCAAAAAACATAAAGAGACACTTTGCCAAAGAGAATATACAGATGGCAAATAAGCATATGAAAAGATGCTCAGCATCACTAGTCAGTGGGGAAATGCAAATTAAAACCACAGTGAGATATCACTATACATCCATCAGAATGGCTAAAATAAAAAATAGTGACATCACTAAATGCTGGCAAGGAGAAACTGGATCTCTCACACATTACTAGTGGGAATATAAAATGTACAGCCACTCTGGAAAACAGTCTGGCCGTATCATATGGAACTAAGCACACAGCTACCCTACTATGACCCAGCAACTGCACTTGGAGGCATTTATCTGAAAAATAAAAACTCATGTTCACATAAAAACCTGTACACAAATGTTTATAACTGCTTTATTTGTAATAGCTATGGAATGGAAACAGGCCAGATGTCCTTCAATGGATAAACAGTTAAACCAACTGTGGTATATCCATAGCCCGGATGCAATATAAAGGAATGAACTACTGATACACGCAACAACCTGGAAGAATCTCCAGAGAATTATGCTGAGTGGAAAAAGCCAATCCCAAGAGGCTACTGGGTGTATGATTCCTTTATTTAGCATTTTTGACACAAAATTAAAGAAACAGAGAACAGATTAGTGATTGCCAGTGGTTAAATGTGGGGGTAAGGAAGAAAAGTATTAATCTCTTCTCAATTTCTATAATTTTGGCAGGAGAAAAGTGGGTGTGAATATAAGAAGGCAACTGGCCGAGCAACAGGCTCACACATGTAATCTCAGCACTTTGGGATGCCGAGGTGGGCGGATCATGTGAGGTCAGAAGTTCGAGATCAGCCTGGCCAACATGGTGAAACTCTGTCTCTACTAAAAGCATAAAAATTAGCCGGACGTGGTAATCCCAGCAATCTGAGAGACTGAGGCAGGAGAATCGTTTGAAACCAGGAGGCAGAGGTTGCAGTGAGCTGAGATCTCACCACTGCACTATAGTCTGGGCAACAGAGCAAGACTCTGGCTAAAAAAAATAAATAAAAATAAAAGGCAACAGGCTATAACCTCTTTACTGTATCAACGTAGTGTCGTGGTGCAATGTTGCACTAGAGTTTTCCAAGATGTTTCCATTGACAGAAACTGAGTAAAGGATAGAATGAATCTGTGTCATTTCTTATAATGCACATGAATCTACAATTTCTTTGTTTTTTTGAAATGTAATCTTGCTCTGTCACCCAGGCTGGAATGCAGTGGTGCGATCTCAGCTCACTGCAACCTCCGCCTCTCAGGTTCAAGCAATTCTCCTGCCTCAGCCTCCTGAGTAGCTGGGACTACAGGTGTGCACCACCATGCACAGCTAATTTTTGTATTTTTAGTGGACGTGGGCTTTCACCATGTTGGCCAGGCTGGTCTTGAACTCTTGACCTCAAGTGCTCTGCCCACCTCAGCCTCCCAAAGTGCTGGGAACAGAGGTGTGCACTACTGTGTCAAGCCAATAATTTCAAAATAAAAAGTTTAATTACAATGCAACTGCTACCACCAGCCCTCTGTCTCCGCAGAACTGCTGTGACTATCCTTCCCTGCTGGAGAGTTAGTTGGGTTGGCCTGGCCACTTTGCTGTCCCAAGAAGCACAGGGAGGGAATCTGGCAGGCAAGCAGATGTGCCCCCTCCCCCGCCTCGGTCAAAGGCCTCAGAGGGCAGGCGGTACTTGATGCAGAACTCCCTCATTTTAGGTCACCTAGGGCAGCAGTTCCTCAACGGCAGCACGTCAAAGCCAACTTGCAGCTGGTGATGAGGCTGCCCGGCTCCACCTAAAATCAGTAGGATGGGCTGGGGCCCAAGTCTGGAATTTCTAACAAGTTTGCAGCTACTGCTTCTGCTGGTCCAGGGACTAGTTTGAGAGCCTCAGTTCTAGGAAATGCAGAGAGCTGGGGAGAAGGGGCACAGGCCAGGTACAGGGAGGGGAGGAGCCCACAGCAGGCTCCTATGTCACATGGGCTTGGGGAATTCCACCCTTGATGCTTCTCTGCTGTGGACAGAGACCACAAAGATTTCCAGTTCCCTCTGAGCTTACTCTTCACTGCACAGGGGGATTTCCTGCCGACCCGAACTCATGCCTCTGGTCTCCTCTCTGAGGACAGTCTCTCTGGGAAGACTCCCAGTCTCCAGGTCTGGTATCCTTGACCCTCTGCTCCTGAACATAGGGAAGCGTTCTGTGTTGTGTGTGCGCAGAACCTCCTCCTATCTGTCCCCTGGCTCTGAGTCTGGGCTGGGAACAAGCCCGGAGCCTGGAACCTAGATCCCAGATCATGCAAGGCCCATGCCCACAGAGGGGCTTATCACCTGGGGCTTTCCTTGTATACTAACTCCAGCTTGAAGCTAGGACCCCTTGACAGATGGATAAGGTCAGTCTAGAAGGCCACAAGGCTTTCTGGGAGTCAGATCACATCTTCCTCTAGACATAGAGCTACAGAACTCACTACCCAAACCTTTCTTCCCCAAGTGTCCCAGAGCAGCTGCACCCCTAAGTCTCCTGGTTAACCTCCTGAGCCTTGTTCCATGCCACCTCTCTGCCTGCCTAGTAAGCTAGGAGCAGGACCAACAAGTGGACCCTGTGGCAGGCCAACCCTTCTCAATAGGTCACAAATCAGGACTCACTGTCTCCAAGGTTGCGGGTTCAGGATCCATATCCAACCTAAGTGACAGTGGAGTCGAAGGGTCTCGAAGAAATGATGGCTCTGAAATGGGGCAGGAGCAGGGCCCTTGGTAGCAAAAGGTAGGGTGCTCACATGTACAGGTACCCGGAAGTCCTGCCCCTCTATCTGTAAGGCCACAATACTAAACCGCCACAGTGTGGGGATAAGTCAAGATGCAGAGTTCATCAAAAAGTCCAGGAATAAGCAATGGCCCAGGCATGAGACATTTCAGTGAACAGCTGAAGGAACAACCTTAACCTGGCATCAGTTTACAATGTGTACGATGGGTATCTGGTGGCATCCAAGGCCTGAGGACACATGACCACCTTCATGTCATCAGCCCTTAGGAGCTCAATCCCAATCATCAGGATGCTCCACAAACATCTTAGGCCTGTCCTTCAGAAATCTACACTGGCAACTGTCACCTGCTTGTTCTCCTCATTTACATTCGCAGCTTGTAACTACCCCCTAGGCGTGACAAGGGCTAGAGGTCAGTACCCCTGGAAGTTAAGATTCCTTCACTTCTCCTGTTTCCACACTAAGCATCAAAGGATGCCCTCTGGTTCTAGCTTGCCAGAACTTGGTGGTGAGTCTGTGTCCATCCTATCTGTAATCACCACGGTCTCAGACCAAGTCACATGTTCTGTGTGTGTCCCTGTGAAATCTGTGATGACACAAATTAAAGACACCACCATGGATGTTCTGTAATACTGGAAAGAGGGCACCCTAGGGAGAAGGGGAAGCAGAGCACTGCAGGGTAGAGGGTCCAGGGAATGGGGGAAAAGACAGGGTAGGTGGAGGGGGGGTCGCGGTGAAGGACACCTGCCGGGAACAGGGCACTAGGGAAGACAAGGTACCTCAGGGGAGCATGGCATCCTCACGCCTGAGCTTCAGTATGTCCAGTTTGGAAAGGGGTGTCCCCAACAAAACTGCCAGCTGGGGGCTGGCAGGTCAGCGTCGTTCAGCCCAGGAGCGGAACAGCTCCTCCGCGGGCTGGTGACTGCCTCGGCCGGCCCCCACATCGCCCTGCTGGTGGGCACGTAAGTGGGAGCGGAGGGGCGTATCATGAAGGTGAGACTGCCTGGCCCCAGAGCCAGGAACGATCAGGTTGGAGCGAAGGCCCGGCCAGCTTTCACCGCTCAGGAGAACCTCGATCGCCGCTTACACCCCTCGGCCAGCCTCCAACAAAGACTCGGGGAGGGCTGGACGACCCTGACGCCCACGGGGCCGAGCCTGACCAAGACCACGACGCACGCGTGGCAGGTGCCGGCAGGTGGGCGGCAGAGCCTCCAGCCCCAGCCGGGCTGGGTACCCTACGGTGGCGCCGCAGCGGGACCGGGGCACCCCGGGGGACCGGCTACACCTGCCCGCCCGCACCTGCCCGCCCGCACCTGCCGCACCTGCCCGCCCCCGCCGGCCCGCACTTGCCCGCGGGCGGCGTTTCCAGGGGCCACCCCCAGGGCCCCGCTCACCTCCGCCCGGCCCGGCCCGGCCCCTCGCCGTGGCGGCCCCCGGCCCGCGCCGCTCCATGCGCTCAGCCCGCCCTCCGCGCCGCCCGCCGCCCCGGGGCCGCCGCCACCCGCGCCATCGCGCCGCCGCCCGCTCCGAGGGCACAATGGAGCCGCCGCCGCGCCGCTCATGCATATGCATGACGCCGCGCAGCCGGCCCCGCCTCCCAGGCCAGAGCAGCGGAGCCCCGAGCCGGCGCTCGGGGCGGGGGCGGCCGCGAGCCTGAGCGGCCCAAAGCGGCGGGGTGGGGCCAGGGCCGCAGGTGGCTGGGCGGGCAGGAGACGCAGCCTGACCACGACCTGCGCCCCCAGCCCCCTCCACACCTTTCCGAACGCGGCGTCGGCGGAGACACCCCGCGCTTCCTGCTCTCAGTCCGCCGGGAGCGGGGCGGGGCCGGGTGGCGGAGGCGGGGCCAGGATACCGGGGCGGGGCCGAGTGGGCGGTGGGGAGAATGTGCCGGGGCGGGGTCGTGAGGAGGAGGCGGAGCCAGAGAGCCGGGGCGGGGCCAGGGTGGGGCGGGCCCCGGCGGAGGAGGCAAGGAAGAGTGAGTCCTGGCCCTTCCCCCACCCGCCCCGCCCGCGCTGCCTCTGCTCCTGGGAGTCCATTGCTGTGGCCCGGGCGGGGACATGGCGGGGAGGCGGAGAGACCTGGAGTGCCACTTGTGGGAGGGGATCTTGTTAAGGGACTCGAGAAGCCTCTCGTTAAAGCAGAAAATCAAACTTAACCGAACAAGTTCGCTTTCCTCACTGCTCAGTTCTCTCTCCAGCGGTTCTCCTCTTGGAAAAAGTCACTACCGAGCTAGCCTAGCCTGATGAAGTAGCCTCTCTGATCAGTTGCGACCTTTGAAATGCTATTGTCAGCCTTTAAGTTATTCTTGACTTTTCCTACGGTAAGTTTAGGAAGACCACATTCTCATAGCAAGGACTTGGAAAAACAAAACAAAACGGAAGACCACATTCTCTCTACTACCCATAATTAATTAATTTTTTTTTTTTTTTTTTTTTTAGACAGAGTCTCACTCAGTCACCAGGTGCCAGGCTGGAGTGCAGTGGCATAATCTCGGCTCACTGCAACCTCCGTCTCCCGGATTCAAGCAATTCTCCTGCCTCAGCCTCCCGAGTAGCTGGGACTGCAGGCGCGCGCCACCACGCCCGGCTAATTTTTGTATTTTTTTTTTTTAGTAGAGACGGGGTTTCACCATGTTGGCCAGGATGGTCTCAATCTCTTAACCTCGTGATCCTCCTGCCTCAGCCTCCCAAAGTGCTGGGATTACAGGCGTGAGCCACAATGCCCAGCCAAATTTCCTTCTTTCTTATGGCCAAATAATAATGTTCCATTGTACGTATATTCCACGTTTAGCTTACCCATTCATCCATTGATGGATACTCCACAATTAATTTTTGACATTGTTGAAATTTTTTCCCAAGGCCGCCTCTGAACTCTGTGCTCTATTTCTTTTTGGAATCATTCGTCCATCAAATATGGTAGGCCTGCTGCACAGCAGTCACTGGTCTGGGATCTGTGAACACTGGTCTGCCCCAGGGACCAGGACAGTAAGGCCTTTCCATCCTTACCTCAAGCATGTTCGAGGGAACAAACTGAAGGAAATGAGTTAACAGGTAACAATGTGTCCTTCAGGAAGAGTGTTAGGAAGAAAATTAAGCAGGACCAGAGAATGGGTGGGAGTGATGAAGTATGGGGATGAATTCTCTGGGGAGCTGGCCCTGAAGAAAAGACCTGAATAAAGAGGGAGACAGGCACCAGGAGACCCTGACCATTCCACAGTCTTGGAAGAGGCTGCATTTCTGTGGGGGGTTGCAGGCAGGTTCGTGGAGGATGCTGGAAGTGGCCACACCAAACATCCCACATGCCCCCAGGGCAGGCATCTCTGTTACCTCCTAACTGCTTCAACAACTCCTGCCCTGTGTCCCTGTGAGAGTCCACCTGGTGTCCACTCCTTTCTAGGAAATGTTTTCATTTTCTACTATATGATGAATCGTTAAGAAAGTCTTCCTTCCTTGCCAGGCACAGTGGCTTACGCCTATAATCCCAGCCCTTTGGGAGGCCGAGGCAGACGGATCATCTGAGGTTGAGAGTTTGAAACCAACCTGATCAACATGGAGAAACCCCATCTCTACTAAAATATACAAGAATTAGCCACGCATGGTGGCTCATGCCTGTAATCCCAGCTACTCGGGAGGCTGAGACAGAGGAATCACTTGAACCTGGGAGGTGGAGGTTTCGGTGAATCGAAAAAAGGAAAGTCTTCCTTGAGGGGCCAGGCACAGTGGCTCATGCCTGTAATCCCAGCACTTTGGGAGGCCAAGGAGGGTGGATCACCTGAGGTCAGGAGTTCAACACCAGCCTGGCCAACATAGTGAACCTTGTCTCTACTAAAAATACAGAAATTAGCTGGGTGTGGTGGCAGGTGTCTGTAATCCCAGCTGCTCAGGAGGCTGAGGCAGGAGAACTGCTTGAACCCAGAGTGGGGTGGGGGTACAGGGACGGAGGTTGCAGTGAGCTAAGATCGAGCGTCTGTACTCCAGCCTGGGCAACAAGAACGAAACTCTATCTCGAAAAAAAAAATGTCACTGGGCACGGTGGCTCACATCTGTAATGCCAGCACTTTGGGAGGCTGAGGCAGGTGGATCACCCGAGGTCAGGAGTCCAAGACAAGCCTGATCAATATGGTGAAACCCCCATCTCTACTAAAATTACAGAAATTAGCTGGGCGTGGTAATGTGCGATTGTAGTCCCAGCTATTTGGGAGGTTGAGGCAGGAGAATCATTTGAACCTGGGAGGCAGAGGTTGCAGTGAGCTGAGATCATGCCACTGCACTCCAGCCTGGGTGACAGAATGAGACTCCGTCTCAAAAAAAAAAAAAAAAAAAAAAGTCTTTATCATTTACTAGAATAAAAAAGCTGCCTTCTTGAGGCCTTTCCTCTAAAACTGCATAAAATAAAAATCTTCACTTTGCTATTTGACGGCTCTTTAAAAATTAAAAGAAAGTTTTCATTCCCCCAGTCTTCTGTTAGAGGAGAAATGCTCCCAGCTCCTTAAGTGTCAACAGTAACGCAATTTCCAGATGCCATACCAACTGGCCACTGTCCTTTAGACAGTCACCAGTTAGTCACTATCGCTTTTAAAATGTGACACCAGGAAGGGAAACTGATATCTTAAATGTAATCAGCCTAGCCCAGCGTCCAGGGGCTCCTGCAGGTGCACAGACTCCTACAGTCAGTGTGGCCTAAACCTGAATTTGGTTTTTAACCAGTTTTGGTACCCCCAGTTATTATGACTCTTGACTTGCAACACTAACTTTAAAAAGAAAAAGGTGCTGCTGCTTCTTTTCATGCAAGCAATATATTCTTATTGTGGAAAATACAGAGAAATGTTCAAAATACATTAAAACTCTTCAGAGATAATTCCCAGCAATTGTTTGCTCTGTTTTTTTCCCCAGATGGTTCTCTTTGCATATCTTGATGTTGTGGAGATTATGGCCTATGTACGATTTTTGCATTCTTATTTTTTCACGTTATCAACATAAGTGTTTCCCTTCTTATAAGCATTATCTGTGTTTCTCACAAAATAAATACTTCAAAGATTTATTTACAAGGATGTTTGCTGTGACATTAGGATATCGAAAAATTACACACAAACTGTATTCATTCATTCAACAAGTTTTTGTTGAGCTTCTGTATGCCAGATACCACTCTCAGTGCTGGAAACGTGTCAGTGAGTAAAGCAGATGAAAATCTGCAGTGTTGTGGAGCTTATGTTAGCAAGCTAATAGTTATGTCCTAGTAGGTAATAGTCAAGTAGAATGCACACACACATAGGTTGGAATTTAGGCAGCACCAAAAATCATGTTTTTGAAGAATATTTAATGGTAAGAGAAGACAGTCACAATTTGCTAACTGGAAACATAATGCAAAGTTGCACGATTCCAACATTTTCCTTTCTCGAAAAGGCTTTATGGAGCACACAGTCTTCCCACAGGCCTATAATTCATCACATGGGGAGAAAGGAGCCTTTATAATAACATTGGTCAGATACCACCTTAACAAAATGACCAAGGTTAACACTACCAACAGTGGGACCAGCTGACATCCTGGGTACCTGATGTGATGCTCAGAGAAAAGACACAGACTCCTTCAAGTAGAATTTCCAGCCAGAAATGTTCAACCTGAATCTGATCATGAAAAAGCAAGACAGATCCACACAGAGGCCCAGTTTCCAGCACTGGCTGCGACTCTCAGAGAACATCAGGCCTGGGGAAATGATCTTGTTTCTCTTTAAGCTGTGCAAGCCTGCCCCTAAAATCCAAGGAGGTTGAGAGGTCAAAGAAAGAGGCTCACAAATACAGTTTCTCCAAAAGAAAAAACATTCAATAGAGACTCATGAGCAGAAGCCAAGTCTGTGTATCCAGCGTCGGCAATACCAGGGCTTATATGTGATAGAAAAAGGGTGACTCTGAAGGGATGTATAGGATCACTGAAGTACAGTAACATCAGGACCGTTTTGACCTAAGGGCAGGAATTACAAGAAGGCCTCTTACACAGGGAACAATAGATAAACTGGAAATCTTAAAGGCCTTCCCAGAACAGGGGTTAATCAGAGACCATCATGGCAGATTGGCTTCGAAGATGGACTTGCTTTAGCCTCCGCAGGTCTGGATTAGGGGAGACTAGAGACAGGAGAAGTAGATGCCATGCTCCTTAACTAGACTGGAGCAGGGACACTATTGGGACAATTGGTAATCCCAGCACTCTGGGAGGCCTAGGCAGGCAGATCACTTGAGGTCAGGAGTTCGAGACCAGCCTGGCCACATGGTGAAACCCCGTGTCTACTAAAAATACAAAAATTAGCTGGGCATGGTGGTGGGCGCCAGTAATTCCAGCTATTCAGGAGGCTGAGGCAGGAGAATTGCTCGAACCTGGGAGATGGAGGTTGCAGTGAGCTGAGATCGCAGCACTGCACTCCAGCCTGGGCAACAGAGTAAGACTCTGCCCCCAAAATAATAATAATAATAAATAAATAAATTGCATTGAATGGATGTTAAATAGCCCATGGGAGTCACAGGTCAGCAATTAAGCTCACAAGGTTAAAACAAAACAACAAAGTGTGTGTGTGTGTGTGTGTGTGTGTGTGTGTGTGTGTGTGTGGACAGAAATAAGAAAACATGGCACAGTGTTCGTAGGGGCACTAAAATCTAAACAGAAAAAAGGAAGGGGCTGGACACAGTGGTTCATACCTGTAATCCCAGTACTTTGGGAGGCCAAGGCAGGCAGATCCCTGAGCTCAGGAGTTCGAGACCACCTTGGGCAACATGGTGAAACCCCGTCTCTACTAAAATACTAAAAATTAGCAGGGCGTGGTGACACGCACCTATAGTCCCAGCTACTCAGGAGGCTGAGGCACAAGAATTGCTGGAGCCCAGAAGGCAGAGGATGCAGTAAGCCGAGATCACACCACTGCACTCTAGCTTGGGCTACCGAGTGAGACTCCATCTCAAAAAAAAAAAGACAGGAAGGAAATGTGCCAAATCATGAATAAGAATGCATTCTTTCTAGATTCAGGAACTGGCATGGTGGCTTATACCTATAATCCAGCACTTTGGGAGGCTGAGGCTGGAGGATCAGTCAAGCCCAGGAGTTTGAGACCAGCCTAGACAACATAGTGAGACTCCATCTCTACAAAATATTTTTTAAAAATAGCAGGGCATGGTGGCTTGCACCTGTAGTCCCAGCTACTTGGGAGGCTGAGGTGGGGGTATCGCCTGAGTCTGAGAGGTTAAGGCTGCAGTGGTTTGTGACTGCAGGCATGAGCCATGCCACTGCACTCCAGTCTGGGTGACAGAGTCTCAAATTAAACAAAACAAAACAAGAATACGTTATTTGTAGAATCAGAGAAAAGAAAAGCTATTTAAAAATCTTAAATTTTTTTTTTCTCTCTTACCCAGGAGGTTGCATGGCTCATTGCAACCTCAAACTCCTGTGCTCAAGGGATCCTCCCACCTCAGTCTCTTGGGCAGCTGGGACTATAAGCACATACCTCCACACCTGGCTAATTTTTATTTTTATTTTTTAATTTAATTTTACTTTTGAGATGGAATCTCGCTCTGTTGCCCAGGCTGGAGTGCAGTGGTGCAATCTTGGCTCACTGCAACCTCCACCTCCTGGATTCAAGCGATTCTCCTGCCTCAGCCTCCTCAGTAGCTGGGATTACAAGTGTCTACCACCACTCCCGGCTATTTTTTTATTTTTAGTAGAGACAGGGCTTCACCATGTTGGTCAGGGTGGTCTTGAACTCCTGACCCCATGATCCCCCAGCCTTAGCCTCCCAATGTGCTGGGATTATAGGCATAAGCCACCGTGCCTGGCTGTTTTTATTTTTAGTAGACAGGGTTTTGTTAGACTGTTGCCCAGGCTGGCCTCAAACTCCTGGCCTCAAGTGATCCTCCAGCCTTGGTCTCCCAAAGTTCTGAGATTACAGGTGTGAGACACCAAGCCCAGCCTAAAATAGTCTTCACGACTGCTCGTTTATAGATGTATCATGATTTACACTGTAGGCAGTAGGGAACTGTTATAACGGAGCGAGTTGTAAGGAAAGCGCCACACTCTGAGTTTCAATTTCGAGTCCTTTATTGCCAGCAACCAAGAGACGACTAACGCTCAAAATTCTCTCTGCCTGAAGAAAGGGTTTGATTCCTTTTTATACCTTGCTTAGAGAAGGGAGGTGGCAAAGCGGAATTTTACAGAAGCAGAACAAGCAAGTTAGGTGAGGAAGCTGGTAACCAGGAGGCAGGAGGTTCCCAGGATTGTTGGTTACCAAGGCGGGTAGCAGGCGGGACTTTCCATACAATCAATCACCAAGAGGGGTAGGTTATTCACGACAGCAGGTAGACTCACAAGCAGGATGTAGTTACAATGGTTACAAGGTACTGGATACAGCGCTACGCAGCTGTGCACCCAAAGGAGAAATGATGGGGAGGGAGAGGCTAAAATGGAGTTTGTCAGGCTTACATCTAAGATGGAGTCTGTTAGGCTATCACAGAACAACAAAAATCAAGCAGGGTGGAATGGGCTTGTTGCATTTTAGGGAGATGAATCTGAGAGGTGAGTATGGGACCCATTCGGCTGAGGGGGACCAAAGACAGGGGCTATTGTTAGAGGCATGAAATGAGCAGGCTGCTGAATGGGGTGGAGTTCAGCGAAATGTATGGAGACCCTTGTTTTGGAGTAAGTGCCTGCACTAGGCCCCAGCGGACCAGACCAAATACAGGTATTGATCGACTTACGACCTGTGCAACTTACGACAATTCGACTTTACGACCACAATCGCTAGCCGTGACTGCTCTGCGTCTGGCAGCGCAAACGTTGCCCCGCTGGGCGTACGACAGTGCGGACCAGCTTCCGGCAGCACTACCATCTCCACGTGCACCATTTCAACTGTTATCCCTGACTCGGTACAGCAATTTGCGTTTTGTGTCTTGGATATTTTTCATCAAACTCCTCCCAATAAACTTCTTATACAGGTATTGATCAACTTACGACCTATGCAACTTACGACCATTCGACTTTATGACCACAATTGCTAGCCACAGCTGCTCCGGGTCTGGCAGCACAAACGTTGCCCAGCTGGGCGTACGGCAGTGCTGGACAATAAACATATATGCTATATCATATCATTATTAGTCATTTTCTTGCCTTTCTTACTAAAATGTGAGTGGTTTACATCCCTATATCTTTAACAATATTAGAACATACTAAGTTTAAATTATATTTGAACAAGATATCCAGATGACATCTTTTATGATGAATGCTACATATTTGTATCCCATGGAAAGTCACATAAAATTGTGATGATTTACTTTTCTATTTGCAATGATAATAAATAAATACCTGGCAACTAGTCCTTTTTAACCCTAAGACTTAACATAGTTCATACCCTTCTGCTTTTCAAAACTCATCATGTGCCGTGGTTTTTCACTTCAAACCATAGACCACCGTGGTTCAGTGACCTGTGAATATTCCACAGTTTTACACAAGGCTGCGCCTTTACCACAAGTTAAGATGGCTTTCTAAAAATGAGATTTGACAAGAATGCGTTCATAATAAGCATTCAGGTCAACCTTTACTACTGGTAATGCAGTGTTTTACTTAAACCTGATGAATGTAAAAATAAGAAACAAAATGGTGTAGAGATGATACAAATGGCATAAAATGAACAAAGAAAATTATGATATATAACAATAATGAAAGAAAATTATGATAAAATATGACTTAAAGATTTTTATAACATCATTTCACAGTACTGTACATATAGCCTGCTCAACTTACAACCAAATCGTGTTACGACCGGTCTGTTGGAACCAATCGTGGTCGTAGCACTAGCTGTAAGCTAGTAAGTCAAGCACTAGCTGTAAGAGTGGCAATCACTTGCCAGGTGTGGTGGCTCACATCCGTAATCCCAGCACTTTGGGAGGCCGAGGTGGGCGGATCACCTGAGGTCAGGAGTTGGAGACCAGCCTGACCAACATGGAGAAACCCTGTTTCTACTAAAAATACAAAATTAGCTGGGCATGATGGCTCATGCCTGTAATCCCAGCCACTCAGGAGGCTGAAGCAGGAGAATCACTTGAACTGGGGAGGCAGAGGTTGCTGTGAGCCAAGAATGTGCCATTGCACTCCAGCCTGGGCAACAAGAGTGAAACTCTGTCTAAAAAAAAAAAAAAGGAATCACTCATGCTAGGTACCATGTCACCCAGCTGAACTTTGAAATAGGCGAATTTTCTAAAAAACAGGAAATTCACAGCAACCAATCAGAAAGGTCCCTGTTTTCCAGAGCTGAGCTGGCTTGACAAGAAAGTTCCCCTTGTTTTAACTCTATAAAGAAATTTAAAATGACCCACCCCCTTTTTTGTTCTTTTTTTTTCTTCAGCCCTTTTCAACAAAACCAACCATCTCTGCTCCTTTCATTGGAGTGTCTTTTCTAAATCCTTAGGTGATATGCTGCCTAATACATGAACCACTAATAAAAACCAATTTGAGGCTGGCACAGTGGCTCATGCCTATAATCCCAGCACTTTGAGAGGCAGAGGTGGTGGCTCACTTGAGGTCAGAAGTTCAAGACCAGCCTGACCAACATGGTGAAACCCCGTCTCTACTAAAAATACAAAATTAGCCTGGCATGGTGGCTCATGCCTGTAATCCCAGCACTTTGGGGGGTCAAGATGGGCAGATCACTTGAGGCCAGGAGTTTGAGACCAGCCTGGGCAACATAGTGAAATCCTGTCTCTACCAAAAATACAAAAATTAGCCAGGCATGGTGGGTGCACACCTGTAATCCCAGCTGCCTGGGAGGCTGAGGCAGGAGAATCACTTGAACCCAGGAGACAGGGGTTGCAGTGAGCCAAAATTGTGCCACCGCACTCCAGACTGGGCAAAGAGCGAAGCTCTGTCTCAAAAACAAATATTTTTAATCTTTATTTATTTATTTTTGAGACAGAGATTCGCTCTTGTTGCCTAGGCTATAGTGCAATGGTGCAATCTCAGCTCACTGCAACCTCCACCTCCCGGGTTCAAGTGATTCTCCTGCCTCAGCCTCCCGAGTAGCTAGGACTACAGACATGCACCATCACGTCCGGCTAATTTTGTACTTTTAGTAGAGATGAGGTTTCACCATGTTGGCCAGGCTGGTCTCAAACTCCTGACCCCAAGTGATCCACCCACCTCGGCCTCCCAAAGTGTTGGGATTATAGGTGTGAGCCACTTGGCCCGGCCAAATTTGATCTTTAAACTAAACTAAATGTGTTGAATTTTTTTTTTAACAGTGGGCTGTGGGTAGAGAGGCTGCAAATGTCTAAAATCACATCGTTGAGATGGTGTCTTGAGCAGATGTGGCAGAGGAGAGAGCTGGAAACTGGCTGGGTGGCTGCGGCCATTCTCCCTGCTGTCTTACTGGGCAACTGAGCAGAGGTAGGGGTAGGTCAGGAGCTGGGGTGAGTTGCCAACAGGTGTCTCTTCACAAGGGTCTACTTGTCCTGCCTGAGTTCTGGAGGGAAAGGGGCAGGGCTGGGCTAACAGTGCTGGTGCCCTCCCAGCAGGGTGACTTGCCGTGGAGCAGGCAGCAGATCCGGGTGGGATGGGATGGTCACTTCACATCCGGTTTCCTGCCATAGTTTTGTCTTCTTTGCTGCAAGGATCATGGAGATCTCAGAATTGTGTATGAAAAAGGCTTCCTCTCTGCTTCTTCCTATCTGCTCAGACAGCTCCACCCTCTGAGAGATTCTGCTATCTTGGAGCTTTGGCTCCAGGTGGCCCACCTGGTCCCGCTGGTCAAGTTCATGTCCTTATTCAACTTTCTTACCTTCACTCTCCCACTAACTGGCTCAACCTTTTCATACTTCTTAAAGTTCTAGGAGAATCAGGGGCTGGTCAGCTGACTGGGTTCAGCCAGGCCACCCTGGGAGTTGAGATTCCGACACTGAGTAGTGAAGAGGGGAGGTCAAGGAGCAGGCACCAGACATAGGAAGCAGGGCTTACTGTGCACACCCACGGTGCAGGTCAGAGGTCAGGAGGGGTGAAGTGAACATGGCACCAGACAGCTCTGTCCTGTCACCCGGACCTGGGACCAGAGCTGTGGTTCCAGCCGAGCTCCTGCCGTCTCTCCCGTCCACCTTCACCTCCCAGGGCAGGTGCCGAAAGCCTGGCCACCCTGCCTTCCTCACTCGGAGTACAGCAGAGGCCAGAGCTCACTGAGCCACACATAGCCTCACGAGGTACCCCAGGACCCCGGGCTCCTCCGACGATCTGCCCCAGGCCGCACCCTAGGTCCTACCCAGGCCTCACCCAGGCTCTACCACAGGCCCCACTTGAAGCCCACCTCAGGCCCCACCCCTGACCCGCTCCAGGACTCGTCTAGCCTTCACCCAGGTTCCACCACAGGCCTGCCCCAGACTTTGTCATGAAAGCAATACCTATTTATTGTAAAACATAAAAATAAGTAAGGCTGGCTGGGCGCAGTGGCTCACACCTGTCATCCCAGCACTTTGGGAGGCCAAGGTGGGCGGATCACCTAAGGTCAGGAGTTCAAGACCAGCCTGGCTAACATGGTGACACCCCGTTTCTACTAAAAATACAAAAAATTACCCAGGTATGGTGGCACGTGCTTGTAATCCCAGCTACTTGGAAGGCTGAGGCAGGAGAACTCGGGTGGTGGAGGTTGCAGTGAGCTGAGATTGTGCCATTGCACTCCAGCCTGAGCAACAAGAGCGAGACTCCATCTCAAAAAAAAAGAATCTTCCTGTTCTAGGTGCTTCAGGAGCCACCGTTTAAGGTGCAGAAATGACCAAGTCCAAGAACCACACCACTCAACCAGTCCTGAAAATGGCACAGAAGTGGTATCAAGAAACCCTGATCACAAAGATACGAATCTCTTAAGGGGGCAGAACCCAGGTTCCTGAGGAACATGCGCTTTGCCAAGAAGCACAACAAGAAGGGCCTAAAGAAGATGCAGGCCAGCAAGGCCAAGGCCATGAGTGCAGGTGCCGAGGCTATCGAGGCCCTCGTAAAGCCCAAGGAGGTTAAGCCCAAGATCCCAAAGGGTGTCAGCCACAAGCTCAATCCACCTGCCTACATTGCCCACCTCAAGCTTGGGAAGTGTGCTCATGCCCGCATTGCCAAGGGGCTTAGGCTGTGCCGCCCAAAACTCAAGGCCAATAATCAAACCAAGGTCAAGGCTGCAGCTTCAGCTTCAGTTCCAGCTCAGGCTCCCAAAGCTGCCCAGGCCCCTACAAAGGCTTCAGAGTAGAAATCTCTGTCTTCCAATGTGAGGACAGAAGGACTGGTGCGGCCACCCCGGGCTGCCTTCTGCATGGGGCTGGGGTCCTTCTGTCCTATTGTAGAAATAAACCTGAGGCAGGAAACAAAATAATAATAAATAAGGCCAGGTGCTATGGCTCATTCCTGTAATCTCGGCACTTTGGGAGGCTAAGGTGGGTAGCCCAGGAGTTCGAGACCAGCCTGGATAATACAGACAGACCCCACTTCTAAAAATAAAAATAAAAAATTAGCCACCACAAGCATGGAGCCACATGCCTGTGGTCCCAGCTACTCAGGAGGCTGAGTTGGGAGGATTGCTTGAGCCCAGGAGGTCGTCTGCCATCAGCTGTGATCACGCCGCTGCACCACTGCCTGGGAGACAGAGTGAGATCTTCTCTCTTAAAAACAAAACAAAAAACTAAAGTAAAGAGAATTAAATAAAATTTACTGGCCGGGCGCGGTGGCTCAAGCCTGTAATCCCAGCACTGTGGGAGGCCAAGGCGGGTGGATCACGAGGTCAAGAGATCGAGACCATCCTGGTCAACATGGTGAAACCCCGTCTCTACTAAAAATACAAAAAATTAGCTGGGCATGGTGGTGCGTGCCTGTAATCCCAGCTACTCAGGAGGCTGGGGCAGGAGAATTGCCTGAACCCGGGAGGCGGAGGTTGTGGTGAGCCGAGATCGCGCCATTGCACTCCAGCCTGGGTAACAAGAGAGAAACTCTGTCTCAAAAAAAAAAAAAAAAAAAAAATTTACTATAATCCTGCCTCTCAGAGAAAAAAAACAAACAACTTTTAGCTATTGATGTTCTGCATTCCACCTGTGACATTCTCACAGCACTGGAACCACTGCATGTGTTGATACAGATAGAACTGTGTCAGCTCGATCACCCATGCTCGCTCCACCCAGGGCCACCACGCCACCTGCCCCTGGCTTCCAGCATTCTTAGGGATCCTGCAGGACTGCTGCATCAGCCTGACAGGCACAGTCTTGTGAGGGACCCTCCACACTTCCCTCTTTGCCTCTGTCTCCCCATGACCAGTGAGCCCTTGGCCGTGACCGCAGCTGACATGCCCATGCCATGGGCACCATATTCAGACACTTCTGAGATTCTGAACCCCAAGTCAGGCAAGGTGCCGGCATCTGCAAAGTGAGGACAAAAGTCACCTATGCCCCAAACCCTGCTGGCTGGTCACAGAAGGGATGAATTTCAATCCACTCTCCTCCGGCTACCTTTGGGCCCTTCTAGCCACTGGGCTCCCATGTCCAAGACTGACACAGTTGGCCCCAGGCCTTCCTGGAGGCCAGCAGTTCTCATGGGCTAAGTTGGCACAGGTGGGCAGCGAGGAGAGAAGGGGCGATGTCCAGAGGAACTCAGTCCCCAAAAACACGTAACAATAATGCTCTGCGGAGGTGAGATTCTAAGGTGGAAGTTATGTTGCCTGTTTTCATGCAACATTTGTATTATGTTCTAAGTGTCTGCTTCCAAGCCCTGTTAACCCCACCCCTCTCCATACCCAGACGCTAGCAGCCCACGGTTGCGTAGGCCCTGCTGCCTGCTTTCAGTTCACCTTCCTGACCCCTGACCTTGGGTGGACCCTGGGTGCTGGCAGGTTGGACTGATTCCTTTCCAGTCAATGCACTCTGTGCTTCCAGACACAAACCACAATTTCTCACCTCCTTGGCTCACTCTTCACAGATCACCTTCCTGCTGAGTCCACTGAGCCCATAAAAGTGATGGGAGGGAACCTCAACAGGCTTCTCTTCCTAGGACCCCACCCAGCTGCCTCTGGCTCGGGCTCAGCCTGCTCTGATGATCCTCTCTGCTCCAGGACCCTGATCACCTTCTTTTCCTCCTCCTTCTCCCTTTTTCCCCTCCTCCTCCTCCTCTTCTTCTTCTTTCTTTTTTTTTGATGGAGTTTCACTCTTGTCACCCAGGCTAGAGTGCAGTGGTACAATCTCGGTTCACTGCAGCCTCCGTCTCCCAGGTTCAAGTGATTCTCCTGCCTCAGCCTCCTGAGTAGCTGGGATTACAGGCATGTGCCACCACATCTAGCTAATTTTGTATTTTTAGCAGAGATGGGGTTTCTCCATATTGGTGAGGCTGGTCTTGAACTCCTGAGCTCAGGTGATCCGCCCACCTCAGCCTCCCAAAGTGCTGGGATTACAGGCGTGAGCCACTGCGCCCGGCAGGACCTCTGATCTTCTGCACCCACTGCTGAGCCACGTCCAAGCACTTTGCAGCACCCAATCACTGCTGCCCTTGCCCCAGCCCTTGCCAGCTCTCTCTTTTTGCTCTCTCTCTCTCTTACAATAATAATAATTATTATTATTTTGAGACAGGGTCTCTTTGTAGCCCAAGCTGGAGTGCAGTGGCATGAACACAGCCCTCTGCAGCCTCAATCTCCCTGGCTGAAGTGATCCTCTCACCTCAGCCTTCCAAATAGCTGGGACTACGGATACATGCCACCACGCCCAGCTAATTTTTGTACTTTTCATAGAGAGAGGATCTCCCTATGTGTTTCCAGGCTGGTCTCAACCTCCTGGGCTCAAGTGATCTTCCCATCTCTGCTTCCCAGAGCTCTGGAATTATAGGTGTGAGCCACTACACTCAGTCTCTTTTTGCTCTTAGTAACAGCTTAATTGAGCTCTAAATTCACATTTATACAGTTCACCTGGGTCGGGCGTGGTGGCTCATGCGTGTGATCCCAGCACTTTGGGAGGCTGAGGCGGGTAGATCACAGAGTAAGGAGTTTGAGACCAGCCTGGCCAACATGGTAAAACCCTGTTTCTACTAAGAATACAAAAAAGTAGCCGGGTGTAGTGACGTGTGCCTGTAATTCTCCAGCTACTCAGAAGGCTGAAGCAGGAGAATTGCTTGAACCCGGGAGGCAGAGCTTGCAGTGAGTTGAGGCTGCGCCACTGCACTCTAGCCTGGCGACAGCAAGACTTGGTCTCGATAAACAAACAAACAAACAAAAACAATTCACCTATATAAAGTATACAATTCAACAGATTATACACATGAACATAGTCCATTTCAGAGCATTTTTATCACTGCCAGAAGAGCTCCCATCTCCATTAGAAGTCATTCCCCATTACCTCCTCCCCAGACCCTGGCAACCGATAATCTATTTTTTATTCCCGTGGCTTGCCTATTCTGGACATTTCATATACGGTATTGATTGACTTACCACCTATGTAACTTACGACCATTCGACCTTACGACCACAATTGCTAGCCACGACTGCTCCGCGTCTGGCAGCGCAAACGTTGCCCAGCTGGGTGTACGACAGTGCGGACCAGCTTCCGGCAGCACTACCACCTCCGCGTGCACCATTTCAACTGTACATATAGCCTACTCAACTTATGACCAAATCGTGTTACGACCAGTCTGCGGTCCCAACCGTGGTCGTAAGTCGAGCACTAACACACACATATGTATATATATATATATATATGTGGAATCATACAATATGTGATCTTTTGTTTCTGGTGTCTTTTGCTGAGCATAATGCTTTCGTGGTTTATCCATGTTGTAGTATGTACCAGTGCTGCATGCCTTTTTATTGCCGAATAATATTCCATGATAGGGATATACTACATTCTGTTTATCTGTTCATGAGTTGATGGACATTTTGGTTATTTCAGCTTTTTGGCTATTGTGAATAATGTTGCTATGAACGTTCACTGACAAGTCTCTGTGTGGAGATGCATTCACTTCTCTGGGTACACACTTGTAAGTGGAATTAATGGGTTTAATGGTAACTCTAACCTCAAAGAAACTACCAGATGACTTTCCTCTTCTCCAAAGCAGCTGTACTATTTGACATCCCCGGCAGCAGTGTATGAGGGTTCCAGCTTCTCTACATCCTGTGTCTTTTTATTAATCATTCTAGTAGGTGTGACGTGGCATCTCATTGTGGTTTTCGTTGGCATTTCCCTAATGACTCATAATGTTGAGAATCTCTTCACATACTTTCTGCCATTTGTATATCTTCCTTCGAGAAATGACTCTTCAGATCCTTTACCAGTTTTTAAATTGATTTCTTTTCAAGGAGATGAGTGTCTCCCAGTGTTGCCTAGGCTGGTCTCTAACACCTGGGCTCCAGTGATCCTCCTGCCTCAGCCTCCTGAGTGGCTGGGGCAAGAGACACATGCCACTGCTCCTAGCTTGGAATTCTTTGTATATTCTAGACACAAGTTGCTTATCAGATATATAATTTGTAAATATTTTCTCCTATTCTGTAGAATATCCTTTCACTTTCTTTTTCTTTCTTTTTTCTTTTCTTTTCTTTCTTTCTTTCTTTTCTTTTCTTTTTTCTTTTTTTTTTTTTTTGAGAAAGAGTCTTGCTCTATCACCCAGGCTGGAGTGCAGTGGCACAATCTTGGCTCACCCTCCACCTTCTGGGTTCAAGCTATTCTCCTGCCTCAGCCTCCTGAGTAGCTGGGATTACAGGTGCGCACCACCACACCCGGCTAATTTTTGTATTTTTAGTAGAGATGGGGTTTTACCATATTGGACAGGCAGGTCTAGAGCTCCTGACCTCATGATCCACCTGTCTTGGCTTCCCAAAGTGCTGGGATTACAGGCATGAGCCACCATGTCTAGCCATCTTTCTTTTCTTTTCTTTTTCTTCTTCTTATTTTTTTAGAGACGGTGTTTCTCCATGTTGGCCAGGCTGGTCTTGAACTCTTGACCTCAGGTGATCTGCCCTCCTTGGCCTCCCAAAGTGCTGGGATTATAGGCGTGTGCCACCACGTCTGGCCTTTTTTTTTTTTTTTCCTTGAGATGGAGTCTCACTCTGTTGCCCAGGCTGGAGTGGAGTGGTGCTATCTCAGCTCACTGCAACCTCTGCCTCCTGGGTTCAAGCCTGCCATCACGCCTGGCTAATTTTCATATTTTTAGTAGAGATGGGGTTTCACCATATTGGTCAGGCTGGTCTCGAACTCCTGACCTCGTGATCCTCCTGCCTCAGGCTCCCAAAGTGCTGGGATTACAGGCATGAGCCACTGTACCTGGTTGTTCTTTCACTTTTTTGATGGTGACTAAAATTAAATTAAAAACTTACAATTTTAATTTTCATGAAATACACTTTATTGTTTCTTTTATTGCTTGTGCTTTTAGTGTTATATGTAAAAAACTATGGCCTAATCCAAGGTCACAAAGATTTATACCTATATTTTCTTCTAAGAATTTTATAGTTTTAGCTCTTACATTTAGGTCTTTCATGCATTTGGGTTAATTTTTGTATATAGTGTAAGGTATGGGTTCAACTTTATTCTTTGGCATGTAGAGATCCTGTTGTCCCAGCATGATTTCGTCTTCCTTCCTTGCTCCTTCCTCCCTCCCTCTCTCTCTCTTTCTTTTTCTCTCCCTCCTACTTTCCTTCCTTCCTTCTTTTCTTTCTTTCCTTCCTTCCTTCTCTCTCTCTCTTTTTCCCTTTCTCCTTTCTTTCCTTCCTTCCTCTTTCTTTCTTTTCCTTTTCTTTCTTTCTTTCCCTTTCTTTTTTTCTTTCTTTCTTTCTCCTTCCTTCCTTTTTTCTTTTTTTTTTTTTGAGACGCAGTTTCGCTCTTGTTACCCAGGCTGGAGTGCAATGGCGCGATCTCGGCTCACCGCAACCTCCGCCTCCTGGGTTCAGGCAATTCTGCTGCCTCAGCCTCCTGAGTAGCTGGGATTACAGGCACGCACCACCATGCCCAGCTAATTTTTTGTATTTTTAGTAGAGACGGGGTTTCACCATGTTGACCAGGATGGTCTCGATCTCTTGACCTCGTGATCCACCCGCCTCGGCCTCCCAAAGTGCTGGGATTACAGGCTTGAGCCACCGCGCCCGGCCTCTTTTTTCTTTCCTTCTCTTTTTTTCTCTTTCTTCCTTTCCCTTCCTTCCTTCCTTCCCTCCCTCCCTCCTTCCTTCCTTCCTTCCCTCCTTCCTTCCTTCCTTCCTTATCTTGCTCTGTTGCCCAGGCTGGAAGTTAGTGGTGTGATCTCTGCTCACTACAACTTCCGCCTCCCAGGTTCAAGTGATCCTCCTCCTTCAACCTCCCAAGTAGCTGGAGGCGTAAGCCATGGTGCCCGGCTAGTTTTTGTATTTTTAGCAGACACGGGGTTTCACCATGTTGATCAGGCTGGTCTAGAACTCCTGACCTCATGATCTGCCTGCTTTGGCCTCCCAAAGTGCTGGGATTACAGGCATGAGCCACCACACCTGTGTCTGGACTTTGAATTCTATTCCATTGATTTATGTATCTCTCTTTATGACAATACCGTACTAATCTAATTACTGTAACTTTGCAGTAAGTTAAAATTGGGGCCCAGGTTCCATGGTTCACACCTATAATCCCAGTGCTGTAGGAGACTGAAGCCTGAGGATCCCTTGAGGCCAGGAGTTCAAGACCAGCCTGGGCAACTCATCTAGACCCTGTCTATACAAAAGGAAATTTTTTATTTTTTAAGATGAAGTTTCGCTCTTGTCACCCAGGGTGCAGTGCAGTGGCACAATCTCAGCTCACTGCAATCTCTGCCTCCTGGGTTCAAGCGAGTCTCCTGACTTAGCCTCCTGAGTAGCTGGAATTACAGGCACCTGCCACCATGCCTGGTTAATTTTTGTATTTTTAGTAGAGACAGGCTTTTGCCATGTTGACCAGGCTGGCCTTGAGCTCATGAACTCAGGTGATCTGCCCACCTGGGCCTCCCAAAGTGCTGGGATTACAGGTGTGAGCCACCATATCCAGCCAAAAAAAAAATTTTTCTTTTTTTTTTTTGAGATGCAGTTTCATTCTTATTGCCCAGGCTGGAGTGCAATGGTGCGATCTCAGCTCACTGCAGCCTTTGCCTCTTGGGTTCAAGTGATCCTCCCGCCTCACTTCATGAGTAGCTGAGATTACCGGTGCATGTCACCATGCCTGGCTAATTTTTGTATTTTTAGTAGGGACAGGGTTTCACCATATTGACCAAGCTGGTCTCGAACTCCTGACCTCAGGTTATCTGCCTGCCTTTGCCTTCCAACGTGCTGGGATTACAGGTGTGAGACACCACACCCAGCCTAAAAATATTTTTAAAAATTAGCTGGGCTTGGTGGCATGCACCTACCGACCTAGCGACTCAGGAGGCGGAGATGGGAGGATTTCTTGAGCTCAGGAGTTCGAGATTGCAGTGAGCTATAATTGCAGCACTGCACTCCAGCTTGGGAGAGAGACCCTGTCTGTAAAAACAAAACAAAACAAAACAAAAGGTATTGTTATATGTATACACTGTGGAATGATTAAATCAAGTAAACTAGACTGGAAACAGTGGCTCACGCCTGTAATCCCAGCACTTAGTGAGGCCAAGACGGGCAAATCACTTGAGGCCAGGAGTTTAAGCCCAGCCTGGCCAGCGTGGCAAAACTCTGTCAGTACTAAAAATACAAAAATGAGCCAGGTGCCATGGCTTATGCCCGAAATCCTAGCACTTTCAGAGGCTGAGGCAGCTGTATCACCTGAGGTCAGGAATTCAAGATCAGCCTGGCCAACATGGTGAAACCCCTCTAGCGCTACTAAAAATACAGAAATTAGCAGGGCATAGTGGCACATGCCTGTAATCCAGCTACTCAGGTGGCTGAGGCATAAGAGTCACTTGAACCTGGGAGGCGGAGACTGCAGCGAGCCATGATTGGACCTCTGACTCCAGCCTGGGTGACAGAGTGAGTCTGTCACACACACAAAAAAAAGTTAACTTATATGCCTATCTATCTGTCACTTCATATACTTATTTCTTTGTGGCAAGAACATCTAAAATTGACTCTTTAAGCAATTTTGGAATATATACTCCATTATTATTAGCTATAGTCACCATGCTGTGCAGTAGATCACTAGAACTTATTTCTCCTAACTGAAACTTTGCATGTACTAGACCAACATCTCTCTTTCCCCGTCCATTACCTCCTGCCTCCTCCTGCATCTGGTAACCACCATTCTACTCTCTACTATGATTCTGTTTTTTGAGATGTAGTCTCTGTTGCCCAGGCTGGAGGGCAGTGGCAAGGTCTCATCTCACTGCAGTCTCCACCTCCTGGGTTCAAGCAATTCTCCTGCCTCAGCCTTCCCAGTAGCTGTGATTACAGGAGTCCGCCACTATGCCTGGCTCATTTTTGTATTTTTAGTCGAGACAGGGTTTTACATGTTGGCCAGGCTGGTCCCAAACTCCTGACCTTAACTGATCCACCCACCTCGGCCTCCCAAAGTGCTGGGATTACAGGTGTGAGCCACCATGGCTGGCCAGTGTCCTGCAAACTTTAAATGTTACTAAATTTGTTTATCAGTTCTAACAGGTTATTTTTTGAAGTCCTTAGGTTATCTGTATATAACGTCATGTTATTAGCAAATAAAGACATGTTCACTTCTTTTTTTTTTTTTTTTTTTTTTGAGACGGAGTTTCGCTCTCCTTGCCCAGGCTGGAGTGCAATGGCGCGATCTCGGCTCACCGCAACCTCCGCATCCTGGGTTCAGGCAATTCTCCTGCCTCAGCCTCCTGAGTAGCTGGGATTACAGGCAGGCGCCACCATGCCCAGCTGATTTTCTGTATTTTTAGTAGAGACGGGGTTTCACCATGTTGACCAGGATGGTCTCGATCTCTTGACCTCGTGATCCACCCGCCTTGGCCTCCCAAAGTGCTGGGATTACAGGCGTGAGCCACCGCGCCCGGCTCACTTCTTTTCCTATTATGATAGCTTTTGCTTCTTTTTTCTCCCCTAATTTCTCTGGTCGGACTTCCAGTGCTATATTGAACAGAAGTGGTGAAAGTGGTCACCCTTGTCTTTTTCCTGATCTTAGGCGACAAGCTTTCAGCTTTTCACTGTTGAATATGATTTTAGCTGCTATGGGCTTGTGACACATGGCCTTTATTGTGTTGAGGACCATTACTTCTATATCTAATTTGTTGATGGATTTTATCAAAAAAGGAGGTTGAGTTCTGTCAAACCTTGAATTTTATGGTATTATTATTTTTTTGGGAGAGAGACAGAGTTTCACACTTGTTGCCCAGGCTGGAGTGTGGTGCGATCTTGGCTCACTGCAACCTCTGCTTCCCGGGTTCAAGTGATTCTCCTGCCTCAGCCTCCCGAGTAGCTGGGACGACAGGCACATGCCACCATGCCTGGCTAATTTTTGCATTTTTAGTAGAGACGGGGTTTCACCACATTGGCCAGGCTGATGTCGAACTCCTGAACTTGTGATCTGCCAGTCTCGGCCCACCAAAGTGCTGGGATTACAGGCGTGAGCCACCGCGCCTGGTGGAAACCTTGAATTTTCATATGAATTTGAACGTCAGCTTGTCAATTTCCACAAAAAAGCAAAATCTGGATTTTGATAAGGATTGTGTTGACTCTGCAGATCAGTTTGAGAAGTAATGTCATCTTATTTATATTGTCTTCCAATCCATGGACATAGGATATCTTGCCATTTATTTAGATATTCTTTATTTTTTCTTTTCTTTTTCTTTTTTTTTGAAATGGAGTCTCACACTGTACTGGCATAATCTTGGCTCACTGCAACCTTCGCTTCCCAGGTTCAATCGATTCTCCTCGCCTCAGCCTCCCAAGTAGCTGGGATTACAGGCGCCGGCCACCATGCCCAGTTAATTTTTTTTTTTTTTTTTTTGTATTTTTAGTAGAGATGGGGTTTCACTATGTTAGCCAGTCTGGTCTCGAAATCCTGACCTCATGATCTGCCTGCCTCGGCCTCCCAAAGTGCTGGGATTATAGGCATGAGCCACCATGCCTGGCCTATTTTTTCAATAATACTTTATAGTTTTCAGAGTATAAGTTTTGCACTTTTTGGATAAACTTATTCCTAAGCATTTAATTCATTTTGATCCTATTAAAAGTGGAATATTGGCCAGGCATGGTGGCTCACACCTGTAATCCCAGCACTTCGGGAGGCTGAGGTGGGCAGATCATGAGGTCAAGAGATCGAGACCATCCTGGCCAACGTGGTGAAACCCTGTCTCTACCAAAAATACAAAAATTAGCCGGACATGGTGGTGGGCACCTGTATTCCCAGCTATTCCGGAGCCTGAGGCAGGAGAATCGCTTCAATTTGGGAGGCAGAGATTGCAGTCAGCCGAGATTGTGCCACTGCACTCCAGCCTGGCAACAGAGCAAAACTCCGTTTCAAAAAAAAAAAAAAAATTAAATAAAAATGGAATGTTTTCCCTCCCTCCCTCCCTCCCTCCCTCCCTCCCTCCCTTCCCTCCTTCCTCTTCCTTCCTTCCTTCCTTCCTTGTTTCTTTCCTTCTCTTCTTTTGACAGTGTCTCCCTTTGTCACCCAGTTGGAATACAGTGGTGTGATCTCAGTCCTCTGCAGCCTTGACCTCCCAGATTCAAGTGATCCTCCCACCTCAGTCTCCCAAGTAGCTGGGACTACAGGAACAGACCACCACAACCAGCTATTTTTTTGTATTTTTGGTGGAGATGGGGTTTCATCATGTTGCCCAGGCTAGTCTTGAACTCCTGACCTCAGGTGATCTGCCCACCTCAGCCTCTCAAAGTGCTGGTGATGCAGGGTTTTTTTTTCCTTGGTGCTGCTTCACCAACTGGAGACCTCCGTGACTGGCAACCTCCTTGCCACGGCCTTGCTTGGCTCCAGGCTTGCCTCTGGAGGTACCCCACCCACTCGGTCAGGGGCTGCCCTTGGCTTGCACTCAGCCCGCAGGTGAGCCTAGGGTGCTCCAACCTGCTTCTGCCTTGGGCACCAGTGCCTGGACAAGCGGAACGCAGTGGCGCCTGAGAAAATAGAGACACCAGCGATTCCAAAGCCCCAAAGGGGGTGTTACAATGTGCTGCAGCTTTGGCTCGGGGAGCCCCGAGGTCTCAGCCCCTAGAAGCGTCATAGCTCTTCTCTCCTTCCCATTGCTCACAGTATTTGGAACACGGGGCTGGGGGGCGTGTTTAAGCCAGTTTGTGTTACAGCTCATTGAGTCCTGCTGCCCCACTCTGGTCCAGGGCTCCAAGGCTGAACCGGCCTCACTGCCGCTTCCCATCACGTGGGGCAGCTGCCTGGAGCCGGTGGAGGCCAGAGGGTGACAGTGTTAGAACAGCTCCTCTGGCACCCACTATTCAGTGGGTCCCGAGATCTTGTTCAGCATCCAAGAAGAATAAGGCTACCTGGACAACCAGAGGGTGGGAAGGGCAGAGAAGAGTTTTATTGAGCAATGGAACAGCTCTCAGCTGAGAGGGGACTGGGAGGGTCCCACCCACACGTGTGGCTGAGTCTGGGGCTTTTTTATGGCCTCAGAATGGGGATTGCATGTTGATTGGTTTGTGAGTATGCAAAAAAGGCTAAAAAAGAGGTACCACTCAAAGATGGACTTGACTGCAAAAAACCAGTTAGGGAAGGGTAGGCATATATGAAACAGGTGAAGGGTGGGAATCAATCAGGAAAGTGCACCAGATGGGAACAGAGGTCTTCCGTCTGGTCCGTCGATTTATCCAAGACTCATAGCTTGGTATTCAGGCTTTCAACTGTCTTCAACTTGAAGGACGGGTTTCACCGGGAACCTGCCCCTGTCTGCTGAGTGATTTGTCTGCCTGCTGCTGCTGTCACTGGGATTACAGGAGCATGCCACCTCACCCAGCCAAAATGAAATATTTTCTTTAAAAAAATGTTTTAGAGTAGAAATGGTGTCTCACTATGTCAACTAGGCTAGACTCAAACTGCTGGGCTCAAGTAATTCTCCAGCCTCAGCCTCACAAAGTGTTGGGATTATAGATGTGAGCCACCATGCCCTGCCAAAAATGGAATATTTTTTCTTGTTTTTGGAGTCGGAGTCTCACTCTGTCTCCCAGGCTGGACTGCAGTGGCACGATCCTGGCTCACTGCAATCTCTGCCTCCCGGGTTCAAGCAATTCTCTTGCCTCAGCCTCCTGAGTAGCTGGGATTACAGGCAAGCGTCACCATGCCCTGCTAATTTTGTATATTTAGTAGAGACAGGGCTTCACCATGTTAGCCAGGCTCATCTCAAACTCCTGACCTCAGGTGATCTGCCCACCTCAGTCTCCAAAGTGCTGGGATTACAGGCGTGTGCCACCATGCCTGGCCGAAATGGAATATTTTTAAAATTTTATTTTCAGTTTGTTCATTGCCACTATATAGAAATATAATTGATTTTTGTATTTGAGACAGAGTTTCCTTCTTGTTGCCCAGGCCGGAGTGCAATGGTGTGATCGCGGCTCATCACAACCTCCACCTCAGCCTCCCGAGTAGGTGGGATTATAGGCATTTGCCACCATGCCTGGCTAATTTTGTATTTTTAGTAGAGACGGAATTTCTCCATGTTGGTCAGGCTGGTCTTGAACTCCTGACCTCAGGTGAACTGCCTGCCTCTGCCTCCCAAAGTGCTGGGATTATAGGCGAGAGCCACTGAGCCCACCTGGCCAGAATGGTCTTGAACTCCTGACCTCAGATGATCCACTTGCTTCTGCCTCCCAAAGTTCTGGGACTACAGGCATGAACCACTGCACCTGGCCAGTATTCTCTGTATAAAATATAAAGTCATCTGCAAATAGAGATAATTTCACTTCTTTTCCAATTTGGAGGCCTTAACAGAATCTTGCTCTGTTGTCCTTCAGTCTGCAATCTACAGGCTGGAGTGCAGTGGCCTGATCAAGGCTCACTGCAGTCTCAACTTCCTGGGCTCAAGCAATCCTCCTGAGTAGCTGGGACTACAGGTGCACACCACCATGCCTGGCTAATTTTTTTGTAGAGACGGGTTTTTGCCATGTTGCCCAGGCTGGTCTCAAATTCCTGGCTGGTCTCAAATTCCTGAGCTCACGTGATTCACCCACCTCAGCTTCCCAAAGTGCTGAGATTACAGGCATGAGCCACTGTTCTTGGCCATATTTCATTTCTTGCCTAATTGCCCTGGGTAGAATCTCCAGTGCAATATTGAACAGAAGTGATGAAATGTGATTGGTCTCCCTGCCTCTGCCCTTCCCTCAAAGAAAGCAGCCAAAGGGGGCCCTGTAAAGCATAAGCCAGCACATGACACTCCTCTCAGAACCCTGTAGTGGTTTCCCATTGCACTCGTGGTCAAAGGAGACCCAGTCCCTTTAAGGTGTGACACACTTGGGCCAAGCTGTCTCCCTGCCTTCATCTCCTATTACTTCCTCTCCCTGCTCATTGTGCTCCAGCCACCTGGCTGACTTGCTGACTCCCGGACCTCTCCAAGTTCCTTTTCTTTCCACTTCCTGTACCCTTTCCTGTGCTGTTCCTTTCCCAGACTTCCATATGGCTCATTGTCTCATTTGTACTCGTGTTATTTTAAGTTACAGAGGTGACTAAGTGACAACATGAGGAGACCAATGCCATTGAAAGGGAAATTTAATGTAACTCATGGTTTTTCTTTTTTCTTTTTTTTTTTTAAAGATGGGGTTTCACCATGATGGCCAGGCTGGTCTTGAACTCCTGACCTCAGGTGATCCACTCACCTCGGCCTCCCAAAGTGCTAGGATTACAGGCGTGAGCCACCATGACTGGCCAGCTCACAGTTTTTCTAGAAACAAGAGGCATGCCATGCCATGTCATATGGGGAAGCACCAAGTTTGGTCAGGAGGCAGAAGCAGAATCTGGGGAGAGCCTAAGCCAGACTTTTTTTTTTTTCAGACAGGGTCTCGCTCTGTTGCCCAGGCTGGAGTGCAATGGCATGATCTCCGCTCACTGCAACCTCTGCCTCCCAGGTTCAAGCAATTCTCCTGCCTCAGCTTCCCAAGTAGCTGGGATTACAGGCACTTGCCACCATGCCCAGCTAATTTTTGCATTTTTCATATAGAAGGGGTTTCACCATGTTGGTCAGGCTGGTCTTGAACTCCTGACCTCAGGTAATTGACCCACCCACCTTGGTCTCCCAAAGTGCTGGAAGTATAGGTATGAGTCACTGTGCCTGCCCTGAGATTCTTTATTGGGTTTTTGTGGGACAGATGTGAAAAGAACATAAATTCTGGGACCCCAAAAGGAAATTCCTTATGGGCAAAGGTCAGACAGAACTCCAAGTCACCCCTCTGAGGCTCACTGGAGACAAATGCATATCTGATTGCTTCCTCTACCCTATTGTTTATATAAAAAAGCAGATCCACTGAGCCAGACTAAATTGTGTATTCAGTGGAAGGCTGATCGAGGACTCAAAATAATGCAACCTTTTGTTTCTTATCCACTTATGACCCGGAAGCCCCCATCTCCAGTTGTCCCACCTTACCGGATCAAACCAATGTACAGCTTACACATATTGATTGATGTCTCATGTGTGCCTGCAATGTATAAAAGCAAGCTGTACCCTGACCATCTTGGGCACATGTCCTCAGGACCGCCTGAGGCTGCATCATGGGTGTGTCCTTAACCTTGGCAAAATAAACTTTTGAAATTGACAGACCTGTCTCAGATATTTTGGGTTCACACAGGCAAGGCAGAGCAAGGCGAACAGTTTAGGATTTGCTCACTTGAATAATTGTAGTGGGCTTTGGAATACTGGGGCTGTCCAAGTTTTCTGGAATTTGGCTGTGTGTTGATTTCAGGCAGAGGAAATATTCACTTGGTATGTGTGTGTTTTATAAAGAAGATGGCTGGGCATGTAGGCTCTAAACTGATTAGTTTGCAGGTAAAAAGTATATTCTGAGGGAGGACTTTGCTAAGAATTGACTAACCCTAGGAAGGGTAATCTTTCTCCAGCCAGCAAGGTCACACATGCTAGAGCATTAAGAATACAGAAAAGAGGCCAGGCACCGTGGCTTACACCTGTAATCTCAGCACTTTGGGAGGCTGAGGTGGGCGGATCACTTGAGGTCAGGAGTTCAAGACCAGCCTGGCCAACATGGTGAATCCCTACTAAACATACAAAAATTAGCTGGGCATGGTGGCGCACACCTGTAATCATAGCTACTTGGGAGGCTGAGGCACAAAAATCACTTGAACCTGGGAGGTGGAGGATTGCAGTGAGCCAAGATCGCACCACTGGACTCCAGCCTGGATGACAAAGAGAGACTCCACCTAAAAAAAAAAAAGATACAGAAAATAAAGCTGGGCAGGGTGGCTCATGCCTATAATCCCAGTGTTATATTTGACCGGAGCGTAGAAAGTTATCACCAAGACAAAAGTATGCCAGATTGCAGGGTCATTTATTATGCCGGCGACCACAGAGGACTCACGTCTCTCCAACCTGTGGTGCCAAAAGGAGGGTACCACGATTTTTTATACCCAAAAAACCACCTTGGGAGTGGGGGTGAGGGGCGGGGATGGGGATGAAAAGGTTTCGGACATTCCAAGGGCTAGGGGATTCTGTGATTCACCTCCTGGGTGGAGACAAGGGCGGGGGTCTCCGGACATTCCAAGGGCCAGGGGACTTTTGTCATTCTGTTTGTTACTTCAGTGATTTACAGAAGTCAAGATATACATTTGTTTACACATCGTCTTGGTGGTGATAGAAGTCACAGATTTTAGCAGTTACTGATAAGAAAAGGTAAGCAGCTTTACATAGTTTTGCAGAACAAACTAGCAGTTCTATTTACAGAGGCCAAGGACAGTAGTTATTGTGAGGAGAATGGGGCAGCCATTGCAACTTATTTAAAAAACAGTTTTGGGCCAGGCGCGGTGGCTCAAGCCTGTAATCCCAGCACTTTGGGAGGCCGAGGCGGGTGGATCACGAGGTCAAGAGATCGAGACAATCCTGGTCAACATGGTGAAACCCCGTCTCTACTAAAACTACAAAAAATTAGCTGGGCATGGTGGCACGTGCCTGTAATCCCAGCTACTCAGGAGGCTGAGGCAGGAGAATTGCCTGAACCCAGGAGGCGGAGGTTGCGGTGAGCCGAGATCGCGCCATTGCACTCCAGCCTGGGTAACAAGAGCGAAACTCCGTCTCAAAAAAAAAAATTTAAAAAAAAAAAAAAAAAAAAAAAAAACAGTTTTGCTCAGGTTCTGGCTCTAGGCCAGCACAATATCACACCAGCACTTTGGAGGGTGGGCTTGGGCTTGAACCCAGGGATTTGAGAGCAGCCTGGGCAACATGAGGCGAAACTCTGTGTCTACAAAAACATATATATACAGAAATTAGCCAGGGGTGGTGGCAAGTGATTGTAGTCCCAGCTACTTGGCAGGGGAAGTGGAGGCTGCAGTGATCACACCACTGCACTTCACCCTGGGTGACAGAGTAAGACTCTGTCTCAAAAAAAAAAAAAAAAGAAAGAAAGAAGAAGGCTGGTGCAGTGTCTCACGCCTGTAATACCAGCACTTTGGGAGGCTGAAGCGGACAGGAGAAACCCCGTTTCTACTAAAAATACAAAATTAGCGATATTGAACTCAAATTGGAAGAGGTGAGTCTGGTCTCAAAATGGAGGTAAAACCACCACCCGGTCGCTCCCAGCGCCAATCCAGCTGTTGCCATCGCTGCTGGGGGGAGGAGGGCCTTGATCCAAAGGAACCACAGCAGTTGAGAAAACTGTTTATTGGTGGTCTGAGCTTTGAAACTACAGATGATAGTTTAAGAGAACATCCTGAGAAATGGGGCACACTCAGATTGTGTGGTAATGAGAGATCCCCAAACAAAACGTTCCAGGGGCTTTGGTTTTGTGACTTACCTTGTGTTGAGGTGGATGCGGCAATGTGTGTTCCACCACACAAGGTTGATGGGCATGTCGTGGAACCAAAGAGAGCTGTTTCTAGAGTGAATTCTGTAAAGCCTGGTGCCCATCTAACAGTAAAGAAAATTTTTGTTGGTGGTATTAAAGAAGATACGGAAGAGTATAATTTGAGAGATGACTTTGAAAAGTATGGGAAGATTGAAACCATAGAAGTTATGGAAGACAGGCAGAGTGGAAAAAAGAGGATTTGCTTCTGTAACTTTTGATGATCATGATACAGTTGATAACATTGTTGTTCAGAAATATCACACTATTAATGGGCATGATTGTGAAATGAAAAAGGCCCTTTCTAAACAAGAGATGCAGTCTGCTGGATCCCCGAGAGGCCGTGGAGGTGGATCTGGCAATTTTATAGGTCACGGAGGAAACTTTGGAGGTGGTGGAGGTAATTTTGGCCGTGGTGGAAACTTTGGTGGAAGAGGAGGTTATGGTGGTGGAGGTGGTGGCAGTAGAGGCAGTTATGGAAGAGGCGATGGTGGATATAATGGATTTGGTGATGGTGGCAACTATGGCGGGGGTCCTGGTTATAATAGTAGAGGGGGCCATGGTGTGGTGGACCAGGATATGGAAACCAAGGTGGTGGATATGGTGGCGGTGGTGGAGGATACGACGGTTACAATAAAGGAGGAAATTTTGGCGGTGGTAACTATGGTGGCGGTGGAACTATGGTGGTGGTGGGAACTATGATTTTGGAAATTATAGTGGACAACAGCAATCAAATTATGGACCCATGAAAGGGGGCAGTTTTGGTGGAAGAAGCTCCGGCAGTCCCTATGGCAGTGGTTATGGATCTGGTGGTGGAAGTGGTGGATCTGGTGGCAGAAGGTTCTAAAAACAGCAGACAAGGGCTACAGTTCTTAGCAGGAGAGAGAGCGAGTTGTCAGGAAAGCTGCAGGAGACTTTGAGACAGTCGTCCCAAATGCATTAGAAGAACTGTAAATATCTGCCACAGAAGGGGCGATGATCCATAGTCAGAAAAGTTACTGCAGCTTAAACAGGAAACCCTTCTTGTTCAGGACTGTCATAGCCACAGTTTGCAAAAAGTGCAGCTATTGATGAATGCAATGTAGTGTCAATTAGATGAACATTCTCGAGGTCTTTTATCTGTTGTGGCTTTTTCTTTTTCTTTTCATTACATCAGGTGTATTGCCCTGTAAATTGTGGTAGTGGTACCAGGAATAAAAAATTAAGGAATTTTTAACTTTTAAAAAAAAATACAAAATTAGCTGGGCATGGCGGCACATGCCTGTAATCCCAGCTACTCAGGCAGGAGAATCACTTGAACCTGGAGACAGAGGTTGCGGTGCCAAGATTGCACCACTGCACTTCAGCCTGGGCAGCAGAGTGAGACTGTCTCAAAAAAAAAAAAAAAAAATGCTAATCCAATTGGCCCTGTGATTAATGGATGCCAAACAGACAAATTCACAATCTGAGAAAACTGGTATCCAGAGGCGAAAGTATCCTACGATGCCTAGGAAGGACAGCAGCTGTTGTTTCGTGGATGGGGTTGGGGTTTGGGAAATTATCTGGATACAGTTGGCAGGGAGAACGCATCTCCAAAAAGGAAAGAAAAAAGATTCCATTTTTTTTAGGACGCAGGCTAGATAGAGGTGAAGATGAGGAATAGAGGGCGGAATATTGCCCCTGGCAAAGGAGGTAAGTTTTAAGGAAAAGAGTAGGGCCAAGGAGAAGGAGCAAGCAGCTACCAGGGTTTTCAGTAGGTGTCCCTGACTGTAACGTGGCTGAGTGATCAAGGCAGGCGTCCCTGTGACTGACTGTCTTCCCGAATCCATGATTGACGTTGGAGTTTTTGAGCGAGACGGGGAGACTTGTCTCCTCTGTCTCTACTTGAATAAAGAGTGTTTCCTTTGTCTCTACTAGAAGGAGAAAGATTTAAAGAAAAAGAGAGAGAGAGGGAGAGACTTGTCTCCTTTTCTGTACCTAGGAGAAGAATTTAAAGGAAGAGAGAGAGAGAGAGAGAGAGAGAGAGAGAGAGAGAGAGAGACTTGTCTCCTTTTCTCTAAAGGAAAAGAGAGAGAGAGAGAGGGAGAGTTGCCGGGCGCGGTGGCACGCGCCTGTAGTCCCAGCTACTCCGGAGGCGGAGGTGGGAGAACTGCTTGAGCCCAGGAGTTCTGGGCTGTAGCGCGCTATGCCCATCGGGTGTCCGCACTAAGTTCAGCATCAATATGATGACTTCTTGGAAGTGGGGGACCACCAGGTTGCCAAAGGAGGGGTGAACCGGCCCAGGTTGGAAACGGAGCAGGTCAAAACTCCTGTGCTGATCAGTAGTGGGATCGCGCCTGTGAATAGCCACTGCATTCCACCCTGGGCAACATAGGGAGACCCTGACTCTAAAAAATAAATAAAAAACAAAAGAGGGAGAGTCTGCTTACCCAATCTAAAGGTGGTGGGAGAGCTGTTTGGCATGCTAAGTGTGAGCTGCTGATCTGGTCTGATGTGTTGAGGTCTCAGGTGGGTCTCTTCCCAGAGGGGGAGCAGGGACAGGGGGCTGGTCTCCCCAAAGGACTACCCCTGAAACTGTCCCGGGATTCAGCACCAACTGTTAAAATGCAGGCTCTGAATGAAGAGGCCCCCTGCCCCCTGCCACTGAAACAGGCTTTGTGTGAGCAACATGGCTGTTTATTCACCCAGGTGAGGGTGAGCTGAGTCTGAAAAGAGAGTCAGTGGAGGGCGGTGGGATAGGAGTTGGTTTTATAGGTTTGGGGTAGGCAGTGGAGAGTTACAGAATTTACAGTGTAGGGCAGTTTTTGCAAGCTGGGAGGGGGTCATAGGGTCTGGAGTCATGAGGTTGACCAAGGTTGGTTACAAAGTCCAATTGCCTTATCAATTGAGGCAGGAATAAGGAACAACAGAGAATCTCTCAAAATTAATTAGGCACCGCAGGGCTTGATCGTTTCTTCTCCTTTTGTGGTTTTCCAGTTACTTCAGACTTTTGGGTTTTGGGAGGCCATCCAGAGGTGTATGTGCAGGTCACGGGGGTCGCCATGGCTAGACTTAGGGTATGGCCTATGGTGCAGCCAGTTAGCCATTTATACCTTACAAAAACAAAGTTAGAAAACTTTGTATTTCTTTTCTCTTTTCTTTTTTTGAGACAGAGTTTCATTCTGTCACCCAGGCTGGAGTACAGTAGCGCAATCTTGGCCCACTGCAACCCCTGCCTCCAGGGTTCAAGCGAATCTCCTACCTCAGCCTCCCAAGTAGCTAGGATTACAGCCATGCACCCCCACACCTGGCTAATTTTTGTATTTTTTATAAAGACAGAGTTTCACCATGTTGGCCAGGCTGGTCTCAAACTCCTGACCTTGCGATGTGCCCACCTCAGCCTCCCGAAGTGCTGGGATTACAGGTGTGAGCCACTATGCCCAGCCTATAAGGTTTTAAGAATTGGGTTTAACATTAATAATACACTAAAGTAAAGGTGAAGTTTGTCTTATTTGGTACAAAAATTATACAGGAAGCATTGTCAAATTGAAATGGTGTTTGGCTTTCTTTGGGTTGTATTTTTATAAACATGTTATTGGTATGTGTCCCAAAATAATGGGAAACTCATAATTCTGATATGACTTAGTGTATGTTATTGATAATTATAATTATTACATAAAATCATTGTATGCCACAGAAATAACCAAATTTGTTAATCATGTTGTTGACTGTGGCTAAGATATTTTGTCATCCATATATAATTGTCTTGTTTTGGTCCTCTTTATAAGGTGGTTTATAATCAATTATGGAACTCTAACAGATGTTTGTGAATGCAGGTTTCTGATATTCAAGATTGTGATATTACAGTAGAGGAAAAAACTTTCAGGACTCTCATGGAGAGCTGAAATGTTCATGAATATCAAACAGAACAGGAGTTAACTGCATGGACTAAACTAACAGAAGCCTGAAGTAATCTTTTTAAACTTTTTGCTTAAAATGTTGCTAATCCTTTGCTTTGTTTTTCTGAGTTAAGAAAAATTTTCCTTTTAGCTATTTCTCGTTTTAAACAATTGATTATACTCCTGTGCACAAAATTTGGAACATATTTGTTTCTCTCTACCTGATTTCTCCAGAATTTGGAAACTAGTTGTGAGTATTCTTAAGTTATGGCAATGTAGTTATTGGCATAAGTGCAACAAGAATTGGTTTTCAGTCAGGCATGGTGGCTCACATCTGTAATACCAGCACTTTGGGAGGCCAAGGCGGGTGGATCACCCAAATTCAGGAGTTCAAGACCACCTTGGCCAACATGGTGAAACCTCATCTCTACTAAAAATACAAAAATTAGTCAAACATGGTGGCAGGCACCTGTATGTTGTCCCAGTTACTCAGGAGGCTGAGGTGGCAGAAGCGCTTGAACCTGAGAGCCAGAGGTTGCAGTAAGCTGAGATCACGCCATTGCACCACACCCTAGGTTACAAGAGCAAAACTGTCTTTTAAAAAATCTGTTTATTTTTGCAACAAGACACAATTTGAGAAATGGGTTATTTAAGGCTGGGCTTGGTGGCTCATGCCTGTAATCCCAGCATTTTGGGAGGCCAAGGTGGGTGGATCACGAGGTCAGGAGTGCAAGACCAGCCTGGCCAAGATGGTGAAACCCCATTTCTATCAAAAATACAAAATAATTAGCCAGGCATGATGGCGGGCACCTGTAATCCCAGCTACTCAGGACACTGAAGCAGAGAATTGCTTGAACCCAGGAGGCAGAAGTTGCACCTGGCTGGGAATCAGAGTTTTAAAGGATGGTTTTGTGGGCGGGGGGAGGCAACCAGTGAGTCAGGAGTGTTGGCTGGTTGGGTTGGACATGAAATCATAGGGAGCTGAAGGTGTCCTCTTCTGCTGGGTCAGTTCTTGGGTGGGGGCCACAAGATCACATGAGCCAGTTTATCAATCTGGGTGGTGCCAACTGACCCATGTAGTGCAGGGTCTGCAAAATATCTGAAGCACTGATCTTAGGTTTTACAACAGTGACGCTATTGCCAGGACTGACTTGGGGAGCATCAGAGTCTTGTAGTATCCAGGGGCATGACTCCTAAACCAAAATTTCTAACTTGTTGACTAATTTGTTAGTCCTACAAAAGCAGTCTAGTCCCAGGCAAGAAGGGGATTGTTTTGGGCAAAGGCTGTTATTATCTTTATTTCAAACTATAATCCTATAAACTAAGTTCCTCTCAAGGTTAGTTCAGCCTATGCACAGGAATGAACAAAAACAGCTTGGAGGTCAGAAACAGGATGGAGCTGGCCAGGTCAGACCTGTGTCACTGTCTCAGTTACAATTCTGCATTGACAGTTTTAGGAGGTCCCTCTGGGGAAGTAGAAGTGACCAGCATTGGGCTGGAGTTAGAAAGCTCTTACAATACAGAATGAATACGTTTGTGGTGACTTGAACCCCAAAGAGCAAGTGCCAACCACTCAGTAAATAAACCCTGGATGAAGAGTGGGGAGGGGGTTGAGGGAGCTCTATCCTAACTTTGGAAAGTCTAGGCAGGACCTGGCCCACTGTGGTATAAGGGGCTCTGGTGTTGAGTCTTGGAAGGAAAGAGCTATGGTAGCTTCCCAACATGATGGCCAAAGTCCTCTTCCACTTTCCTATTACCAGCCTTTCCGCTCAGCCTTTAATTACCGCCTCTCTAATGGAGGGAGAGTTTAATAGACAAACAAGTATCCCTTCATCCTGGAAGCCCAAGGGAGTCCCTGCCATGTGGCAGGCACTGCAACCAACGTGGGGGACAGCAAACAAGCCAGGGGCAGGATGGTGACACACACAGAGCTCCTGAGTGATGGGCCGGGCTAGGGGGGAGTGGGCTCCACAGACAAGGCAGGGAAAGGGACTCCAGGGAGAGGGAGCAAGGAGATGAGGAGGGGGCACCTAGTTCCTCTCCAGGTCCTCTTTGGGCTGCCTGGAGCGCCAGTGGGGAGGGAGGACAGCCCCTAAGCAACCAGACTGCTGGGGAAGGTGAGCTATTGGTTTCCTGCAGAGGACAGACAGCATGAAATCTGAGTTTGAAGATCATTCTGCAGTAACAAGGCAGTCCATACAGCCCTCAAGAGACAAGCAGGTGGCTCCTGGCATAGCCCCAGCAGGGGGAGGGAATAAGGGGTACAGGATGCCCAGTGGCACTGCCAGGTTACTGGCATGGCTGATTTAAAAAACTTAGGGAGGGACAAGATCTGGGGCTGGGTGGAGAAGAAAAGAAGACTCCCCTTGGACATCTAGACTCAGCCCCTGATCTGCAGAGGAACATGGTTAGCTGTCGGGGCCCTGCTCCCCCCACCTCCTTTTTCTCCACTGTCTGATCCTGTGCCTCAGGGACCAGGACCCCCACCCACAGATGACTCATAGGACCCAGCGAGTCTCCAGGCTCTGATCCGTAAAGCCAATGGCTTCCCTGACATTTCCACCAGGATGTCACAAAGCCAGTGGCCTCCCTGACATTTCCACCTGGATGTCACAAAGCTTTCAAATTCAGCCTCCTCCCCTGCCACACCCCTCTGACCTACTTTCTCTCAGTTCCACGTTGCGGTTGGCCAGGCAAGCCTTCCTGACATCTGTCTTCCTTCAACTCATGTTTCCTTCTCACCTGGATCTCTAAGCTCCATCCATTTCCCTTCAACACCTCTGGGTGTGGGTAACATCTGCTCCTACAGACCACTAGGGCCTCTGGACACACTCATCTGGTCACCAACCTGTTTACATTCCTTTCCTGGCCTCTGGCTACAATTAGGCAAAACTGTTCCTTGATCCACAGCCCAGACCCTTCACCAAACTTAAGTGCTAAACCCTGTTAAGCCTGACCTTCAGGACCAGAGCGAGCAGAGGAAATGAGAGAGGCCTGGCACAGAGGGAACAGCCCCTATCCTTGGGGCCTGTTCAGCAGCGACTATTCCTAGGGTTGCTTCCCTAGACAGGACAGAAGTCTGGGCAGGAAGGGACTCTGCCCAGGGTGTCCAGGTCAAGAGTCCCAGAGGCAAACCAGAACACAGCTCTGCACTGGGGAGGGCTGGAAAGGAGACAGGGTCTTGGCAGGTCTCAAGGCTGACAAACCACACCCAACACACCAGTGGAGAGAGCGCTGGAGGGGGAGACCCTCTGGCAGGGGGCCTGGGTGGACTTGGGCACTTGGAAGTTAACAGAAGTTCCCGTGGCAATCTGGGGCCCTAAGCCCATGAGCCAGGTTGGGGGCTGGCGAGGCCCTAGGGAGGAGAGGTCTGGGAAGATGGGTGAGGTTGGTTGGGTGAATGAGGCCATAGGAGGAGGGTAATGTGGCCCCTTTGGGTATACTGGAGAAAACCCCCAGCTCTGGCCCTCATTCAAGGAAGTCTTTGATGATTTGTTTTGGGGACTGAGAGAGCCAGGTATGCACTGGAGTGGGCAGAGCAGGAGTCCCTGAGCAGAGACCTGCTGGCATATCACGGAATGCTACACGGGGACATTTCTACCATCTCCGCAGTGAAATCCCAGTTGAATACTACCCCGACAGGGAGCTCACTACCCCACCAAAGTTAGGCCTGAAGTATCACTGGGCATCCAACTCTCTGTTTCTGCTGGAGGAAAAGGAGGGAATCTGGGTGTAGGGTTCCTAGTCACTCCAGTGGGGCTGGCAGCCTCTTTTGACTTCTCAGGTGTGGACCTTTGCAGAAACATGCGGATGGGTGATGCCTCAGCCGGTCATTCCCCAATCCCCACCCCCAGAAAGCACGAGCTCTCAGACCATAGTGAGTTCATGGGCTGGTGATGTCTCTCACCCTCGCCCACCCCACCAGTCACTAGCCATGGCATTTGGGTGAGGGGGGCTGGCTCTGAAGCTCCCTCCCCAGTGGAGCGAGCTGACATTCTCACATCTAGCTTAGCTATTTTGAATCCAGAAGTACCTTTTCTATACCCAGAAAAGCACAAGGACGTTGACAGTGATGTTGGGTAGGTTATGTCCCTGTCTGCACTGCCCAACTGGCAACAATTCAGGAGCTTCAGGGATGAGTCACAGGGCCAAGCTGCTCACCAATGACCAGGACAAGGCCTCTTTCTCCTAAAAATGATTTGCATTTCCCTTCAGCTCACCTACACCACACCATGCCTACTACACATCCATGACACTAACCCAAGCTCTGCTGTTCGGTACACACACACACACACACACTCTCTCTCTCTCTCCAGTCCTGGCCCACAAAGTCTTGTCTAAACACACAAGATGCTGCCTAGACTGTGTGGAGCTTCTTCCTTTTAACAATTGTTTTCCAATTTCAGGAAATGGGACAATTAACTGAAACAGAAGAAAACTAGAGAACCATCTGCATGACATCATGTGTGAGTACCTGATCCAGCAGGTTCTATTCCCGATCTTTCCAGAGCCTTTACAAAGCCCCGTTCTCACAGGGTGTTAAGGGTCATAGACCTGCACCGGCAACTTAGGAAGACCACTACCCCACTTACTTCGAGATTCCAGAGGAGCTTTGTCTGTTACTGTGGTCACACTACCGTCAGGATGCCCTAGGTGTCACCATGCTGAGCTGCTTCGGGAGCCAACTCAAGCCCCACTCCCTGGGGAGTGTTCCCAGACCCTCAGAACCAGTTTAGGAGTTTGGGCTCTGCTCACCCAGCTGTTCTGCTTCCCTGGCCTGCTGGGAAGCAGAGGCCGGTCCCAGCTTCCCTTGTTGCAGCATACCCTGTGGCCATTTTTCCAGGATATATACAGGGTCTTGCTCTGTCACCCAGCCAGGAGTGTTCTAACAGCTCCCTGCAGCCCTGACCTGCCAGGCTTGGGCGATCCACCCACCTCAGCCTCCTGAGTAGCTGGGACTACAGGTATGTGCCATCACACCCTGCTGATTTTTAAATTTTTTTGTAGGGTTTGGGGGGGGGGTCTCACTATGTTGCCCAGGCTGGCCTTGAACTCCTGGCCTGAGGCAATCCTCCTACTTTGGCCTTCCATAGTACTGAGATGACAGGTGTGAGCCACCCTGCCCAGCCAGAATTTTGGGTAGGTGGTGAGGCACAGGGAGGTGGCACTGGCCACCAGCAGACACATGCAGGAGCGTGTCTATAGCACTGGAGGTGGCAGCGGCAGGTCTTCACACCCACCCCAGGACCAGCCCCACCTGGCACTGGCTGGTGGTCACGCTTCCAATTGGAAGAACCCTGAGCCATGCTGCAAAGGGACAACAGGATAAATCACGGGAGCCAGGCAGGTGCTCCCTAGAGAACAGGGTGGTGAGTCAGAGGCTTGACCCCACTTAAGCTCTTCCTCCGGGGTAAGATTGGTTCAGTGCTCAGGAAGCCAATACCTGGCTTGTTGGGGGATGAAGCTCTTGGCCAGAGGGGACCCCGGGGTGTGTGCTGGTAAGGGGCCCCATCTCCAGGTTGGAAGCGCTGCTTGGTCTCTAGGACGCACTAATTAACAAACATGTGGTTAGGGTGAACCCACAGGCACGCTGGCTCAAATGCAGAGGCACAGAGCACAGAGTGCTATCTCCAAGGTAGCATGTGGGAAAAGACCCAGAACAGGGAAAACTCAGAAACAGGGCTGCACCCAAACACCCTGGCGGCTCAGGCCACCTCTGCCTTGTTCACAATGATGGCTTTGCCTGCAAGGGAGTGTGTAGAGGGCCACGGGGTGAGGGCCTACAGGCCGTGGTCATGGCTCCCCCTGTCCAATGAGGAGAGGGCTGTTTCCCAGGCGGGTTAGGAGGGGCCTGGCCTAGCCCCACCCCCTCAGGGGCGAAGGCGGAACAGACAGACAGAGCAGACAGGCCTGCGGATAACTTAGTTTATGAGTCAAGCCAATGCAATGCAAAATTGTTTCTGTTCCTTTTTTTTTTTTTAACCAAAATAAATAAATCAGATCTGTCCCTGTGAAGGTCAGAGTGATGAATGAGGGGGAGCTGGCCCCTTGGCCATGGCCTGCCCCTCACCCCCGGCCCCTCCTCTCCCTCTTCTGACCTGCTTTGGCACAGCAAAGAAAATGATGCATCAGAAAGTCTCCACTGGGTTAAAGGAGAAAGAGTGGTGGGGTGGGGCAGGAGGCCCAGGGAGGAGGTGGGGGGAGGTGGAGGGTTGACAGGACCAAGACAGCGCAGCCAGTTCCCCTGCGGTGGCAACCTGAGGGGGGCTTCCTGGCCACGCACAGACTCAGTAGGCTCCAGGTGCTGTCTGAGCCCAGGCAGGGTGGGTGGGGCATGCTTGGACCCCACATACAGCCTGAAACCCTTGAAGAAACAGCAGAGAATGGATACTGCAGAGACCAAAGCTGCCCTCTGTGCCAGGTCACACCAAGGCTCTCCGCCAGCTGCCCTGTGTCATCCTCAGTTCACACCACAGCTGGGGCCCAGCCCAGAAACCTCTGCCAGCCATGACTGGATCCAACCCTAGGCTCCTCTACAGATTCTAAAGCTCAGCCTCAAGATGAAGCTATCCTAGTCCCAAATACAGGAGCCTGTGCCTTGCTGGGTGGCAGGGGTTGCCAGCAAACTAGGAAGCCACACGAGGCCCAGTCCCTACCCGAGGGGGTGACACTGGTGGGGAGGGATGGGGACAGCGCTGACCCCTCCCTAAGGACATCCCTCAGGGGCTACCTTTCCTCCTCCTGCTCCCCCACGGCCTCCTGGAAAGCTGCTCAGAAGTCAGCGAAGCCTGGGCAGCGTGTGGCCTATGGGGCAGCCAAGCACTGGAGGGGACGATAGCCTAACTCCTACGAGAGCAGAGGGAGGGGTGCGGCACAGCGAGGAGGGCGGCGGTGTGGGCTGCGCTGAGGCACTATTCTTTAGTTGAGAAGCAAGGGGCAGTCATGGGTATGGAGAGGGCAGTGGCCCGAGCAACCCTAGGCAGCATCTATGACAAGTTCTTGAAGACGTCCAGGTCGAAGGCCGTGTCCAGGAGGCGCTGCAGTTCTGTCAGGTGGGTTTTCTTGTTGCCGGTGGCTGGAGCAGCTGCTGGGTCCCGGCCGGCATACCTGAGAGATGGAGGGAAGGGACAGTGAGGGCAGTGGCCACTGAGTGGGCCCAGCCCATCTCTGCTGCGTGTGCCTGGCTAACTGCCCACTGGCCTGAGGGGAGAGTCCCACAGCCTTCCTGGCAGGGACCGAGGCCTTACCAGACGGGCTTGGCACGGCTGATGGTGGTCCGAAGTCTCGGCTTCACGTAGTCATAGTAGCCTTGGTTCTTGTGCTCCTCCTGGCACCAGGCCAGCTCAGCATTGGGGTACTTCTGCACCTCCTTCAGCAGGAGGTCAAAGGGGAATGGCGACAGCTAGGAGACAGCAGGGGTCACATCAAAAAGGGGAAACTTAGAGAGTAGGCAAGATCCAGCAAAGGGAAACTGGTGTTCTGAGCAGGGGAGCTCAGGAATCTGAGGGCTGCACCCCTAGCAAGGCTGTTCCGTAAAGGCACCAGAGCCCTGACCTCTGCAAGGGGGACACCCTGACGGCACCACCCACCCTCACCTGCTCGATCCTTGTGATGGCCACCTGCCCCACCATATCACGTGCTTTGCGCTCCCGAGTGAGGTCATAGTACACCTTGCCAGTGCAGAAGAGAAGCCTTTTGACATTCTCTGGGTTCTGAGCCGCAGGGCCATCTTCTGGGATCACCCGCTGGAAGTGGGTTCCTACAAGAGAATTCCCATGGCTGGGCTGGTTCTCTCAGGGATGTGGCTGAGAGCCCTCCTGGAGCCAGGGCTGTGCCATGGACTGCTGCCAGGACATGCAGCTTTCAAGGGTTAGAGATGCTTCCCATTCACCAGCCTCTGATGCCCTGTATTTGCTCAGACCAAGCGCACTTTGAAAAGCACATAATGTGTAACAAACACACAGCAGACATGGCCAGTTCAGGGTATCAAGTAACACCAGGCTATCCTTCAAAACACCTTGTCCTAGACTTCAGGAACAAGTAAGTATATTAAAACATCCCATGTTCACTCCATTTCTACTGCTCAGGATTTTACAAATATAAATACTTTCAACACAATCTGAGAAAATATTCAGATAGAGAATAGTGGCTTGGCTGGGTGTGGTGGCTCAGGACACCACAGTACTTTGGGAGGCTGAGGCAAGAGCATCCCTTGAGCTCAGGAATTCAAGACCAGCCTGGGCAACATGGTAGTACTCCATCTCTATAAAAAAGAAGAAAACTTAGGCCAGGCACAGTGGCTCATGCCTGTAATCTCAGCACTTCGGGAGGCTAAGGCGGATGGATCATGAGGTCAGGAGTTTGAGACCAGCCTGACCAACATGGTGAAACCCCGTCTCTACTAAAACTACAAAAAAATTAGTTGAGGCTGGTGGCGTGAACCAGCTACTCAGGAGGCTGAGGCAGGAGAACTGCTTGAACCTGGGAGGTGGAGGTTGCAGTGAGCCAAGATCATGCCGCTATACTTCAGCCTGGGCAACAGAGTGAGACTCCGTCTCAAAAAGAAAAAAAAAAGTGGGTTGAAGGGTACAAACATACAGTTAGATAGAAGGAATAAATTCAGTATTTTATAAACGAGTAAGGTTAACATACATTGTACTAGGGTGATGGATTCCCTAATACCCCGACTTAAGCACTACACATCATATACACGTAACTAAAACCAGTTGTGTTTTTAAACACTAACAGTGAACAATAAGAAAAGGAAATTAGGACAATTTCATTTATGATAGCATTAAAAAGAATAAAAGGCTGGGCACAGTGGCTCACATATGTAATCCCAGTACCCTGGGGGACCGAAGTAGGAGGATCTCTTTAGCCTGGGAGTTGAGGCTGCAGTGAGTGATGATCACATCACTGCACTCTGGCTTGGGCAACAGAGTGAGGCTGTCTCAAAAGCACGCAAACAAAAATAAAAAACAAAACAGAAAAATTAGCTCAAAGTGGGTCAAAGATCCAACATAAGAGCGAAAACTACAAAACTCAGAAGAAAACATAGGGAGAAAGTTTTACAACAATGAATTTGGCAATGATTTCTCAGATATGACACCAGAGTCACAGACAACTGCAGAGTCACAGACAACTGAAGAAGAAATAAGACAAATCTGACTTCATGAAAATTAAAAACTTGTGTACATCAAAAGATACTAACAACAGCCCAGGTTCGGTGGCTCAGGCCTGTAATCCCAGCACTCTGGAAGGCCAAAGTGGGCAGATCACCTGAGGTCAGGAGTTCAAGACCAGCCTGGCCAACATGGTGAAACCCCGTCTATACTAAAAATACAAAAATTAGCCAGGCGTGGTGGTGTGTGCCTGTAATCCCAGCTACTTGGGAGGCCGAGGCAGGAGAATCATTTGAGCTAGGGAGGTGGAGGTTGCAGTGAGCCAAGATCATGCCAATGCACTTCAGCCTAGGTAATAGAGTAAGACTCCAACTCAAACAAAAACAAAAACAAAAACAAACCAACAAACAAAACAACAACAAACCCAAAAACAAAACAAAAGATAACAACAACAGAATAAAAGAGCAACCCCTAGAATGGGAGAAAATATTTGCAAATTATATTTCTGATAAGGAATTAATATCTAGAATATACAGATAACTCTTAAGACTTAAAAACAAGCAACCAGATTCAAAAATGGGCAAATGACTTGAATAGGCTGGGTTGCCGTGACTCATGCCTGTAATCTCAATAGTTGAAGAGGCCGAAGTAGGAGGATTCCTTGAGCCCAGGAGTTCAAGACTAGCCTGGGCAACCTAGTGAGACCCTGTCTCTTAAAAAAAAAAAAAAAAAAAAAAAAAC